>NW_028258325.1:34358515-34662500 GCF_053883595.1 Heterocephalus glaber
ACAGTCAGTGCTTATTTCTAAGTCACTGCCCATAGAGAGTATTGGATGATTTGCATGCTTTAAAAATGATGTTTTTAAATGCTTGCTTCTTCACAGATATTCTGATTTTTTTCTTAAGTTCCTTAATGTAATTTTTCTCTTTTTTTCCTTGATGTAATTCCTCTCTTGGCAAATATGATTATTCCCCCTTTTATTGATTCTTGTCCTTCCCCTTAGGAGCGTAAGATAATTGAAGACACTGTGGTGCCATTTACTGTTTCTTCAAGTTCTGCAGACCAGCTGTCTGTGTCTTCCTCTATCACTGAAGGCAGCAGGACCGTGGTGAGACCATCAATTAAAAGCAATTTGTGAAAGAAATAACCCTAAATAGAAGTATAAAACCACAATGCCAAATTTCCCCACCAAACACAATAGTTGGAAACCAGGCCTGGCGGTTTCCCCCAGAACCACGTTGGTGCTGCACGGCCATTGCACACTCTGTACTGTCACTGCTTCAGAGAGGCAGTAAAGTCATTGCAGCACACAGGCCAGCAGGCTGTAGGTAGCAAAGCTATGTGCTGGAACGTTCTGCTCACTGCCTCACTCCTGGATCGCTCCTTCCTTCAACAGACATTCATTTCTCTCTGCCAGGCCAGACCTTTTCTTGCACTGTTCGGCAGCAGCAGAGATATCTGCATTATGTTCTCCACCAATTCCAGGAAGGTTGCTTCTAACCCCGAAAGTTCCACAAGAAATTGGCATTTGTCTTTGAGGGCTGGAGAAAGACAGAAAGGCTGCTGTACCTCCACATCCCCCAAGTAAGGTCATGGAGGCACTGAAAGGAAGTCATACCAAAACCTGCATAGTCTACAATCTACACACAAAATAACCTATGGATAGCAGGCAAACGTTTGTTTTGAAACAAGCAGTCCTGTGACTTGGTTTTATTTTGACAAGGGGATTTTCTAACCAGTTCCCTTCATAGTATGACTTTAGAGACACAGAGATTCCAGATTATACATTTATTCCAAGTAATTGGAAATCAATTAGGATCTATTAATTTGGGTAACTGTTCTTTACACTGTAGGCAATGTGACTGAAATATGCTTCAAATATTTAATGACCAGAGATAAATGTTGTCCAATACATTTGAAAATTATATTTAAGTCAGGAATGGTGGCACATGCCTGTAAAACAAGCACTCTGAGAGCCTGAGGCAGGAGGATTGTAAGCTCAAGCCCAGCTGGGCAACTTAGTGACTTAGCAAGACCCTGTCTCAAAATAAAAAATAAAATAAGGGCTGGGGGTATAGTTCAGTGTGAATGCCCTGGGTTCAATCCTCAGTACCAGAAAACAAAACATCTATATGAATATGATTATCCTTGTTTTCCCCTTAGAATAAGACAGATTTGGAAAACTGTCATGATGAAGAAAGAGAGAGAAAACAGAAGGAACCACTCCAGGGGAATGATAATGACATATTGCATCAAACCAAGGAAAGTGATCTGCTGGAGGAGAAGGGCAGGTATGAGCCCGTACGAGGCTGTCCATGAAAATTCACAAAACCGAGTTCTGCCCATTCGTCATTGCTAATGCAAATCATAGTCAGCTTTGAAATGATCATTCCAGTAATACATTACATATTGCTTGAACATATTGTAATAGCTCTGAAGTCAGTGTCCTTATGCTCTTGAATATAAATAGGCTTATTTTTAAATAGGCAAAATGTTTTTTAAATAAGAAGAAACAGTATAGATCATCAGAGGAGCCTGTTGTCGATTCAAAGAATTGTCAGTCAGTTCACTGAAGTGGTTATGGTGTTTGGAGCGGTAATGGTTGAAACCAGGCCCTGGAGTCTCATCTACCATGCTTGCACTGTGGACCTGAGCGTGCCTGTTACTATCCCCTATGCTGTGAGAAGCCACGTTTACCCTAGGTGATGATATAAAGGGTAGCCGACTAGTTACTTGTTTGTGGTACCCCCACCCCTTCATGACTCCAGTATGTTCCATGAGGGGGAGATCAGAAAAGAAGCCAGAAAACCCTGGAACCCTCAGGGTAGCTCAGACTGGAACAGACTGGGGTAGCAATGGCTATGATGGGCTTATTGATGACACTGAGGCCTGACCTGGAAGGAACCCACAGAATGCCCAGTGGCATCACTTAATGTTCGTTTTGAGATAAATGTTTGCCTCTGGGGTCTGAGATACCAGCCAGGTCATAGGAAGTAGGCATGCATCTGCATACGTATACAGCATCCCAGGGGGCCCAAAGGCAGGAGAGGCTTTCCAAGTGTCATTTTTGGACTGGCTGGGAGGTCAGCTTTGCTGGGGAGGTTTTGCTCCGAATTCTCTGGGGTTTGTCAACTAGAAAGCTGTGTGCAGTGTAAGTAAGCTTTAGGAGCTAAGGGCCTGTGTCCAGAGACACACTGACTTTGGATAACCACATCTTTTTCAGTTATTAACAGAGACTTTCTAGTTTTTTGAAATCAAAACTCCTGGTCAGGAAGATTTGAATGATGCCAAAAAGGATTTTATGTTCATTTTTGCTAGTTCTTTATATAGGCATTTCGTAAGAATTTTTGTTAGTTCTCCCAAATGTCCTCTGTGTCACCAGAAACTTTCTTTGTATCTCCTCCATCTCTCCTTTCCTTGCACACAGAAGCTACTGAAGGCCCAGTGGATTACCACAAGCTGCAGAGGTCCCATGTGGTGCAGATGATTTCTTCAGTAATCCCTCTCTTGCGAAAATGGAGGAGTTTCCAGTTAGCTCCCCCATCCCTTGAAATGGTAGAATGAATAGCTTTGTGGGCAGGCAGAACATTGCAAATGACAATTTCTTTGTAATATTTAATATGTAATAAAACATTAAATAATAATAGTTTAAAATGAAAAGAATAAGTAAACAATCCCATTTCTCTTTTTCAGATTATAACTGGTACTTCCATACCCTAAGTGCTAGGACCAATAAGTTTAATCCAGTTGCCTTTATCTCTGTTCTGAAATATGTTTCTTTATTTTAACAGCCCATCACAAGGGCCATGGACTCCTTCTGAGAATTCTGCATCCAAAGGAATCCATCAGGTCCATCAGCTGGATACAGAGGTTGGGGCCCCATTCGGTGGGACAAACCCACAGCTAGTTCAGGGTAAGAAAGGAGACTAAACTCAGAATTTAAATTATCGTAAGACCTCCATATTGTCCAGACAGATATGACCTCTGCTAGCTATAAACTTCTTTTTAAGTGTCCCAGACCTCAGTATATAATGAATGAACTCCTATCATCAAGACCTGAAGCTTATGTGGTATCACTGAGGACCCAGTGAGGGCTGAGCAGGATATATACTTACATATATTTACAAAAAGCCTTCAACTTTGATAAGAAACGTATTTTGAGACTTCCTCCATTTTCCTTATTTCTCCACTGGACTTAATCTCCTATAAAATGCTTATAAGCTTTACAATGCACATGGCCAGGCTAAGAAAGTCCTAATACCTTCCCTGCCAGAGACACTCTTGTTCTCACCTGTGCCCCCATATTCAGGCTCCCCACAGTGAAATTCAAAGATTTGAAAAAAAAAAAAAAAAGATAACAGAAGGGAAAAAATGGAAACAAAGCTTTTGTAAACAAGGAGGGAACCAGGGTTGAAGGGAGGGGAGGGGAATGGGGCAAAAAGAAGAATCAAGATGTATCATGTGACAGGTACAAGATCCCTACGATGAATGTGATCATCATGTGTATCAAAAGTGCACCAATACAATTAGTTGAAAAGATCATATTCTGCATGCCACTGAGACTTCCAGTGTCAACTCCATGAATGCTGCAAGGCTTCTGCATTTTGACCCCCTTTGATTTTCAATTTCCTGTTGGTGTGGCTTTTCACCTTGTTTAAATTTTTTAATTTTTTTTACCACTAAAAAAGCTTCAAGAGTTTCTGCTGCTGGCAGATACTTCTTGACTTAGTTTAAAGGTAAAGGGATTAAAGAAGGGTGAGTTAAGAGGGTAAAAAGCTGACCATAGTAAGTGTGTTTAGAGCAAAGGCAAATTTGGCTAAGTATTTAGAGGAGATTCTCTCATTGCAAAGACAAAATACCTGGCACCAAAAGTTAAAGGGGAAAGGGTTTATTTTGCTCCCAGTTTGTAGAGCTTTCAGTCCATACTCACCTGGCTCCAAGGCAACGATAGCAAACAGCCATCGCAGAGGAGAAACAACATGGCACACACAGGGTAGCAAAGGTAACAAGGGACTTTAAGAGCATCTTTCTTCCCCTTTTATCTTATTCAGACGATTTAGGGCAGGCAGCACTCACGCCCTTAATCCTAGTGCCCTCGGGCCTAGTCCCACAATGAATCAATCACACACTCTAGATTCAGCCACCTAGAAAAAGCATGAGGCTTTAGGGGAGACAGGTACATCTAAACACAAGCCATAACAGGAATCAATGGCAATGTGACTTTTACTGTAATAAATTTTTAAAAATTTAAACATTCTAAAAATTATAACTAAAAAAATTTAGTTAAGCAAAAAACACTTTCAATGGTGGAATTAGTGAATTTGGCCTTGTATTTTGAGCACATTTTTATTCATATATTTATATGGATTGATCATCATAAGTAAGCATAGACTTGTATATGGCCCCATCTAGAGATACCCTATATATCCTGTACCTCTATGTAGATGCCGTGTGGGTTTAAACCGTATCACAGTTGGCATAACCCATGGGTTAGGGAAAGCAATGAGTATTTACCAAGTTTTAGAAATTATGTCCCAAGTTATAATTGCATCCTCTCAAATTTGCTTTCTCTAGTGCATAAGAAATCAGTACTTTGAGTATTATTATTATTATTACATCAGAAATCACTGAGGCAAAAGAGCCTGGTTCCAGATCTTCTTTGCTTCCAGAACTAGTTGACAGTGCAGGGAATGCGTTGGCCACTCCGGCCACCCGGTGCCCACAGGCTCCATGGAGCTGATGTGAGATCTCAGCAAGCATCGGCACGTTAAAGAAAGGGGACTTATGAAGCACGAAGTTGACACTACTGAGTACAAAGTTTGTGTTCTGTTCTTGGCCTCAGATCCATCCCAGAATCAGCAGGTACCAAACCCAACAACATACATGTCAGAAGATGTGAAGCCAGAAACCCTCCTGCTGCATAAAAACCTTAACCATCAGATTGAGTCTCCAAGTGAAAGGCAGAAGTAAGTAAACAAATGATATGGATGTGGGATTTTTTAAAAACATATTGACTCTGGAAGGGAAAAAACTCAAAAAAGGTGATGGCAAGATGTCAGCAGCACTTTTGTGCTCTTTCTCAATTTGATTTCATTGACATAGTAACATGTATTTATGGAAGTTTAAGACAGCCTTCCTGGCAAGTAAATAATCACTCTGAATTTATCAACTTATATGGGAAAATGTCATATTCTTAACCCACAAGTCTAAATATTTGGAAAAATTTGCAAGTCTGTTGTACTAGTAACTTACTTGAGTTAAACTATCTCAGAGCCTATGAACAAATATTCTTCCAAGGAAAACATTGTTATTTTCCTATTATTATGCTCTCTCATTAAGGTAGCTACCCTAGGCTACCTTTTAATTTTGTAAGAACTCTATTTTTTTATATTAATAATAGATTCTATCATTTTTATGTGTTTCAGTATAATAGGCACTATATTGAAGAGTTTACAAATATTTCCCTTTTTCTTATTCTAACTCACTGAACCCATCCAATGAGGAGTTTATGAAGTTGTTGTTCCCATAAGGAAATTAAGCCTCAGGGAAGTTAAATAACTTACCCATAATATTTGACTGGTTAAGTAGTAGAAGAATTCAAAATGAACCACACTTTTACAGAAAAATCCAATTTAAGCCAGAGGTTTCTTGTAATCATACTTGTAGAAGTGCAACATTTATTTTACTTTAACCAGTCATTCTACCTAGAGCCAGACCATCTGGATTCAAGTTTGTCTACAAAGCATCTTCAGCAAGTTACATAATTTTTCTCTGCCTTAGTTTCCTCATTCATAAAATGGGAATGATAATAATATCTACCTCACAAAGTTTTATGGGTAGCAAAAAATAAGTACTGTATAGTGCTATATAGATGATGATGATAACTGTGTTGTAAGAAAAAAAGGTTCAGTTTTTGCCCTACTTTTCTTGTTAGGTTTTCCTTTTCCTCAATGCAGTATTTGGACCATTTTCCCCTTTCCTGTCTATCCAGTTTCATTTCTAAATAGACACCAGAGTCAACAGGAGCTCAGTCACATAGGTGCCATTGTTATTGTTGCTTAGTGTAGTGACTTTTAGCTGTTTTTCAAGGTGTGATACTTACACTGGAGGTTCTGGATGAAAACCCGATGTTCTGGAAAAGAAATTCTCTGCCTAAGCGGGGAGGTTGGGGTGGTGAGGGGCTCAAGGAGTTAACTGAGAGCAGAGGGTGGATGGACTCAAGCTTTGTTTTCTTCTGTGATGGTATTTTTCTTTCCCTTGTTCTTTTCTGTGTTCTACCCCTCTCTTTACAAATGAAATTAAATTTTAAAATTCAGAGTCCAGAAGTGACAACCAAATGACATGCAGGACTCATATGCAAGCCACAGCATCTGCACCGCCCTACCGGCAGCCTCTGGCTGGAGACAGCTCGTGTTCCTCACTGCCAGCCTGTGGCATGGTGGTTGCTAAATATTTTGAATATCACCCTTCATCACGTGAACCCAAGGTGGAAACCACCTTGCTGAAAATGCCTCCTGTCAGGTCTGCCCTGTATTCCTGGGCTCGCTAGAGTTGTTCCCTAGATATTCACTCATTTCTCCCTCAACCAGGTTCACAGTATTTATAGCCATCTCATCATGTAAAAACAGTCTGGTGAACAACTTTTAAAAGAATCTCAATTTTAAGTAAAGAAGAATTAAACTACAAAGAAAGATTAGAAAATTATTCTGGTTTTTCTATTTAGCAGTGCCAGCATGCCAGCCTGGTTCTGATTGTATGTAGCCAAGGCAAGTATACTACTTACTAGACAGAATTACTATTTTATTTTATTTTCCCCCAAAAAAGCTAGTGTTAGAAGACTCTGTGGTCTCTAATTTGTTTGTCAACGAAGGTTGTTTTTATTTTTGGGGTTTTTTTTTAATTTAAAAATGTCTTTTCTTTTGGAATTGTGGGCCTCTGTTGACCTGTCATAATTTTTGGCTCCTTTACCGTGTTACAGGAAAGGCCCTCGAGAGAACTTCCAGGCTGGGCCCTTGTCCCCCTGTTCTCCCACCCCTCCTGGCCAGTCACCAAACAGGTACAAGAGGTCAGCAAGCCTTCCCAAGGTTGCTCTGTGCGGACTCCAGCTCGCCAGGCATTACTACAGCTGAATTGGTGCTTGCCAAGTGATTTGGGGGGATTTGCTGTCCACATCTCTTCCCACACACACAGAAACGGCAGGAAGGAAAACATCCTCCATCTGCTTGTGATAGAAAGAGTCAAGTGTGTGACGTTGGCATGCTGTGACCATAAGACTTTAATTACATTCTGTGGAACCTGCAATCTAATAACAAAATGCACCAGACAGCTGCTGGCTTCCCCAGTGGCGCCTTTCCCTCTGTGGCAGCTCAGCCTTCTAGGCAGGGTCCGCTGATGGCTCTTCCTGAGAACCAGGCAGGCTGGGAAGCCAAACTTCACCTTCTCTTTCACCTACTATGGCTCTTAATAATTGCTTCTGGACATTAATTGGGCCAAATGATATTCTTAAAAGCTACCTGAATTTCCATTCACTGGAAGGACAAATTATTAAGTACTCAGAGGTTTTTGTTGATGTTGAAATTTCATTTATCTACTAGATAAGAGGGAAATCCTAATAAACAGGTTTTGATTAGGACAAATCTTCCTCTTTTCTGTGGTATTCCTTTCTGTTTCCTCTGTCCCTCTGTATCACCTTGGCTTTCAAATGACATTGTATATTTTTAAATTTCTTGTGTAATTCCCAAGGCTTTTCAGATCACAAACGTCACTGCAATCTGATCTTAGCTGTAGGAAGGCTGCCCTGAGGACAGCCACCCACTTTCAGATGGGTTGTTGACTGTGTGCTCTTCCCTGGCATTGGTCTGCTGAGTTTGTTCTGACTATTTATTAAAGGGCACTACACTAGGGGCCGCAAAAGTACCAAGAAGAGGTAGAGGCAACCCTCCCATCCAGGGGTTTGCAATTGAGAGAGATAGCAAGTGCTTAAATTATAGGTTCAGTGTTTGCACTGTAGGAAGCAGTAGAGATCACCTATCCATCCCTCTCCCTGTACAGGTGGAAGGGAAACCAAAGTGAATTCTTCATAGCAGAACACAGAACTTGGTAACAGCACAGATTAGACCCTATATCTCAGGGCCCTTTGCCTTATTCCTGTTTTGTCATGTAACAATTGACTCCATATTTTTAATCAAAATTTTTTCCATAATGAGTGAAAAGAAATGCCCTAGAAGGGCAGTGAACCATTTATGGAAAATATTAAAGCAATATTGGAACCTTAGTAAAGCTAAGCTTCATTGTCTTTTAGGATTTATGAAAACATAGGGTGAATACATTGAATCATTCCAAGGTATCTGAATAGACTACCACATAAACTTATTGGAACAAAAATCTTACACACACACACACTCATATACATACACTCATGCACACTTATACTAGAATAAGAACCGCAATGGAAGCCTATTGTATCTAATCTAGTACTTGTTATCCAGCAGTTGTTATAACCAATACTTAATTTCTTATTCATTGTCAGTTAAGTAATTCTCATTTCACTTATGACATAAGCATTTTAGTAATCCATGTTTGCATTTTTGCATGATGTTATATATTTGTGTTTGGCCAATTACGCTAAACTGAAATATGTATTATTACATGTGTTTGTCACCCTAGGTCTATAAGTGGGAAGAAACTGTGCTCTTCCTGTGGGCTTCCATTGGGTAAAGGAGCTGCGATGATCATTGAGACCCTCGATCTCTATTTTCACATCCAGTGTTTTAGGGTACGGACTTCTTGCTCTTCTCTCTGAGTGGAATTTCATGCTTTTCGGTGTTTTGGGAAATTTGTTATTTGTTAGTTTCTGCCTTAAATCTTTTACGGCTGCGTGGATTTATTTGTAACTTAATGTATTTGCTGTTTCTTAAACTCTTGTGGTTTCATGTCAAAGAGTTTTTGTCTTTGACCTAAGTAAATGGGTGTATCTAGTTACAAAATTGTAGTTCTCAGAATGACCATGTTTGTAATCTCAGTTTGAGTATCATTCCTAGAAGCTGCCTTGCCTACCTAGACTAAGTCAGTTGCCTTTGTTGTAGAACTGTAAATGGTCATTATCACTCATCATTGTATTATTTCATTATTGGCTTCTCTAATAAATTATAAACTCCGTAAGGGCAGGAACCATCTCTATCTTGCTCTCTTTCCTCTGTACCTAGCCAAGTAGCCATCAATAAATATTTGCAGATGAATGAATTAATGAATGAACTGCAACCAAATCTTCTGCTAATAAATAGATGAGGTAACCAGTTATAGCTGATTTATTATACAGTTAATAAGTTGAACTCTATCAGCATATCCTGTCCTTTTTTCCACTGATGGACACATTTCAAATTAATAAATAACTTTAGAAGCCAAATCTTCTATCTCTAAAAGTCAGTCATTTCTTTTTCTTCATAATGGTGACATACTTTCTTTTTCCTTCTGGAATTTTGTTTGTCCTACTTCTTGGTAGTAGTAGCTTCCTTAATTATAAAGTAAACTAGTATGAGTTAAAAATAACTCCCACTTTGCGTGTAAAGTAAGAGATAGTGAGCAAAGTTAGCTCTAAATTATTAATTTAAAAATACTAGTAACTGCATGAAAGTAAGACACCATAGATAAAACACAGTGTGTATACAGCTTGTAACATAATTTGGATGAAGATTCCCTCTGCCCTGGGTGACCATAGGGCATGAATCAGAGACTGGTCCTGATCCCACTGCAAGGGGCTAGCAACTAGACCAACCCCCAGTGCCACCCTCTCTGGTATGAACTGCAGAGTAGCTGCCACTATTTCTTCTATCCTCTGGCCATTTGGCTAAAAGGAGTTCCATTCCCAAGGGATTTTTTATTCTGGGGTCCCTGCCTTTAATGTGGAAATATAAAATGAAATCACTTTTCCTAGTAGTTGTTGTCTGGTAGGACCTAACAACAAGGCTGGAAAGCCTTTAAAGGTTATTGATAGTCAAGTTGAAATTGATGATCTGTTGTTTGTGTGCTTATTTGAAACCACTGAGGTTTAATCTGTTTAAAATGGTTCTTCCATCTTGAGAAATAGTGTATTATAAAGTTTAAAAGGATAGGCTTTCAGTCAATGAGATATGACTTACCAGCTTCACAGCCTTAGGAAAAATCCACTAACCTCTTTGAACTCATGTCCTTCTCTGTAAGATGTAAGGAGTTGTTAAAATAAAATGCTCAAAGTATTTTTACTTTTGCTGTAAGTTGACTCTTGGTATGGCATCTAACACATAATAGATGCTCAACAATGTGGAGATTGTAGAAGTGACTAGTGTGTCATTAACACAAATAGTTATTAATCATGACAAAGAACCAGTTCTCTATGCATCCTTTAACCACTGTTCTTTTCCCCTGCAGTGTGGAATTTGTAAAGGACAGCTTGGAGATGCAGCGAGTGGCACTGATGTCAGGATTCGAAATGGTCTTCTTAACTGTAATGATTGCTACATACGATCCCGAAGTGAGTATGCGGAAAATGCTCCAAGAGGAGTGGGTACAAGTATACATGTGCATAGAAGCACATTTAGGAATTCACATACTTTCCCTTGGCAGTGGAGTCCCCTGCGCTGAGAGGAAGGATTCTTAACATAAAAGAAGAAGGCTCAACAATGAAATAACCTCTTATTTACCACTTGTTTCTCACTGGAAGTTACTAGTGGTGTGGATAAATTCTGTTTATCCAAATGTGCATAAACACATGACCAGGTAAAAAGTGAAGGGCAAGTTCAAGGAATTGCCTAAACTGGTCGTGTTAAGATGGAAGAAGGACTTAAGATCTGAAACACTGTTCTTTGGTCAGGTGTGTCTTTAGAAGACCAGTACCATTTCAGGATGCTCAATGTGGAGAGTGACTCTCTACTGTTTATCACTTGCTTTTAGCCAAAAGGCCAAGAAGCAAGCTCTCCACCGTTTATCAAACTGAGCACCAACTCATTGTCATCATGCCCTATATACAGGAGTTTCATTATGTAATATGATTCTATTCCCAACCAAATTGAAAGTTCCTTGAGAGACAAAATGATAGATTCTACTTCTCTATGGATTCCTCCTCCCCTTTCAATACCTTAGCACATAATCAGAGCTTAACAAATATTTGCTACCCTGGAGTTCATTTGAGCAGCCTGCTTGCTCTCTGATGTTCTATATGGGTCAAATGTCCCAGGTTCATGTTCCTTTTGGGAACACCAGGGGGTGCTGTTGCCCAGCTGCTATTATAGAAATTCTGAAACTAGCTAGTGGCTGCTGAATTCTTCCTGGGACTCTGTCAGGAGTCCTGGTAACTAACCTAACATGAGGAGACCTTTCAACGCAAATTCACCATGCAGAAACACTTCAGAAAAGTGAAGAGATAGGGTTCGAAATTCAGTTATGTTTTATTTCTCAAAGTAAGTAAAGTAGCATTTTCATTGCCTTTTTGCATGACCTTTAATTCTGCAAGACTGAAAACTTGAAGAATAAAAATAGATAGTAATTTACTATCTATTGCTATCTCCTGCTCCATGCTTCCAGAGAGCTGATATTACAGGCATGGGCCACCACACCCAGCTACAGTGAACATTTCACTTGAAGTCAGAACAATTCCAGTTTAGAGCCACTGCCATCAAACTAAACTATTTATGCCATGTATTACATATATGACTACTTTTATACCATGTGTTTTATATATATTAAAATAATGATGCAAACAGTGTACCCCATATGCTGTAAATATACATAAAGACATAGATACATACGTACATGGACCTTGATTAATCCATCTCTACTCTTTAAACCAGAATTTCTTTGTTTTGTTTTTATGCACTAAGAAGGAAAACTAAACCCTTTTCTTCCAGGTTTCAAAGTGAATTTTTCCATCTTCTGTAAATGACACTTTTTCTCAAGTGCATGGGCTGAATGTGAATCGTAGAATCAGAAGAGGGCACTGTTAGGTTGGAGGACTGCAAAGGGAGATTTGAAAGTGCTGTTGATCTCAATTCCTTTCATAATCTAAAGCGCTTGAAGGATAGATGCCAACAGAACAAACCTGAACCCACCTCTGAGTGACAGTGACCTGTTTTCATCCAGATTTGTTTTTAATTGAGAGGTTGAGTTGAGTGATTCATTGTCATTTCTTTTGGAAATTAGTTTTTTGGATCTAAGCCAGGAATTTTTCTCTTATGTATACAAATGTAAAGGACATTAACTGTTTTTAATTTGAAATCTAAAGACTAGAATTGTGGACTTCCTGTAACAAGATGAAAAATAAGAAAGTGATTTGGAAGTCTACAAATACGATTTTTTGTTTATTTTACATTTTAAATGTAATGTTTTATTAGGAGTCTTTAAGAAATACTGAGAAGAAAGCAAAAAGGCCCCATTATGTTTCTGCCTAGATATTCAAAAAATCAATAAATAAAAGTTATAAATGACATAAGATTTGAAATTTTGAAATTGTTCAGACACATGCCAAATTAAAAGTGAAAATGTCACCAGGGATTTAGCTCAGTGGTTCCACCACCTGCCTCACAAGTATAAGGACCCAAGTTCGATCCCCAGTACCAAAAAAAAAAAAAAAAAGTATAAAAAAGTGAAAATGTCTAGAGTTATCACTTTCTAATAATTTCTTTTTTCCGTTTAAGCCAATTTTTATTAGTGCATGTTTCAGCACATAATGATTACATTCCTCATGGGGAGTTGGGGTGTGTAACACATCTTAATTCTTTTTTCATCCTTCCCTTCCATCACCCCCTTCTGATATAGGGGGGCAGAGATGCAACTCCCAAACCTACTAGGTATCCAAAAGTTCCTGTTCTCTAAAATCGAAGAGTGAATTCTAGGAACAACAGAGGTTAAGAGTAGGAAAAATTTATTGAGAGAAAGAAAGCTTCTAAGAGAGACAGGAGGGGGACCAGAAAATGGGTTGCCCTGTCTAATTGCTTACAAGATAGCTAATTAACTCACCTATCTACAGTACCCCCTCCATCCCTTGATCCCATTCCCATGTGAGAAAGACCTGTCTCCCTACTTCTTATTATCTATTTTTTATTTTGTTTTTTCTTTATACTTTTGGCTTCTCATATAAGAGAAACCATTTGATATTTAAGTATGTATGTCTGATTTATTTCACTTAACATTATAGTCTCAAGGTGCATCCATTTTTCTATAATTGAATCAAATCTATCCTTTCTGGCAAAGTAGTATCCCACTGTGTATAAATACCATATTTTCTTTATCCATTCGTTTGTTAATGGGCATATAGGCAGTTTCAAGATTTAGCTATTAGGAATTAGGCTGTTATAAACATGGGTATGCAACTTTCTAATAATTTCCTGGGGGTAGGGACAGACTGGGTATTTGTATATGTACCAAATGCATTTGCACACCCAGAGAAATATATGTGCATGATGTATCTACCTGTATATGTGTTGGATTTCACTTCACACAGATGATAATCACATAGTCCTGGAGTTCTGCACTTTGTTTCTGTTGCTGTTGTTTTTGACGTAATGATAAATCTTGGCAGTTTTTCCATTTCCCATGTTTTTTCCCTTCATTCTTTTCAATGCCTTTTTAGTAGCTGCTGCATTCCCATTTGGTGGACTTGTCTTAACTTAAAACCAATTCTCAATGAAGGAACACTGGTTACTTTCAGTTTTTTAATATTTTTAAATGCTCCAGTGGACATCTTTGAATATATCTTGCTGAACGTTTGAAAATATTTTCAAAGGAAACATTCTGAACAGTAGTAGAGTTAAGAGGTGTGTGCTTTTTAATTTTTCAGACATCCTTCCTATCATTGTTCAGAAAATACATCCTTCCTGCAAAATTTCTGAGAGCCTCCTTGTTCCTCTACCCCAATGGCAACTCTGGGTACCATCATATGGTAGAAATGTCCACTCTGGGCTGAGGGTGTAGCTCAGTGGTACAGCACTTGAATTTCTAGTACTACAAAAAGTTCACTCTCCTGGGTGGGGAGAAACCTCTTTGCTTTAAACTGTATTTCTTGTAAGTTTGAATATCTTTTCATGTGTTCATGTACCATTTAAACTTTTTTTCTATAAAGTGCTTTCAATCCTTTATCCATTCTTCTATTAGCAACCTGATTTGGGTTCTTTGTGAAATAAGTCAAGTTTCCCTGTGTTATATTTTCTCCATGTTGTGATTGTCATGGGTTTCCTATTTGGGGATTTATTTTCACACAATTTCTTTTTTCATTTTAAGTAACTAAATACATAATATTTCCCTTTTTGGATTCTGGGTTTTGTGTCCTACTCAGAAAAACACTCTCTATTCTAAAGGTTAGAAAAAAAGAAACTTAGCTGAGATTCTGCTAAGAATTTTTTCTTTTTTATGTGTAAGTGGGTGACCATCAGGAATGTATGGTGAAATAAAAATTAAGGAGATAGCCAACCTTATTTTCTTCCAATTAGCTAATTATGTGAAAAACAATAAATAATCCCTTTTATTTTCACTAATTTGAAATGTTAACTTTCTCATAAACTAAGTCAAATACATATATATATATATACACACACATATATATATATATGGGTCTGTTTCTGGTTATTTTATTGTGTCTTATTAACCTATTTATTTTCCATTACTGAATGTTTTTAATTATTATGTGTTTATAATCTGTTTTAATAATGGCTACCTTCTCTGCAATTATTTTTTCCAAAAATTTTCTAACTTTTATATGTTTATTTTCTAGGTAAATGTTAATATCACTTTAGGCCATGCCAGGGAAGAGTATTGCTTTCTTTCTTAATGTCCTAAGAAATAAAGACTGTATATCTTAGGAATGACTAGGTGGAGGGTTTAATAATTTCACTAGAGAATTATAAATATATCTGAACTGTTTGACTATATCCCAGATGCAATAAAAGAGTCAGAATGAGAAGAAATGACTAAACATCATTTTTATTTTTTTCTTTCTTTAATTTTGCTTTGATCTGAGTTGAGAAGAGGCTGGATGGATAGATGTAAAAGGTAGTTTACATCACAGGCATCCAAAGTGAAACAAAATAATTTCATTTCATGGAATAATAAAACCTGAATATATAATCCTGTTTCCTTCAAGTAATGAGTCACATTTAAATGAAATTTTTCTCTTGGAGGGAAAAACAGCATAACAGCATATTAAAATGCAATTCCTAAAAGCAATGTAAACAGTTTTTAAGTTCGTATGTAAATGGGAATGGAAGTGCAAAACAAATTACCTGCCAGGTTCAGCTGTCACATGTTTAACTTGTGCAGATTGTGCTTGGGTGCTGGATGGCCGTGCCTTTGTGCGTGCTGTTCTGTTCCATCATTCACGCACCAAATGCATTGAGCGCAAACTCCCCTCCCCCTCCCCGGGGGCTTTTCCAATGTTATGATTGCCTCATCACAATCCTAGTGCCCCAAATGAAGGTCCAACCTTGTGAAGATTTCAGCAGGAAATATGGAACTTCATCCTTTCCAGATAACTTACCAGAGAACATACAAGATGCCCAATTAACTTTTTTATTTGAATTTCAGACCAAAAAATGATTTTTTAAACTTGAATTTCAGATAATCCATTTTTCCATATGTGTTTGTCCTCAATATTGCATGCTGTTGATTTAGTGCAAGTGTATCTCAGATACTACGTGGGCAGTACTTAGGCTAAAAGAGTATGTGTTTATCTGATATTCAAATTCTACTGGGTGTTCTTTATTTTTACTTGATAAATATAGCGAACTTATTTCTAGATCACATGTCTTCACATATGATCCTCTGGTTTTGATTAATTTAATCTCAGAGAAACCAAAACCTAAAGTAACTATGAGAAAAAAGAAATTGTTTTTTGTTTGTGTGTTTGTTTGTTTATCTGGCCCAGAGGATAAAGTAGAAAGCTTATTGGGGAGATTTACAGGATACCCAGAGTTCTTGAACCAGACTTCAGAGCATATGTACCACCTGGACACACTACTAAGTGGGTCTGAGATGGGCCAAATCGTCTGCATTGCTAACAAAGGTGATGTTAGTACTGCATGCCCTGACACCACACTTTAAGTAACAGGGTGTAACAAGTTTCCCCTCTCTGGGGGAAGAAAATTTGGCAAAGGTGATTGCTTATTTGGGAAGTTTTAAAACATCTGAAGCAAGAAATGCACAGGAACCAAAGTTGTTGTTTTCTTTCTTACAGGTGCTGGCCAACCTACAACATTATGATGTGGTTTTCAAGCTTTCAGATCATTAACCATTACTTTATCAAAGGTGTCCCCTGGCAAGTGCTTAACAAAATCCCAAGTTCAGGGGCTACTCAGCATTCATCTGATTTCTGAAAGGCTCTTCTGAAAGGTGGTGTCTGTTCTTTTGTAGCAGTGTTTGTGTTTTCCTGGGGGGGGGTGGTTGTTTGTTTTGTTTTGTTTTGTTTTTTGCATTTGCACAGTATATACAAAGGAATATTGAATTGTAATGATCTTGAATAGTTCAAAAAGGGGTTTTAACATGATCAAACAGGCTTACCATTTAAAATGTGTTACTCTCTTCTTTGGGAATTAGCTAAAGGATGCAATAAACCTGTTGTGTTTTAGTATTTCTAGATATTAAACACTTTATGTTTACAGAATTGAGCTGCAGAAAGTGCAAGACATGCCAATTTTAGTGGTCTTCTAAGACAGGAGCATAAATTTAATGCATTTCAGAAGAACTAAACATCACAATGAGCTCTATCTCTGAGCTATAACTTGTTTTTAATTCAGAGACACTCGTCTGATAATATATACTGTAATCCTGAAAACATTTGTGTTACTTACATTTTGAGGTAGAAATTATACCAATAAATTATTGCACTGTTAGTATTAGATTTTGTGTACCTTGGAAGTTACGTCATTAATATCGGCTGGTTCGTCAAACACAGAGGACCCTTGCAATATCGGCTAGACTTCTACTCGGGGACATTGCCCAAGGGTAGGAAGAAACCAGGGGGAAATATTTCAGTGATCATCTCCAAACTTAATTATGAAAATCTGTGAGGAAGTTTAATCTTCCAAAGAGTGGCAGGTCAATGGTAGTCGTGAGGCCTGCTTCATGGTGGCTTGCTTCTCTCTGAGCACTGGATTAGGAATCTTCAATAAGGGGCTCATATAAGGTGTGTGGGATGTGAAGCATGGAGCTAAATCTGTCATTAGTTGTGACCACTGCTCACCCTTGAGGGCCACATGCACAGGTATTCAAGGAAAAACATGAAGTCCATGCTAAGAGAATTCAGACGACACAATATAATAAGCCACTGTGTGTGACCAGCAAGAAGCTGCCGCTCAGATTGTGCCCTGTCTACTCTAATGAAAACATATGCACCTTCATTTTCCATCACCTTCCTTACTATGAAGAATTCTGGACTTTGCTCATGGAGTTTAGAAAGGAACTTTTGTGGAGACCTGGCTTATTTTTCTGCCCTGCGTGATAAGTTTCAGCCAGACGAGAAAGAAATCAAGTGACTAAAAACCATCACAATTTGCATCTCCAGGCTATTTTCTTTAAGACTGGGGAAAGGGGGACTATTTATTCTGCCTTAAAATGATGGCAAATCAGTGAAGATAACATTTTGTGAATGTAGACTATGGATACACCCCTAGTAGGTTAATGTAGTCATAAAAAAGAGATCAAGTAGATATGTTTCTGTTATGTAAGCAATACTTTCTGTGTGTCTTATTGAGTATGGCTAGCAATTATTTATTTCCATGCTAGATGGTCCTTTGCATGTGGGTTCATGTAGGCGCAGAAATTTCCTCAGCCACTGGAGGTATTTTGACCACTTTATCATTTGGACGAGCTGTTATTGGATTGAAATTTACACATCATTTCATTAAAAAATTGTGCCTTAGAAAATGCAAAGCTGTTGCACATAGTCAGAAATGAATTATGGATGCAGTACATTGAAGAGATGAAGTCACTTCCAAATTCCCATGACTTCTCATGGAGGTGTTTGCTGTTTTACAGGGAAAAATAATGAAAAAGAAAAAAATTCCTAAAATTTTTAAATTGTACAGATTAAGTCCAATATTTTGATTAACCACCTGCATGTTTTATTAAATATTTTGATAATGTGGATGTTTACACTTTGCATGATACTAGCAGAGTACTTTACCACAAATGATGCACAAAACATGTACAATATGGTCATTCATAACCAATTTTTATAGAGTACCTTTTACATGTGGAATTCCATCCATTATGTAAGGATTATATGAATATTGCACATTCTCTTCTGGTTTCACACACCCATTTGTACATATTTCTTAGTGAGACTCATTGTACATGTATTGAAGCCAGAAGCAAGTCAAGAAAGATAAAGCCGCATCCTCCAACTGCAAAACATGCTTTCCCATAATGAACACTAGTCACCAGCACAGAATAATCTCCAACATTTTCTAAATTCTAATTGCCAACTGTTTCTATTTCTATTTGATTTATATATCATTTAGAGTCAGTTACATGGCAGCTTAGGCAGAGTAGATCTTGTTTTTTCCAGTGCAGCATAATGAGTATGATCTATTTCTTTTCAAATAATCTTTGAGATCCCAGGAAAAAAAAAATGCTGTACTCTGTGGAGCTATAATGCAAATGTGTTTGTTTAAAAAACAGATGAGGCAAGTGAGTGATTTATTGTTTCTAAGGAAGTATATCTGATTTTTTTTCCTCATACTCCAAAAGCTAGTCTCTTTTCTTTCCTAAGAAAAAAATGGATAACTCTGTTTTTCACTAGCAAACTTTCATGACGTTTCTTCGTTCTTTCTATGTAGTGTTATTAATGCAATGCATATTCTAGTTATCTATACACAGCTTAAGATTTAACAAACTGAAATGATCCACCTCATATATGAGTCCGTCCAAAAGATGTTACTGTCCTGGGTGGGCCAATATTCTATATCACTTACACTAACTTTCATTTATAATATTTATTCTAAAATGCCTCTGAGAAATAGTAAAAACAAAAGCAAAAAGTTGTCTAAAATGCACAGCTTTTATAGAAAATGTACATTTATAAATAAACACTCAAATCAACTTGTGTTCCACTCATTTTTTTAAGGTTGGGCATCAGTTTTCTTACTTGGGGAACAGAGAGAATCAAGCCCTCTCTTGTGAATGTTGCTTCAGGCTCACACGGTCCACTGGTGGCAAAGATACATTCAAGTAATACTTATTTGAGGTCAACTATGTAAGACAAATCAAACTTACCTCATGGTTGTAGGGGAGGCTGAGGAATCACCTTCCAGGGCAGGATTTAAACACCTTGAGATGAGATACACAATAACCAGAAGAGACCATGCAAACGCTAGTGGAATTTATTGGTGGCAATCAAATGATGGTCAAGTTTCACCTGTGGTTGGAAGAAACCAAGGCAAGCCCTGTGAGGGCCCTGTGTGTGTCTCTGGCCCAGCACTGCCATGCTGTTTCCCACACACTATATGCAGCATGTTTCACTAAGGCCTCTTTTCTCATGCATCCAGGGACTACACTGTGAACCATGGGGTCTTTGCTGGTGCTTCTTTCTAAAATCCACATGGCCCCTGCCTTGCACTCTATTCCACATTTGTAGGAGGTGGTAGAAGCAAGGAAATCACTTGATATTTACAGGTGGCATTTTCTCAAGTTGCATTCTGCTTCCTTTTGCAAAGTTTGGTGGGCAGTTAGTTGTTTCTGCTGCTTCTACGGAAAAGTGGATGATGTCCTTCTAGTGAGAGTTTTAGTAGTTACCAGAGTAACCTAATATATCCATTTTTATTTAAATCAAAGTTCATGGAAGTAGAATGCCATTCCAAACAAAGAAGTCTGTTACTCGGTGAGGTCTCTAAAGAATATCTTTGTTAAATGAAAAAAATTTTGTTTCTGATGCACTGAAATAGATTTTTTTCCCATTCACTTTCTTCAAGATTTAAGGACTCCATTTCAGAATCCTAATCTACACCACAAAATCCCTTGTATTATGTGAGGCAGAATTTATAAATTAGAATGACTAGAAAGTTTACACATTCAAACAACCAGTTAGATATTGTACTTGAGAACCAAAAGAGGATGATAGAGAATGGTATGGACTGTGGCAAACTAAAAAAAGGACAGTTCTGTCTGAAGGAGACAGTACTTGGATACATCCATTTGTTTTCATGTGAAATCTCCAGTTTATGTTGACAATTCCAAAAGCTTTCTGACATGGTGCTGTCCAAAATTGTGAGGCTCAATACCTACAAGTCCAGTTTTGTTCTCAAGACATTGGTTCATAACCAACCATAGCTTAAATCTTCTCTTGGCTTTTCTATCAGCTGCTACTAATTTGCTCTGCTGTGAGTCATTTCATTTGACAAATACATCCATCAAAGGCCATGGAAAATATTTGCATTTCAGAGTGTGTTGGGTCATGCAGAGAAAGAAACTAAGGTATTGTTATGATTCATAACATTTTTGAGTGGCATTCTTGATGCACTGTTGTCAAAGATTGCTATTTTACAGGCACCAATGTTCAGTGTTTTGCCTAACTGTGCCCTTCCCCTTAATACTTTTATTCTTGTTCCTTAGTGATTCAACACCACAGAGAAGACATACGAGAATTTTTTCCCAAATTTGTCTAGAGCTTTCACAAGCATCATTTTATCTATAAACATAGCATTCCTGGCATATAAGGAGATAGAGGTATGCCTCTTTGTTTTACAGGTGAGAAACTGTGGTATAAGAGGCTAAGTGACATATCCTGGTTGAGTATATGATTTTACATAATTGTGGATTTAACCAACTGCTCCTAATTAGGGTTGGTCAGATAATTTCCTATTCAATTATTCCTGGCTCCTATGTCTGGGACCTCACATGAAAACAACTAGGAAGACCCCTCAGCATAGTTGAACTTTGGTAGAATTTCATCTGCACTCAGACACTAGAACATACTTTTTGCAATAAATTTACAGTTCTAAATAAATTATCAAATAGACTTACTATGCCATTTTTTTCCATTTGAGGTTTGAGAAAACAGAGGTCTCCCTTGTCGCCTGCCCTTGGGCACTTTGGCATTTGCTGTAGTGGAGACCAAGGGACCTCTCTGTACCAGCTGCAGTGGAGTCCACTGACCTCTGCAACACACACCACCTGCAAACCTCCTCTGCTGTCCAAGTCTGGTCCCCAGAGTTGGGAAGTGCTAGACCTACCAAGAGACAACACATTGTCCAGCCCTAATTTAATTTCACAGCTGGATCAGTTTTCTCAAAGTCAACAGCCAAGGCTTGAGCAAAAGAAGGACATTTCTAATCTCTCCACTGGTTCCTGTTCATACTGTGTCACTCCAAACATTCACTGATCCATGAGTCAAGTTGTTTCATTTTTTCAACAGGAATAATGAAATTGTCTGTAAAAGCTGTGTTCTTTATTGTTCACCAGGGACTAGAGAATTGTTTCAGTAGGCTCTGTGGGTTTAGAAAACACCCTGGCTGAGGGTGACTGACACATGACTGGAAGAATCCCCCATCACACAGTGTACCAAGCACCACATTCACACCTTTGTGGCACAGAATTAATTACTATCTCAACTCAGTTCACAGAAAGTTGCAATAAGTGTGATTCATGTTTTATGATACTTTGATATGAAACTCTGATATAACAACCACTCTGGAAAACAAGTGGGATATTAATTAGGCAAACAGAGAATGCCTTTTCTCACATGATCCAAGAAATCTTGAAAAAAAGGAATAATCAAAGGAATTTGTCTTACTGAACAGTAAAGTTCACTAGAAAGATAATAATAGATGAAATACATATCTGGGGCATAATTTATAAATTAAGTATAATTAACACGAAAAAATGGCCCAAATGTGTGGTTTATACCTACATGTCCCCCCAAGAGCCTCATGCACTCATCAGTCAGGGTTTGGGGAAGGTGATTGGATCATGGGGCTTATAGCTGACTTGCTATAAGAGGGGATAGGGTCTGGTCAGAGGAGGCAGTCACTGAGGGTGTGGCCTTAACCAATCCCTCTCTTCTCTGCTTTGGTCTGTAATGCTATATTCAGCTCTCCTCTGCTAGGCTCCTCTGCCAGCAGATCATGCAAGGACTGACACTAAAATAAACCTCTCCTCCTTTCAATTGTGGGTGTTGGTTGTTTTTTTTTTAAGCTTTGCTGAAGTGAACATTTTTTATTTTTTTCCCCCATTGTTTATTGGTACATTTTAGGTATAAAATACATTTACATACATCATTGGGATCTTGTACCATTACATGAATATCTTGGTTCTTATTTTTTTCCCCTTCCCCTGCCCTCCCTTCACCCCCTACAACCCTCCCTATTTGAAAAGACTTTGTTTCCATTTTGTTCCTTTTCTCATATTTTTTCTTTTCCCTTCTTTCCTTTCCCGTATCCCTCCCTCTTCCCCTGCTCCTTTAGACCTTTATTACACAATATCAATTGTATATTTTTTAAATGACAATGTCAAGATCTAGGAGACATTACCACAGATTTACAGAATCTAAAAGGATATAGAAAGCATGTTATAAAAATTTGTTCTGAAATAAATTTGATAACTTCTAAGAAGTACCTTGGAAGACAAATTAATGAAACTAGTTCTGGAGGAAATATAAAATTTGAATAACACCTATTAAAGAAAGTATATTCCTAGCTGGAAAACCTACCTATATGGCAACAACAGGATCATATACATTTTAACTGATAAATTATATCAAACAATTAAAGCAGAAAATAAAAGGAATACTTCTTTCCTCATTTTAGGAAATCAACATTGTGCTAATCCTAAAACTGGATAAAGATAATAGAAGAAAAAAGTATGAACATAGATAGAAATTTGTTTAACAAAACAAACTATTAGAAGCCAGATCTGGCAGGATGTAGAAAGTGGTTTTGTTATAGGGATGGCAGTGTTGGTTCAGCATTGGAAGTTCCACCCCCAGAAGTCATCATTTTAATGGATGAAAGGAAAAAGCCACATGATCCTGTCCCTAGTTGGAGAAAAAGTATCGGACTAAATTCTAGAGCTGTTCATGGTAAAAGCTGTCAGGAGACTAGAAGTAGAACAGAACCTTCTCAACAGATTAAAGACATGTACTCCGTACTTCCAGCGAGAACGCCTTATATGAATGGAGAAGATACAATGCTTTCTCCTTAAGGTGGGGAACAAGGGCAGATATGCCTACTCTTCCTCTGTCCATTAAACTTTGAAAAATAGGCCCCACCGAAATAGTCTGTCAATAAAATGACACAACTAGGATAGGATTGGCACAGCAGAAGCAAAATCTTTATATGTAGATGAAATGATCACCTACAGAGAAAATACTAAGAAATCTCTAGGAGCCCCTAGAACTTGTATTTCAATTTAGCAGGATTAGAAAACACAAGCTATATATAAAAATTCAGGTCTATGCATACTTGCTATAAATGAAGAATTGGATATTGAAATTTAAAAGTGATGCTGGAGCTGGAGCAGGTCAGCACCGCCGCCTCCGCCTCCTGCACGCCCTCTCCCCGACCCACTCTCCGTCTTCACTGCAGCCAGGCGAACCTGCCCGAAGCTCTCGGGGGTCTTCCATGTGGCCACGAGATAATGATGCTTGAACTGAATTATTAAGGGTTCTGAAGTCAAAGCTCCTAAAATTAATAATGGCAGGAAAATCATCACTTTTAAAAGTAATTCTCCTTGGAGATGGTGGAGTTGGGGAGTTCTCTTATGAACAGATATGGAACTAATAAGTTTGATGCCCAGCTCTTCCATACAATAGGTGTGGAATTTTTAAATAAAGATCTGGAGGTGGATGGACATTTTGTCACCATGCAGATTTGGGACACGGCTGGTCAAGAGCGATTCCGAAGCCTGAGGATGCCTTTTTATAGAGGTTCTGACCGTTGCCTGCTTACTTTTAGTGTCGATGATTCACAGAGTTTCCAGAACCTGAGTAACTGGAAGAAAGAATTCATATATTACGAAGATGTGAAAGAGCCCGAAAGTTTTCCTTTTGTGATTTTTGGGCAACAAGGTCGACATAAGCGAATGGCAGGTGTCTACAGAAGAAGCCCAAGCTTGGTGCAGGGACAACAGCGACTATCCTTACTTTGAGACAAGTGCAAAAGATGCCACCAATGTTGCAGCAGCCTTTGAGGAAGCAGTTGGAAGAGTTCTCGCTACCGAGGATAGGTCCGATCACTTGATTCAGACAGACATTGTCAATCTTCACCGAAAGCCCAAGCCTAACTCATCCTGCTGTTGATCGTTAGATGGTCGGTGCATTCTAACCAACTCACACGTACACACATGGTAAACACGAGGGTGGATAAGAGAGTTAGGGATTGCAGCAATGTATCATAACTAATAAAATTAATGTATGGTCACTTTCATTTGTTGGTGGGAGAAGGGACACATTGATTTACTTGGTAATGACACGTTGCCTTTCTAAATTGTAATGGTTGTCTAATGTTTCCTTAAATATGTAAGTTAGAGCTAATAAATGACCAAGACTTTAATTATAATTAAAACAAAAACTTGACTATTCTAGAAAATATACTTGGATTGCTTTTTCCCCAGGAAAAGGGAGAACTACTTTTATATGTGTATATTTTTATGGAGTTAGCATTCTATTCTTGGTTCAAGGGAAATATCTAAAGCAATAATGTTATAATATTAAAGATCAAAGACTAATGCATGTATATTAAAAAAAAGAAAATAAATAAAAGTTACGTGGGAGTACAAAGGACCTAAAAAAGTAAACAAAACAAGACAAAACAAAACAAAAAACAGTGTTGGGAGACACTTAGTACCTAATTTTAAGGCTTCCTTTAAAGCTACAGTAATCAAGGCAGTGTTGGTGTAAGGAAAGACATATAGATCATTGGAATAAAACAGAAAGTCTAGAACTAGAACCACACATATATGGTCCACTGAGTTTTGAAAGATTGTTTAACATTAACATTTTGCAGAATATAAACTCAATTCAAGAGCCAAGGAAAAGATAGTGCTTTCAGCAAATGGCATTAGAACACCTGGTATCTGTATATAAAAAATTAACCTCAACCCTTTATTTCCATACATAAAAATAACTTGAAAGGATCTATGAACCTAAATATGAAAGCCTAAAAGTATAAAACTTTAAGAAGAAATTATAAGGGAAAATGTTTATGAATTTAGGGTAGGCAAAAACTTCCTAGGATACAAAAAACATGATGTATAAAAGAAAAAAATTGACAAATGAGATTTCATCAAAATTTAGAACTTTAAATGACATCGTTGTTGGTATTTTTGTCCCAGCAACAAGGAAAGTAACTAAGACTCCAAATAAATATAAAACAGGTCCAAATAAATGTTAAAATTTTAGAGGATAATAATAATATCACAAATCAGTGTCTAAAGAAGGAACAGTTGATTAATGTCACCTCTTTATCAATTCTTCATGGACTAAAGTGTTAATGCAAAGAACAAAAAAGGAAAATGGAAAGAATGAAATATTTAAGTATATTTAAATATGTAGTAAAAAGAAATTTAAGTAAAAATATAAAAGTAATGAAAAAACAAGAAAAATATTTCCAACAAATATGACAGAGTTAATACCTATAATATATGAAGATGTATATAACATATAGACTCATGAAGAAAGAAATATAAATGGCCAATAAAATTTTAAAATCTTCAACCTTACTAATGATCAAAAGAAATACAAATTTAAACAATAGTTTTCATTAATTAAACAACAGTTTTAATTAGAAGTCATTCAAATATAAGAATCGAAAACTAAAACAAAAAAAGTTGAAAAAAAGCTATAAACCAAGAGGACATATTTGATATTTGTTGCACATACTATCAACAAATATCTAGTGTCCAAAATAGAAAAAAAATTCAAAATATCAATAGGGAAAGTAGGAACAAGTTAATAAAAAAAGACAAGCATGAATAGACATTTTACAGAAAATATGAATTCCAAAACATACCAACATTCAACTTTACTAGGAGGGAAACACAAAACCATAATGAGGTACCATTTTATAGCCGCCAGATTGGTAGAAATTTAAGACTTTGATGAGAGGTGTCAATAGAGGCATGGAACAACAGAAACACACTACTGATAACAATATATTGGTAAACAATCCTGGGTTATCTAGTGACATTAACAAGGGTTGTGCCCCTTGAACATGCTGATTTTACTTCTAGAACACAAATATCTCAACCTATACTTAATAATAGTTCAAAGGACTCCCAGGTGTATGCTCCAGGAGACATGTTTAAGAATGCCCTCCATAGCCCTGCTTGGATATAAGCTATGTTGTTCCAATTTAGCAGGAAGAAATAAGTGAACTGCAGAGTGCACACATATATTTGGGTGAATCTGAGAAATAAAAATGGCATTAGACTTAAATACCAAGACACTTATGATTGCATGTAAAACAAACCAAAGGACTGACACGAAGTTCAGGATTTGAAGCAGGATGGGAGAGGGGCCTAACAAGGTAGTTGCAAGGAAATACTGACTTTATTGTCATTTTATTTTATCACATTTATTTGTAAGTTCTGTTTTATCATAAGTATCTCAGCCCTTAATGGTGTTGCCATATGACTTTCTAAAGTGATTGTTTCAGGAATCCAAGCAGAGCATACTATTTCTCTCTATCATACTTAAAATTAGAATGTTGGGCTTTTTTGTTTTTGCTTTTATGATGGAAGTGAATGGTATCTCATTACTTTAATTTGCATGTTGCTCACTACTGGTGAGGCACAGATGAACATGTTTGTTTTCTTTATCAGTTTTCCTATTAAACAGCTTTTCTTTTTTAGACAGATTTTTAAGAGTGTGTAAATATCCTAAATCCTTTTATTTATTTATTTTGGAGGGGTTACTGGGGATTGAATCCAGGGCCTTTCCACTGGGCTACATCTTAAGCCCATTTATTTTATGTATTTATTTATTTATTTATTATATTTCTTTATTTATTAGACAGGTTCTTGCTAAGCCATTCAGGCTGAGCTCAAAATTGCAATCTTCTTGCCGTAGCCTTCCAGGGTCTTAGGATTACAGATCTGTGCCATCATGTCCAGATACATCCTAATTTGCTATCAATAACATGCATTGTAGATGTTTTCTCTCAGTTTCTGGCTTGTCTTTAAACTTTATCTTGTCTTTCTGCAGTGACATTTCAAATTTCAACATAGTAAATACATGAATTTCTTTACATATTTTGTGCTTCATATGCCTGTTTTAAGAAATTCTTCTCTTCACTGCCTGCTGTACAAGCGCAAGGGCCCAAGTTCGATCCCCCGTACCAAAAAAAAAAAAAAAAAAGAAATTCTTCCCTACTTTAATTCCACAAATAGTCCTATGCAACATAATCTTTAAAAATTCCTGGTCCTGAGCAGCTTGTAGGTTGGCTGGTGGCCCCACCCCTTCAGCACACACACACCCCACCTCTGGCCACTGGACCAAGCCAGCACTTGGATCCACACCACAGAGGGCAGTGGGTTAGAAAGGACATTGATCTGAGCTCCAGAAGATAGAACAGAAGTGAACAAGAGAAAGAGGGCCTCTCTGAGGCTCCTAGATGAAAATTGAAGCCCACTGAAAAAGTGAAGAAAATCTCTGCAAAAAAGGCACACCAGACCACCGTAGTTGGTAAGCTAGAGGGATCACCACCTCCAATCAGAACCTGGACTATCTTCAGGGGAAGGACAGCTGGAACCTGCAGTAGAACCTTGCAGAGTTCAACCCAACAGGAGGTCAGAGATCTCAACTTGGGCCTTGCAGGCAGAAATCAGCCTGAACGTCAGGGGACAGCTGCTGGCTTGCTGAGACTAATTAACTTACATCTGCACACTCCTGCCCATGTTGTCTATAGTGACAGCAGAGACATACCCTGAAGGAGGCCCTTTATTTTTATTTTTTATTTTCAAGGTAATTTTTTCTCTTATTTTTAATATTTTTTCTGATTTTTATCTTTTCTTTGCAAAATTTTTTCCTTTTTTTCTCATTTCTTTTTTTCCTTTTCTTTCTCTTTCTCTCTTGATCTCTCCCTCCCACCTCGTTGTTCATTTCTCTCCCTTTTATTCCTGTTCCTGTCCTAATTTGAATTTCTTTTTTTCTTACTTTTTCTTTTCTTCTCTTTTTCCTACTCTTGATTGTCACTAGTTTTAAAAGAAAAGTGAATACAGTTTCTAGCCTCCCTATTGCTGTTAGGTTGTTCTGTTCTTGTGTTTGTCCTTTCATTCTGTCTTCTCCTCTTCTCTTCAACACCTTCATAGAGTTCGTGTGATCTTCCTGTGCCCTCTGGCCTCACTTCTAACCTTTCCCTATCATACCTATCTATTCCTCCCTCCCAACTCCTTCTAAGTCCCCATCCCAAAGGGTAAAGTTGCTATATTGAAGAGTTTATTCACTATAGACATATTTGGGGCTGGTCCTCGACTTTGACTTAATTCACAGGCTTAAAAGTGACAGATTAATAACTACCACAAATTGTCATTTCCTAAACTGTGCTTGATGCTATTGTTGTTGCTGATTGTATCACTTGGGCTTAGGTGCTGTGATTGATCTAAGCTATTGTCCTTCCTGTTATACTGAAAACAAGATAGCCTAAGAGTCATTAGAGACTCAAAACCTAAAGGCCAGATATATCTGGAAGACACTTCTGAGCAAGAATCATTCCATAAAGGTTTTAATTACAAGCAACAAAGATACTTACAATAAGCAATATTGAAGTATCAACCCAGGAATTCAACCAAAAACAGTACTAACACCAAAAATAGAAATGAGAAGACACCTAAGCAAGGCACAAAATCAGACTACAAGCTCACTAAAGGCAAATTCTGGGGGAAACAAGGCGGAAAAGTCTGATAATCAATTACCTGGACACCCTGCACTGATGGCACAGGAAGTAACAAAACAGGTGAATGAAGCGCTAGAAAAATTCAAAGCAGAAATAGTTTCCCAGAGAACCACAGAGATGGTGAGCAGAATGAAAGACATGATTAGAGACTCTAGAACAGAAAGACATTTAAAAAAATAGATGAGCTCAGGACCATGATGGAAACCATGAATGCCCAGCATAGGAAAGAAATGGAAAGCATGAATGCCCAACATAGGAAAGAAATGGAATCCATGAAAAAGATTCACACAGATATATAGGAAATTAAAAGCTCTATTCAAAGCATTTGCTGCAGAATGAGCAAATGTGAAGACAGAATAGCAGATATAGAAGACAGGATTGCAGTCAGTGACCATGAAAAGAGAAATCTCTTTAAAATAGTAAGGGACCATGAGAAATCAATCCACCAGCTCCTAGATGATGCAAAGAAGCATAATACAAGACTGACAGAAATCCATGAAAAATCAGGAGAAAGTAAAAATGATATTTAAAAAAACTGTTCACAGCTTTTTTAGCGCCATCTGCTCGTGGTGCCGCCTCCTGGTCCTCCTGCCACCACGGCCGCCCTTAGTCACTCCCTGCGCAGCTCCCGCCGCCTGACTCCCCGAACTAGCTGCTGATATTTGCAGTTCTTACAACATGGCAGACATTGACAACAAAGAACAGTCTGAACTTGATCAAGATTTGGATGATGTTAAAGAAGTAGAAGAAGAAGAAACTGGTGAAGAAACAAAAATCAAAGCGCGTCAGCTGACTGTTCAGATGATGCAAAATCCTCAGATTCTTGCAGCCCTTCAAGAAAGACTTGATGGTCTGGTAGACACACCAACAGGATACATTGAAAGCTTGCCTAGGGGTAGTTAAAAGAAGAGTGAATGCTCTCAAAAACCTTCAAGTTAAATGTGCACAGATAGAAGCCAAATTCTATGAGGAAGTTCATGAACTTGAAAGGAAGTATGCTGTTCTCTACCAGCCTCTATTTGATAAGCGATTTGAGATCATTAATGCAATTTATGAACCTATGGAAGAAGAATGTGAGTGGAAACCAGATGAGGAAGAAGAAGTTTCAGAGGAGCTGAAAGAAAAGGCCAAGATTGAAGATGAAAAAAAAGATGAAGAAAAAGAAGATCCTAAAGGAATTCCTGAATTTTGGTTGACTGTTTTTAAGAATGTTGACTTGCTCAGTGACATGGTTCAGGAACATGATGAACCTATTCTGAAGCATTTGAAGGACATTAAAGTGAAGTTCTCAGATGCTGGCCAGCCTATGAGTTTTATCTTAGAATTTCACTTTGAACCCAATGAATATTTCACAAATGAAGTGTTGACAAAGACATATGGGATGAGATCTGAACCAGATGATTCTGATCCCTTTTCATTTGATGGACCAGAAATTATGGGCTGTACAGGGTGCCAAATAGATTGGAAAAAAGGAAAGAATGTCACTTTGAAAACCATTAAAAAGAAGCGGAAACATAAGGGACGTGGGACAGTTCATACTGTGACTAAAACAGTTTCCAATGATTCTTTCTTTAATTTTTTTGCTCCTCCTGAAGTTCCTGAGAGTGGAGATCTGGATGATGATGCCGAAGCTATCCTTGCTGCAGACTTTGAAATTGGTCACTTTTTATGTGAGCGTATAATTCCAAGATCGGTGTTGTACTTCACTGGAGACGCTATTGAAGATGATGATGATGATTATGATGAAGAAGGTGAACAAGCGGATGAGGGTTATCAGCTCTTTGAAGAAGTCAAAAGCTGCAGTAAACTTTTCCAATGTTGGCTGCAGTAAATCTTTTCAATAAAAGCTCTCTGGATGTCTCAAGTTGTGTTGGGAAATTTTTCATATTAGAAACTTGCAAATTAAATTGTATTATCACCAAACTCTGTAATCATGAAAATCTGTTAACCCATAGAGTATAAAATGTATTGAATTTCCCCGACATTATGAGCCATTTTTTTTCTGCTGTATACCTACTTCATGGATGCATTTTGAACTTTAATATAGGAAGGGGAAGAAGAAGATGAGGAAAATGATCCAGACTATGACCCAAAGAAGGAGCAAAACCCAGCAGAGTGCAAGCAGCAGTGAAGCAGGATGTGTGTGGCCTTGAGGATAACCTGCACTGTAATAGCCTAAACACAACTATTATTTACTTACAGCCTTATGTTTTTGTATTTTCTTGGTAGACTAACTTTTTTAAGGGAATTGATATTTTAAAGACCAATTTGTTTAGCATTTTAACTATAGTTTTACTGTCAGATACGTTGAATGCACAGATTCTCTGAAGCATGTCCATTCATTGCTGCAATTGGGTTCTTTGCATCATAGAATAATTGGAGTATAACTATGAAAATTAACTTTTTCCTGAAGAACCAAAAGTTTGCCTGCTAGTAGTAGAGTGGGTTTAAGTCGGTAGCATAGTTGTGGTTTTCATTTTTTTTGTGTTATAAAAATGCAGTGACTTATATTAAGACAATTCATCATTTAAAGGAAAAAAAAATGAACTTATGGTTAAGAATTTCCAGTAAGACCAAATCTCATAATTGTTAGCTTATTAATGGACTTTTATATTGTAGGTGATAGTTGATTATAAGGAAGCCTAATTTACATGGTTATGGTTACCACAGGGAAGTGAATAAAACCTAGAATTTGCAGAAGTTAAACTGATACTATTTTAGTGTACTTCTAAATTTAACATCTATTAACTAAGCATCATTTTTTTGTGGTAGGGTCTACCTTCTGCTTTCCTGGAAAGGATGACTTGACATCATTTGATGAGCCTATTTCACGTTTTTTGGTTGTTTATTTTTGTTGTTTGCTGTCTAAAATAAAAATGTTAAATGCAATTTTAGTTCTCACAAGGTAATGTCTTAATTTTGTACTAATTCAGGTTAGAAACAGAGGCTTAACTTGGATTCATGATAATTGTGCCCAGTTTAACATATTGAAGGAAAAGAAGCCAATTTTGGAAGATCTGATAAGCAAATGGAAAACAAAAAGTAAAAGCATAAAACCTCTAAATGGTTTGATACATTTTTTAAAAGAAGAAAAGTTAAATTTCATAGTTTTGGATTATAACTAGAGAGAAAGCCCTAAGCCTCTGTGGTCTATTCTGATCCTTAATTGCTTAGCTATGTCATTTACCCATGTTTCTGTTTACTATGTATTAAAATGGGTAGTACTGTTTACTTAACTACCTCACAGATGTGTTAAGGCATAGTACATTAAATTTCATGAACTGTTTCTCAGTCTCACTTCAAGCCTCAGAAATTTGAACCTATTTGTACCACAGTGTGATACTCAGAATTTTATTCACACCAGGCTTTGATAATTAAACTGGAAAATGAAGTTTAAACAGCCCTTTTGTGGATCTGGCCAGATAACACTCAGAATTCATGTGGCTACTATTTTAGTGAAAATGGATGGGGATGGGTTTGTTTCAAAAAGTCCAAGGATCTTTTTTTCCTCTGATATTCTAGATGAACATATTGTAGTAAATAGTATAGAGATTATGGGCCTAAAGTGGTAATAAGACCATTTTGGGGAGGGGAATGCCATTGAGTTTGAGACTTTAGAGCCACATTTAAAATACCTCAGGCTAATTACTGTTAATTTGGGGGGGAATGAACTTATTTTTGATAGTGAGAGTGGACTAATTCAAGAGAAAGTTCTAGAGTTCCTGCTGTTAATAAAATTACTTTGAGTTGATACATTTTTACAGGTGATAGTTTTCTTTTTGAAAATTTAGTATTAAGGACTTAAAATGTGAACACATTTGTGTGGAACTATCCATACCTCTTGAGAATCTTAACTACTGGAAATCCTTAACCAATCACAGTAGTTTTTTTCCTTTTTATTTTCAGAATTTTGATTAGACATCCTGTGATGATATTTTTGTACCCATATTTCATCTAAACATAGCTTTTTCTGATCTTTAAAATTTTAATCTAAAGATAGAATCCCATTTTTAATTAACTTAAAGAAGTGACAAAATCACTTTTTCTTGTTCCTTTAGGAAACAGCTATTGCCAGAGTGAAGAGGTAGATGATATTTCATCTTGTTACGTAATGGGGTTGTAGTTTGCAGAGGAATTGTTTTCTTTGTAAAATTTGAATTTCAAGGGATGTCAGTGTTCATTTATGCCATTTCTTCATTCCAAGATGGTTCTATTCCATTTTAGAAATTTGAAATATGTAATTTGAAATCCTTAAATAAAATTTGGACTTAATTTTATAAAATATTCTGGTAACATTTGGATTTTTTAAAAGAATATGAATATACACTGCTGTTTTTGAAGATTGAAGAGCAGAGATGTCTAAACAGGCTTTGACCTGTAAATCTGTGTAATTACGAGAACAACCTCCTTATCCCTGCTAAGTAGAGTTCTTTGAAAACTAGAAAGATATTCTGCAGTTCCTGAAGGATTTTATTCTTGGTTATCTACAGACATTCTTGACACGTCAGAGTTTCTCTTTACATACTCCAGTTTTAGTTTCCACTGACCCCATTCTCTGACTTATCAGTAAGTTCTAGAAATGCTAAAAATCCCATCTAGTCATCTATTTAGGAAAAAAAAAACTGGGACTTTTGGTTATTCAGGTAAACGACACAGAGCAGCAGTTCCACACATTGCTTAGTTGTTAGTGTAACAGCTATCTGACAGTTAAATCTGTAATTTCTTAAAATTCTTAGTTCACTGAATTGGTACTAGTATTACTATTTTACATGTGAAAATACCTTAATTACTTGGAATTGGAGAGTTGGTACTTAAAAATGGGATTCTACCTCTTTCCTTTTGAGCTCATTTAACAAACATGAAAAGGAGATACTAACTTTGATAAAAATACTTTCATGATTCTGTGACTAGGTTAATGATAGTGATTGCCATGTGACAGAGCCCCTAAGATAACTGAATTAACAGTATTACTGCTGTTTGCAAGACAGTGCGGATTTGTGGGTTTATCTCAGTTGCAGGCTGTACCCATTATCAAAATTTGAGTTACTGTTTGTGAAAACCTTACCATGCCATACAGAACTATGAAGCTAATATTCAAATACTCTTTGCTGTGATTTGAGGGCTTGGTTTAGAATTTGAGTACATTTTTATGGGTTAGTCCTGAAACAAATTTTAGCCTTTATATTAACTATTTAAATCAGGCCAAATGTTATTTTAAATGTACAAAACAGTTTAGAAGAAGCCTATGTTCTTTGTAGGAACTTTAGAAAAGAGAAAAAAATATATATATATATATATTTCAGTTTTTAAGAAGTCTTCTGCCACTATATATATATATATATATATATATATATATATATATATTTGGTAATGAGGTCAATTTTGATTTGAAAATAAGTGTTCATAATTTAGGTAATTGCTGTTTCAAACACAAAGTCTCATACCTAAAAAGTAAATGTAAACAATAATGGTAAATTAGTAACTGAAGTTAACTGAATAGATGTATACTGGGTTTTTTTGTATACTGGTCTAAAAATCTAGATATTAAAGTATAACCTGGATAAAAGACAAGTTCACTTAATGCTTAATGTGACTTTGGAAAAATGAAAACACCTTTGTTCCATAAAATTATTTTCCTTAAGGTTAACTGTTCGTCCAAATTGATGTATGGTGATACCTTGGTTTGAGAGCATAAATGTTTCAGAAACATGGCTTGTAATCAAACGTGAGTCTTCCTGAAAGAAATAATGGAAACTTGGATGATTCCTTCCACAACCCCAAAATACTAATATAAAAGTGATTACAATACTGTAATATAATACAAAGTAATAAAATACACAATATAAAAATATAAATTTAAAAAAAAAAACAAAAAAAAGTTCACAGAATTAATGACAGAAAACTTCCCAAGCAGAGTGAAAGAATTTGACATAAAGAAGAGTGAGGCATATAGGGCTCCAACTAGCCTTGATCAAAAAGGAATCTACAACTAGACATATAATAATCAAGATCCCTGAAACCCAACAGAAGAACGAAATACTACAATCAGTTAGAGAAAAGAAACAAATCACATACAAAAGGAAGCCCATCAGAATCACAGCAAACTTTTCAACACAAACCCTCAAGTCCAGAATAACCTGGAGTGAGGTATGTCAAGCCCTAAAAGAAAAACAACCTCCAACCTAGACTGATGTATCCTGCAAAACTATCTTTCAAAATTGATGGGATACTTCCACGAGAAAGAACACCTCAGAAATTTCATGAATACCAAACCAGCACACCAAACAATTCTAAACAATATCCTGGAAAAAGAAAATGAAAGCCACAACTCCATAAGGCCCCACAGAGCAAATCCACCAGGCAAGGGAACAAATTAAAGTGGGGGAGGGATAAAAAATAAAAAAGCCAACTTCAAGAAAATAACGTGACAAGCATAAGTCAATGCACATCAGTTATAAGCATCAATTTTAATGGCCTCAACTCACCAATCAAAAGAAATAGATGGGCAAAATGGATTAAGAAGCAAAATCCAACAATATGCTGTATACAAGAAACATACCTAATTCAAAAAGAAATTCATAAACTGAAAGTAAAAGGATGGAAAACAGTTCTCCATGTGACAGGAGCCTGGAAAAAAGTGAGGGTAACTATCTTATTTGCAGACAAATTAGAAGTCAAACAAAAACTAATTAAGAGAGACAAAGAAGGATACTACATCCTTGTAAAGGGAACAATCCAAGAGGAATAGATGACAATCATAAATATATATATATATATATATGCACCAAATACAAATGACTCCAACTATACAAAACAAATATTAATGGACATGAAAAACCAAATAAGCACTAATACAATTGTAGTGGGGGACCTCAACACCCCACTATCACAAATACACAGATCATCTAGACAAAAAATCAACAACAAAATTCTAGAACTGCATCAAGCTTTGAACAAATGGACTTAATAGATGTCTACAGAGTGTTCTACCACACAAAAATCAGAATACACATTCTTTTCAGCTGCACACAGGTCATTCTCCAAAATAGACCACATGGTAGCTCATAGCACATGTTTAAGTAAATGCAAAAGAATTGAAGTTACCCCTTGTATATTATCAGACCATAGTGCAACTAACCTGGAGATCAATAGCATAAGAAACCACAAGAACTGCACAAACACATAGAAATTGAATAACACTGTCCTGAACAACGAGTAAGTCACAGAGGAAATTAAAGAAGAAATTACACAGTTTCTCCAATTAAATGATAATGCCAATACAACATACAGGAATCTATGGGACACAATGAAAGTAGCTCTATGAGGGAAATTCATAGCAGTAAATGCCCATGTTAGGAAAACAGAGAGAGCGCAAATAAACAACCTAATGCTGAATCTTAAGCTCCTAGAAAAAGAACAGCTGGACAAACCCATAGTTCATACAAGGGAGGAAATAATAAAGATCAGAGCAGAAAACAATGCAATGGAGACTAAGAGAATGATACAAAAAAAATCAATGAATCAAAGAGTTGGTTTTGCAAAAGAATAAATAAAATTGATAAACCCTTAGCCAACCTTATAAAAAAGGAAAGAAAAGGCTCAAATTCATGCAATTAAGAATGAAAAAGGTGAAATCACAACAGATCCAGCAGAAATCCAGAGGATCATCAATACCTACTTTGAGAACGTGTACTCTAATAAAATGGAAAACACAGAAGAAATGGACAGATTCCTAGATACCTACGAATTACCAAAGTTAAACAAAGAAGATATAAAAAGTCTAAACACCCCAATTACAATCAGTGAAATTGAAAATGTAATTAAAAATTTACCAACAAAGAAAAGTCCAGGTCTTGATGGCTTCACTGCTGAATTCTACAAGACATTTAGAGAAGAACTTTCAGCACTATTCTTTAAACTCTTCAATGAAATTGAAAGGGAAGCAATACTTCCAAATTCATTCCTGAAATCAAGTGTTACTTTGATTCCAAAGCCAAGGAAAGACCCAACCATAAAAGAGAACTACAGGTCAATCTCCCTAATGAACATGGATGCAAAACTCCTCAATAAGATACTGGCAAACAGAATACAGAGGGTCATCAAGAAGATCATACAGGGCGCAGGCACATGTGCGGCAGGTGGCCGTTGGCTGGGATGGTTGCACAGTTGTGGCACTGTGAGGTCTTCAGGCCCTGGCAAATCAGGCCCAAGATGCAGAGTTGCTGTGCCTCATAGCATGTCTGATGCAAGCTCAGGTGGGGTAGAGAGTAGGGGGTGGTAGTCAGGGGTGGTGGGAGAAGGAAGTGGTGAATCACTTATAAATAGTGCCCAAACAGGACCCAAAGCCCAAGTTCCAGGAGGGTGAACGAGTACTGTGCTTTCATGGGCCTCTTCTTTATGAAGCAAATGTGTAAAGGTTGCCATAAAGGACAAGCAAGTAAAATACTTTATGCATTACAGTGGTTGGAATAAAAATTGGGATGAATGGGTTCCAGAAAGCAGAGTACTCAATTTTGTGGACACCAATCTACAGAAACAGTGAGAACTTCAAAAAGCCAATCAGGAGCAATATGCAGAGGAAAAGATGAGAGGGGCTGCTCCAGGAAAGAAGACATCTGGTCTGCAACAGAAAAATGTTGAAGTGAAAACAAAAACAAACAAAAAAACCCCTGGTAATGGAGATGGTGGCAGTACCAGTGAGACACCTCAGCCTTCTCAGAAGAAGAGGGCCCAGGTAGATCCTACTGTTGAAAATGAAGAAACATTTATGACCAGAGTTGAAGTTAAAGTAAAGATCCCTGAAGAGCTAAAACCATGGCATGTTCATGACTGGGACTTAATTACCAGACAGAAATAGCTCTTTTACCTTCTGACCAAGAAGAATGTGGATTACATTCTAGAGAACCATGTGAATTATAAGAAATCTCAAGGAAACACAGATAATAAGGAGTATGCTGTCAATGAGATTGTAACACAGATAAAAGAGCCCTTCAGTGTGATGGGGCCTCATCTCCTCTACAAATCTGAGAAACCACAGTATGCTGAGGTCCTTGGTGATCACCCTATGTGTCCATGTCCCAGGTGTACAGAGCACCACATCTACTGAGATTATTTGTACAAATTGGAGCAATGTTGGCCTCTGGATGAGAAGAGCCTTGCTTTATTAATGAATTATCTTCATGATTTCCTCAAGTACCTGGTGAAGAATTCAGCAACTTTGTTTAGTGTCAGTGATTATGAAGTGGCCCCTCATGAGTAGCATCGGAAAGCAGTGTGAGGCACTCCCACCCGTGTTTGGATCTCTGTCAACATGTTTTGTTTCTCGTCCTTCTCTTGTACAAATGATGTACTTTGAAGATATTAGTGTATAACAGAGTTGATGTTTGTTTTGATTTTAAACAGAAAATAAAAGGGGTTGCAGTTCCTTTTTTCTTTTCATTTCAAAGTTGCTACCTGTGTATTCAATGATGGACAAAAAAGAGACATGGTGTAGTGTTTTATTGCCTAGTTGACAAAGCTGCTCTTGAATGCTGGTGGTTCTATTCCTTTGATACCATGCACTTTTATAATACCTGCTAATGCTGTATGACAAAATGCTGTGATTCCTAGTGCCAAAGGTCCAATTCAGTGTATATAACTGAACACACTCATCCATCTGTGCTCTTTTTTTTTTTAACTGTACTTAAAGAGCCTATCCTTTGCAAGTCATTCATGTTGTTCCTTAGGCATTTTCTCTTTGCTCAAATTGTTGAAGAATGGTGAATTGTTTCATGGTTTTTGTATTTGTGTCTAATGCATGTTTTAACATGATAGATGCAATGCATTGTGTAGCTACAGTTTTCTGGAAAAGTCAATCTTTTAGGAATTGTTTTTCAGATCTTCAATAAATTTTTTGTTTAAATTTCAAAGAAGAAGAAGAAGAAGAAGAAGAAGAAGAAGAAGAAGAAGAAGAAGAAGAAGAAGATGATGATGATGATGATACACCCTGACCAAGTTGGATTTATCCCAGGGATGCAAGGATGGTTCAACATTCATAAATCAGTAAATGTAATACACTATATTAACAGAGACAAGGACAAAAACCATAAGATCATCTTAACAGATGCAGAAAAAGTATTCAGCAAAATCCAGCACCTATTCATGATAAAAACCCTACAGAAAATTGGAATAGAAGGTTTTTATCTCAACCTGATTAAGGCTATCTATGAAAAACCAACAGCCAACATCATACTAAATGGTCAAAAACTGAAAACTTTCATGCTAAAATCAGGAACAGGATGAAGATGTTCACTGTCACCACTCCTGTTCAATATAGTTCTGGAAACATTAGCACAGCAATTACACAAGAGAAAGAAATTAAAGGAATAAAGATAGGAAAGGAAGAATTTAAACTGTCATTATTTGCTGATGATATGACATTCTACATAGAAGACCCAAAAAACTCTGTGAAAAGACTTCTAGACTTAATTGACAGATTCAGTAGAGTAACTAGATACAAGGTCAACACTCAAAAATCAATAGCCTTCCTGTACACAAATAACGGACTCACGAGAGAGAAATTAGGGAAATAAATCCTTTCACAATAACATCCAAAAAATGAAATATCTAGGAATCAATCTAATAAAGGAAGTAAAAGACCTCTACACTGAGAACTACAGCACTCTGAAAAAAGAGATTGAAAAGGATATAAGAAAATGGAAAGACATCCCTTGTTCCTGGATAGGAAGAACCAATATTGTGAAAATGGCCATACTTCCAAAACTGCTATATAGATTTAATGCAATGCCAATTGAAATACCAACAATATACTTCACAGAGCTAGAGAAAACAATCTGAAAATTCATTTGGAACCAGAGGAGACCCAGAATAGCAAAAACAATTCTAGGCAACAGAGACAGGGCAGGGGGTATCACAATCCCCAACTTGAAACTATACTACAAAGCCACTGTGATAAAAACAGCATGGTACTAGCTAAGAAATAGACCTGAGGACCAGTGGAATAGATTAGAAGATGCAGAAACAACTCTAGACATACTCAGCCACCTCATCTTTGACAAAGGAGCCAATCATCCTCACTGGAGGAAAGATAGCCTCTTTAATAAATGGTGTTGGAAAAACTGGATTACAACCTCCCACAGATTAAAACTAGACCCATATCTATCACCATGCACTAAACTAAGATCAAAATGGATTAAAGAACTAAATATTAAAACAGAAACACTAGGGCCAGGGATTTAACTCAGTGGTTCCACTGCCTGCCTCACAAGCTCAAGAACCCAAGTTCAATCCCCAGTACCAAAAAAAAAAAGGAAGAAAAAACCACAAATACTAAACTTGCCGGAAGATAAATTATGTAGAACTCTTGAATATATTGGCATAGGAAAAGACTTCATGAACAAATCCTCAGTAGCACAAAAACTAGCACAAAGAACCAACAACTGGGATCTCATCTTATTAAAAAGCTTCTGCACTCCAAGAGAAACCACCAACAAAGCTAAGAGACAACCTAAAATGTGAGAAAAAAAATTTTAGCAGCTGTACCTCAGACAAAGGAGTACTATCTATAATATATAAAGAACTTTAAAAAATCAGACCTCCCAAATTTAAAGACCCAATCCAAAAATGGGCATCTGAAATGAACAGACATTTCTTAGACAAACAAGTAAAAGCAGCAAATAAATATATGAAAAAAATGTTCAACATCACTGGTCATTTGAGAGATGCAGATGAAAAGAGCACTGAGATTCCACTTCATCCCAGAAAGAATGGTTGCTATCACTAAATGACAATAACAATAACAATAATAACAACCAATAACAAATGTTGGTGGGGTTGTGGGGAAAAAGAAACCCTTCTCCATTGTTGGTTGGAGTGTAGACTTGTGAAACCACTGTGGAAATCTGTATGGAGATACCTCAAAGTACTAGGACTAGAGGTCCCATTTGACCCAGCTATTCCTCTGTTGGGTGTCTTCCCAAAAGAATTGTACCACAGGGATATATGCACACCCATGTTTATAGCGGCACAGTTTGTAATAGCCAAAGCTTGGAAATAGCCCAAATGCCCATCAACTGGAGACTGGATAAAGGAGATGTGGGTTTTTTTATAAAATGGAGTATGACTCAGCCATAAAGAATAAGAAACTAGAGACATTTATAGCTAAATGGATGCACATTGAGGCCATACTCTTAAGTGAAATAAATAGGACAGACATGTAAATACCAAATAGTTTCTCTGGTGTGAGAAACTGAAAGTGTAAATATGGATTAAAATGAATAATTGATAATGTGAAATAGGAAGAAAATGTCCAAAGTGGCAGGGGAAGTGGGAGGGGTATGGGAAAGGAAAGAAGGGAAAGGAAAAAATATGAGAAAAGGGAAAAATGGAAACAAAATGTTTGCAAATAGGGAAGCATGGATGAGGGTGAAGGGAGAGCAGGGGAATGGGAAAAAAATAAGAACTAAGATAGATCATGTAAAGGCACAAGTTCCCAATGATAAATGTAAATGTATACTTAAATGTATACTTAAAATGTACCAATAAAAAAATTTTAAAATAAATAAATAAAAACAAATTTATCCAGGAACTCAGCCATAATGTCCTTATTCATATAGTAATAAAACAAATGATGCTGTGAACAGACTTCTTGCTCCCTTCTCCCAAACTAATCTGAATGTGACATTCAACAATTGTTTTACCAGTTTCTAATCCATGTTACATTTGGTAACACAGCACAAATTGACCAGCACAGGAACTGTATGCAGGAACACAGCAAAAATTCCAAATGAAAGGTTGCAATTTTAAAACAGAGAATTGCATAGTACAATCTTTGGATTTCAGGAAGATTTGTATTGGCCATATATATGGAAAAAAACAAACTAGTACTGTTGATGTCAACATTGCAGCATGATGAAAATATTGATAGGGAAACTTTGACAAAATGGAAGCCTGAGATGGAAACATTCTACAGCAAAACCAAAGACAGAGTAGATGCTGTTGATGAGTTATGCAGCAACTATGATGTCACTTGAAACACAAAGCATTGGCAAATGGGTGTGTTTTACTTGATCCTAAACATGTGCGGCCTAGTTTGATAGTTTACAAGAAAATAACAAATTCAAAATTCCACTGAGAAATTTTCTTAGATGATTGGAACTGGAGCTCATGAGAGATCATTTACAACAGGGAAAAACAAAATGTTTCTGCACAGGAAACTACACCAAAAAACTGCGGAGTGCACTGGTGAGCTGACAGGTGAACAGGCAGGTACACTATCCCAAAGACCTACAACAACAGGAAAAACCAAAAAGATGTGAACTATGCCCTACAAGAAAGGACAGCAAAACAAAACGTGTGTACTATCAGCATAAGTGATACTTGTGTATGAAACATGGAATTTTCATGTGTGAAGACTGCTTTTGGTGTGACAATTAAACCAAAGATTATTTTTGTTGTAGAGTTCTATTGGTGCAGTGGACCCTTGAGTTATGCTCGGCCTGATATATGAACAACTTGGGTTACAACAGGAATTTTAGTTTTAACTTATGAACAAAGTCTTGAGTTATGACCCAAATGCTGGCCACTTGTGCTTCCAGATGGTCCCAGATACAGATTTAACTCTTTAAGAGTTCTGGAAGGAACACTACAACATCCTTTCCTGTGTGGGGTTAATTGAGAAATCCTGAGCCAGTGTCTCTCTATGGACACTGAGATCTGCCTGTATACAGGAGAGATATTTTGAAGGCTGTGTAGAGGAGCCAGACCCTGAGCCTTCAATTGACCAATTTGAGTTACAACCAGGCCTCAGGTTTAAATGAATTGAGTTCATAAGTCAAGGGTCCATTGTATTTTCATTGTAGTTCACATAGGTTTTTATTTCTGATGTTATCTTTCAGGCTTTGTAAGCAAGCAAACAGTTGATGTGAAAATGTTGATGTCTATTCTAAGCATTCATTAGAGATTTATTATTTTTATTGATACTTGATTTTTCTGCTAAGTGCACATTGTACAACATAGTGAGAAGCTCATGATAAAACAGAAAAAGGAGAGAGATGACAAGAATGGCCTGCCACATAGGAAAGCTAAGCATGTGTGCTGTTAGTGTAAGCAATACATGTGTATGGAACGTGCTGTTGTCATGTGTGAAGACTGCCTTAGGTGTGATAATTGAAGTAAAGATTTTTTTGTAGAGTGCTATTGGTATTTTCATTGTAGTTCATATAGGAATTTATTTCTGTTGTTCTTTTTTAGACTTTGTACACAAAAAGCAGTTGATGTTGAAAATTTTGATGCTCGTTTTAAGCACTCAATAAATACTAAAAATGCAATACTTTATTTTTGTGATTTTTTCCTGTTAAGCACTCATTGTTTAATATAAAAAAATTAAAATTAATAATTCATCAATAGAAATATTCTAAAGAATAAACATGGGTTTGACACACTCATGTTTCTGTGACTTTATGACAAAAAATGTGTTATGCTTAGCCATGTTAATCTTGGACATAACCATTTTGCGTGACTCTCTTATTCTAATACATTGTTTATAATTTCTCTTGAATTTTTAATATCAATCATTATCTACTTTTAAAACATCATTTGTTTCTTTTTTCCTATTATGTCCTAATTTTTTGTATCATGTTCAGTTATCCTAGAGATGATGACAATGGACATCACACATTGTTATTTACATAGGCAAAAGTTGGAAAATTGCCTAGATGTCTAAGAATAGGAAAATATGGTCAAAAATTATGCCATGTTTGTATATAACATTCTGTCATCAAAAATTTGTATTTACAAAGACATTTCATTTAAATTAATAATATACCCACAATAAAATGCTATATGAAAAAGCCAAGACATCAAACTATAAGTATTACTTGATTTGTTTTATGATTGCAGAAGAATAAATTATATATCGTGCTTTATATATATACCCTAAATGGTCCTCGTTTTCAATACTTACAGGATTGAGCTTCCCTAGAATATCCAAATATAAGTCCATGCCTCAATCTACCAAACTATAAGAAATCTAGCCCTCCCTATAGCATTTCTGATCTTCAGAGTGGACTGCCCTCATTTTTTTTCCACATTCGTGCATGACTACTGTCCCGGGTGCGTTCCTTCAGTCACTTTGCTTACATCACCATTTCTCCATACCTCCACAACATAAGCCCCAAACACAGATATAACCTGCCACTTATTTACTCTTCAGAGACCAACTAACAAAGAGTTTCATATGCTTAAATATGGTTTGAGAACAGAATGACCAAATTGCAAAGCAGGAAAGGAAAACAATAAATTAGAATTCTTGTAGCTTTTGCTCTTATACTTTACTGGTGATGCTATACTCAGCGAACCCTGTTCTTCCTTCTTGATCCCTTAATTTCTGGCCTGTTGCTGTGTTAGGGGACACATTCGTCTCACTTTTTCATTTTCTCTGTCCTCCCCTCACTCCCTATCCTTACTCCTAGGAGAGCACCCTTTATCTGAAAGTGTTAAAGAATCAGAATCAAATGAGCTAACATCATGGAGACATTTTAGGATTACACCCAGCCCACAAAAAAGCCAGCCTTTACCTTACTAAACATCTCCATCTAAAGAAGCACAGACACTGGAGTTGGAAGGTCCAGGTTTAAATCCTAACTTACCACTTTCAACAGTTGGAAAATTGTTTTTACTCTTGTGCCTTGGTTTCCTTGCCTGCAACATAAGTATAATAGTAGAATATGCCACATAGCATTATGAGGATTAAATAGGATGATATATTTAAAATAGGACACATTCTCCTTTATAGAAAATACAAACTATTTCTATTAATATTAACATGTCTGGTCGATGTGCTGCAGCTCCCAGTGCAGAGGAGTCTTCTGAGTCAACATGCTACAGCCCCCAGCACAGAGGAGGCATCCAGGTCATTTTACCACAGCTCCTACTGCAGAGTAGGAGGCTTCCAGACCAACCTGCCACTGCTAGCAGAACAGAGGAGGCTTGCAGGTTGACATGCTACAGCTCCCAGCACAGAGCAGGAGACTTTCAGGCCAACTTACCACCACTCCCAGCCTAGAGGAGGTAAGCCACAAGGGTGCCAGCAACACCCTGCCCCCCTCACACAAAACCCATGTGTTGAATTGAGAACACACATAACCAAGCCTCAGAATCAGACTTCCAGATCACCTACAGCAACCCCAAAGAGAAATGAGATAGAACACTCTGATATACAACCACTTGAACTCTCTGAACTAGCAACAAAAGAGGATATGGGAAAAGTGAAATCAGAAATAATTTCTCACATAAGAGCAGACATTATGCCCATAGTACAAGGCATGATTAAGAAATCCAGAGAGGACATGGATAAAAAAAATAGAGGAGCCGAGGAACATGATAGAATCCAAATATAGGAAACAAATGGAATCCATGAAACAGATGCAAACAGATTTCCAGGAGATTAAAAACCCCACTGAAAGTCCATGCACCAGAATGAGCCAATGTGAGGACAGAATTTCAGATACAGAAGATAAGATTGCAATTAGTGATCAGGAAAAGAAAAATGACTTTAAAATTGTAACAGACCATGAGAAATCAATCCAGCCACTGCTAGACGATGCAAAGAATAGCATAAAACAGATTGGAGTCAATGAAGAAACTGGAGAGAGTGCAGATGACATAAAAAAAACTGTTCACAGATGTGATGGCAGAAAACTTCCCAAGGAGGGGGAAAGAACTTGACATAAAGATAGTGAGGCATATAGGACACCAAATAACCTTGATCAAAAAAAAAAAAGTACACATAGGCATATAATCGTTAAGATTCCAGAAACCCAACACAAAAACAAAGTTACACAAGCAGTTAGAGAAAAAAAAAATCACATACAAAGGAAAGACCATCAGAATCACAGCAGACTTCTCAATGCAAATCGTCAAGACAAGAAGAGCTTGGAGTGAAGTATTGCAAGCCCTAAAGGAAAACAGCCTCCAACCCAGATTGATGTACCCTGCAAAACTATTTGCAAAATTGGTGATGAAATAAGATACTTTCCTGACAAAGAGCACCTTAGGAACTTCATGAAGATCAAACCAGCACTCAAAAAAATTTTAGACAAAATTCTAGGAAACGACAAAGAGGATCACAACCCCAGGAAGCAAAGCAGAATGAATCCACTGGGCATGACAATAAATTAAATGCAAAGGGGGAGAATCCAATAAAAAGGAAAAGTCATGAAAATGATAAGTCAATATGTATCAATTATAAGCATCAATGTTAATGGTCTCAACTCACCAATCAAAAGAAATAGACTGGCAGAATGGGTCAAAAAGCAAGATCCAACAATAGGCTGCATACAAGAAACACTTAATTAAAAAAGAAACCATAGACTGAAAGTTAAAGTGTGGAAAACAATACTCCATGTGACAGGAACCTGAAAAAAAGCAGGAGTAGCTATCCTCTTTGCAGATCAAGTGGATTTCAAACCAACACTGATTAAGAGAGACAAAGGAGGACACTACATACTCAGAAGGGGAACAATCCAAGAGGAAGAGATGACAATCATAAATATCTATGCATCAAACACTAGTGTGCCCAACTATATAAAACAAATACTAATGGACATGAAAAATCATATAAGCACTAATACAATAGTAATGGGGGACCTCAATACCCCACTATCACAAATAGATACATCAACTAGACAAAAAATATGCAACAAAATACTAGAATGCAAACTTGAACAAATGAACTTAACAGATGTTTACAGAGTGTCCCACCCACAAAATCAGAATACACATTCTTTTCAGCTGCACATGGGTTCTTCTCCAAAATAGACAGCATACTAACTCATAAAACATATTTAGGTAAGTGCAAAGAAATTGAAGTATTCCCTTGTATATTATCAGACCATAGTGCAATGAAATTGGAGATCAATAGCAAAAGAAACAGCAAAAATTTCACAAACACCTGGAAATTGAACACCACACTTCTGAATAACCAATGGGTCACAGAGGAAATTAAAGAAATCAGACATTTCCTACAATTAAATGACAATGACAATACAACATATCAGAATCTATGGGAGACAATGAAAGCAGTCTTATGAGGGAAATTCATAGCAGTGAATACTCATATTAGGAAAACAGCAAGCCCAATTAAACAACCTCATGCTGAACCTCAGGCTTCTACAAAAAGAAGAGCAGGACAAACCCAAAGCTCATACAAGGGAGGAAATTATAAAGATCAGGTCAGAAATCAATGCAATGGAGACTAAGAGAAGGATACAAAAAATTCATGAAGCCAAGAGCTGGTTCTTTGAAAGAATAAACAAAATTGACAAACTCTTAACCAACGTTATCAGAGAAAGCAAAGGCCCAAATCCATGCAATTAGGAATGAAAAGGGTGAAATTACAATGGACCCAGCAGAAATCCAGAGGATCATCAATAACTACTTCAAGAGACTGTATGCCAATAAAATAGAAAACACAAAAGAAATGGACAGATTACCACATATGTGTGAATTATCAAGGTTGAATGAAGAAGACCTAAAAATTCTAAACAACCCAATATCAATCAATGAAATTGAAAATGATATTAAAAACTTACCAACTAAGAAAAGCCCAGGTCCTGATGGCTTCACTGCTGAATTCTACAAAACATTTAGAGAGGAACTACTGCCACTACTGTTTAAACTCTTCAATGACATTGAAAGGGAAGCAATACTCCCAAATTCATTCCTGGAAGTAAGCATCACCTTGATCCCCAAAGCAGAGAAAGCCCCAACCAAAAAAGATAACTATAGGCCAGTCTCACTAATGAACAGAGATGCAAAAATCCTTAATAAGACACTGGGAAATACAATGCAGAAGATCATCAAGAAGATCATACACCCTGACTAAGTGAGATTTATCCCGGGAATGCAGGGATGGCTCAACATACTCAAAGCAATAAATATAATACACTATATCAATAGAGCCAAGGACAAAAACCATATGATCATCTCAATAGATGCAGAAAAAGCATTTGACAAAATCCAACATGCATATATGATAAGAACCCTACAAAAAATTGGAATAGATGGTCTCTACCTAAATCTGATAAAAGCCATCTATGAAAAACCAACTGCCAATATCATACTAAATGGTCAAAAACTGAAATCCTTCACACTCAAATCAGGAACAAGACAAGGATGTCCACTATCACCACTCCAGTTCAATATAGTTTTGGAAACATTAGCCATGACAATTAGACAAGAGAAACAAATAAAAGGAAGAAAAATAGGAAATGAAGAAGTCATATTGTCATTATTTGCAGATGACATGATACTCTATATAGAAGACCCCAAGAACTCCACCAAAAGTCTTCTAGAATTAATAACCAAATTCAGTAAAGTAGCTGGATACAAGGTCAACACACAAAAATCAATAGCTTTCCTCTACATGAACAACAGACTCACTGAGACAGAAATAGGGCAAAAAAATTCCTTTCACAATAGCATTCAAAAAAACTGAAATAACTAGGATATAACCTAACAAAAGAAATCAAAGACTTCTTCTCTGAAAACTGTAGCACTCTGAAAAGAGAGATTGAAGATGATATCAGAAAATGGAAAGACATCCCTTGCTCCTGGGTAGGAAGGATCAACATAGTGAAAATGGCCATACTTCCAAAACTGCTATATAGATTCAATGCAATCCCAATTGAAATCCCAGCAGCATACTTCATGGACTTTGAGAAAATAATCCAAAAATTCATTTGGAACAAGAAGAGACCCAGAAGAGCAAAAGCAATTCTAGGTAACAGAGACATGGCAGGGGGTATCACAACCCCCAACTTGAAACTGTACTACAAAGCCACCAAGATGAAAACAGCATGGTACTGGCAAAGAAACAGACCTGAGGACCAGTGGAACAGATTAGAAGATGCAGAAACAACTCCAGGCACATTCAGCCACCTTGTCTTCAACAAAGGAGCCAAGCACCCTCACTGGAGGAAAGATAGCCTCTTTAATAAATGGTGCTGGAAAAATTGGGTTTCCACTTGCCAAAGACTAAAACTAGACCTATGTCTCTCACCATCCACTAAATTAAAATCCCACAGATCTAAATATTAAAACACAAGTGCTGAACTGGTTGGAAGAGAGTTTAGGAAGAACTCTTGAAGACATTGGTGTAGGAAAAGATTTTATGAACAAAACCTCAGTTGTCCATGAACTAGCACAAAAAATCAACAAGTGGGATCTCTTCTTATTAAAAAGCTTCTGCACAGCAAGAGAAACCACAAACAGTGTGAAGAGACAACCCACAATGTGGGAAAAAATTTTCACCTGCTGTTTCTCAGACAAAAGTTTACTAGCTAGAAACGATTACAAAATTTTTTTAAAAATCAGACCTCCCAAATTTAAAGACCCAATTCCAAAATGGGCATCTGAAATGAACAGACACTTCTCAGATAAAGAAGTAGAAATAGCAAATAAACATATGAAAAAAATGTTCAACAGTACTGGTCATTTGACAGATGCAAATGAAAACATGCTGAGATTCCATCTCACCCCAGAAAGAATGGCTGCTATCAAGAAATCAATCAACAACAAATGCTGGTAGAGCTGTGGGGAAAGAGGAACCCTGCTCCACTAGTGGTGGAAGTGTAGACTGGTGCAACCACTGTGGAAATCGGTATGGAGATACCTGAAAGAACTAGGACTGGAAGTCACATTTGACCCAGCTATTCCCCTGCTGGGTATCTTCCACAAAGAATTAAAAGAATCATACCACAGAGATATACCTGCACCCATGTTCATAGCAGCACAGTTTGTAATAGCTTAAACTGGGAAACAGCCCAAATGCCCATGAACTGGATTCTGGATTAAGAATATGTGGCTTTTTAAATAAAATGGAGTACTACTCAGCCATAAAAAATGAGAAATTAGAGACATTGCTAAATGGATGAACATTGAGGCGATACTCTTAAGTGAAATAAATAGGACACATATGTAAATACCAAATAGTTTCTCTAGTGTGAGAAACTGAAAGTGTAAATAAGGACTAAAAGGTATAATAGATAATGTGAAATAGGAAGAAAAGGGGCAAAGGGGAAGGAAGTGGGAAGGGTAGGGGAAAGGAAAGAAGGGAATGGAATTAATATGAGAAAATGAAAAAATGGAAACAAAGTCTTTGTAAATAGGGAGGAATGGAGGGGTTGAAGGGAGGGCAGGGGAAAGGGGAAAAAATAAGAACCAAGAGAGATCATGTAAAGGTCCAAATTTCCAATGATGAATGGTATTATACTGTATACCAAAAATATACCAATAATAATAATAAAAATTATCATGGCTAAGAACTAGAGGCAATATAGCGAAAGTTGTGGTAGAATTACTTTCCCGGTATTTGGGGCTACAATATGTGGGGGAGAAACTCTTCATTAACTTGTATTTACATTCCTGGATATGATCACCAGAGCAGCTCTTCTGAGAAGAAAGTCTACCTGCAAAATAAAGGCTAGTCTATAGCACTAGAGCCACAAATACTTCAAAAAGGTCCTCAGAACACTCTACAAAATAAATACATATAAACTAGAAAAACTAGAAAATGCCAAAGTAGATAAACCAAAATATTGATAGCAGTTATTGCTGTTTAGTGGGATTGTGGATGATGTATATTGCTACCTGCACACTTTTCTTTCCTACTCACTCTGGCCTTCTATTTCTTTTTTTCATATGAAAAAATATGAATATTAAAAAAGAGAGCGAATACATTTTCTATATCCAAACCAAATAAGAGAGTTGATTAGAACTTGTTAGATCACAAAAGTCTACAATAAAGTATAGTAGAGACTTGCATAAAGAGAGCATTTTTCCTATCCTAGGCGCCTAGGACCAAGAAAGTGAGATGGTCCCAGCATCCGGAAGGAAGCTCCCCTGCTGCCATCCCAAGCTCCTAGGGCACAGAAGGTGAGCTGCATTGGCGCCAGAAGCAACCCTCCCCCCCGTGGAAGTGAGAAGACACATAAACAAGCCTCAAAAACAGACTTCCAGATCACCTACAGCAACCCCAAAGGGAAACAAGATAGAACAATCTGATACTCAACCACCTGGACTCTCTGAACTGGCCACAAAAGAGGATCTGGGAAAAATGAAATCAGAAATAATTCCTCAGATAACAGCAAAGATTTTGCTCATGGTGCAAGACATGATTAATAAATCTAGAGAGGACACATATAAAAAAAAGAGGATCTGGGGAACATGATGGAATCCCAACATAGGAAACAAATGGAATCCATAAAACAGATACAAACAGATTTTCAAGAGATGAAAAACTCCATTGAAAGTCTGTGCAGCAGAATGAACCAATGTGAGGATAGAATTTCACATATAGAAGATAAGATTGCAATAAATGAGGAGGAAAAGAAAAATTGCTTTAAAATTGTAAGGGAACACGAGAAATCAATCCGGCAGCTGCTAGACAATGCAAAGAAGAATAAAATAAGACTGACTGGAGTCAATGAAGAAAGAGGAGAGAGTGCAGATGACATCAAAACACTCTTCACAGAAGTGATGGCAGAAAACTTCCCAAGGAGGGAAAAAGAATTTGACATACACATAAGTGAGGCATATAGGACTCCAGCTAACCTTAATCAAAAAAAATCTACACATAGACATATAATAGTTAGGATTCCAGAAATCCAACAGAAGAATAAAATTCTACAAGCAGTGAGAGAAAAGAAACAAATCACATACAAAGGAAAGCCCATCAGAATCACAGCAGACTTCTCAATGCAAACCCTCAAGGCAAGAAGAGCTTGGAGTGATGTATTTCAAGCCCTAAAGGAAAACAGCCTCCAACCCAGATTGATGTACCCTGCAAAACTATCTTTCAAAATGGATGCAGAAATAAGATGCTTTCATGATAGAGAGCACCTCAGGAACTTCATGAATACCAAACCGGCACTCCAAAACATTTTAGACAATACCCTAGGAAAAGACAATGAGAGTCACAACCCCAGGAAACCCAGCAGAATGAATCCATTGGGCATAACAAATTAAGCGCAAAGGGGGAGAATCCAAGAAAAAGAAAAAGTCATGACAAGGCTTTTAAAACTTTTGACTTCATCTCCCTAATGACTGTATAATTTCAATCCTGCTATTATACTCATTAGTATTTTTCTGATTCTAGAATTGCACACCATTCCTTGTGCTATACTGGCTATTTATGATCTTCTTACATTTTAATTGGGTTGTCTATTAATGAGCTCTAAGAAATCTTTATATATTCTGCTCATAGGTTATATGCATTGGAAATATGGTCTGTTTAAGGACGACTTTTCATTTTAATGATGTCATTTAAAGTTCTAAATTTTGATGGAATCTCATCAATTTTTTTTCTTTTATACATCATGTTTTTTGTATCCTAGGTAGTTCTTGCCTACCCTGAATTCATAAATATTTCCCCTTATAATTTCTTCTTAAAGTTTTATACTTTTAGGCTTTCTTATTTAGGTTCATAGATCCCTTCAAGTTGTTTTCATGTATGGAAAAAAAGGGTTGAGGTTAATTTTTTATATATGGATACCAGGTGTTCTAGTGCCATTTGCTGAAGACACTATCTCTTCCTTGGCTCTTGAATCGAGTTTATATTCTATAAAATGCTAATGCTAAATAATTTTTCAAAACTCAGTGGACCATATATGTGTGGTTCTATTTCTAGATTCTCTGTTTTATTCCAATGATCTATATGTCTTTCCTTACACCAACACTGCCTTGATTACTGTAGCTTTAGAAGAAGTCTTAAAATTGGGTGCTAAACGTCTTTCAACACTATTTTTGTTTCTGTTTTTGGCTTTTCTGGGTCCTTTGTACTCCTACATAACTTTAAAATTGCAATATCCAGTTCTTCATTCATAGCAAGTATACACAGACCTGAATTTTTATATATACCTTGTGTTTTCTACTCCTGCTAAATTCAAGTACAAGTTCTAGGGGCTCCTAGAGATTTCTTAGTATTTTCTCTGTAGATGATCATTTCATCTACATATAAAGATTTTGCTTCTGCCGTGCCAATCCTATCCTAGTTGTGTCATTTTATTGCCAGACTATTTTGGTTTAGACCTATGTTTCAAAGTTTAATGGACAGATGAACAGTAGGCATATCTGCCCTTGTTCCCCACCTTAAGGAGAAAGCATTGTATCTTCTCCATTCATAGAAGGAGTTTTTGTTGGAAGTATGGAGTACATGTCTTTGATCTGTTGAGAAGTTTCTGTTCTACTTCTAGTCTCCTGATAGCTTTTACCATGAACAGCTGTAGAGTTTATTCCAATACTCTTTCTCCAACTAATGACAGGATCATATGGCTTTCTCCTTTCCTCTTTTAAATGATGACTTTTGGGGGTGGATCTTCCAATGCTGAACCAACACTGCCATCCCTATAACAAAACCACTTTTTACATCCTGCCAGATCTGACTTCTATTAGTTTGTTTTGTTAAACAAATTTCTATCTATGTTCATACTTTTTTCTTCTGTTATCTTTATCCAGTTTTCAGATTAGCACAATGTTGATTTCCTAACATGAGGGGAGAACTGTTCCTTCTTTTTTCTACTTTAAATGTTTGATATACTTTATCAGTTAAAATGTTTATGAGCCTGCTGTTGTCATATAGGTAGGTTTTCAAGCTAGGAATATACTTTCTTTAATAGGTGCTATTCAAATTTTATATTTCCTCCAGAGTTAGTTTCATTAATTTGTTTTCTAAGTTACTTCTTAGAAGTTGTCAAATTTATTTCCAAAAAGATTTTTGTAATATGCTTTCTATATCCTTTTAAATTCTGTAAAATCTGTGGTAATGTCTCCTAGATGTTAATATTGTAATTTTAAAAATGTATAACTGATATTGTGTAACAGGAAGAAAAGGTCTAAAAGTGCAGGGGAATTGGGAGGGGTAGGGGAAGGGAAAAAAGGGAAAGGAAAAAATAGGAGAAGAGGAAAAAAATGGAAACAAGGTCTTTGCAAATAGGGAAGGGTGGAGGGGGTGAAGGGTGGGCAAGGGAAGGGGAAAAAAAATAAGGACCAAGAGACTCATGTAATGGTACAAGATCCCAATGATGAATGTAACTGTATTGTATACTAAAATATACCAATAAAGTTAATGGGGAAAAAAGAGAGAGCATTTTTCCAAACATTCAGTCCTGGCAGAGCCTTGCTATCATGTGGCCACACTGCTGCCTTGTGAATGGCCTGGGAGCTTTTTAGCTGTGGCTCCATAATGTATACAATTAGAGTGTTGTTTCTATGGTGTGGAGCTGCATCTTAACATGAACTTGTAACTGGGATCAGATCCTCAGTTTGCAGTTTTGATGTGTTGCATTTATTCTCACTTTAGGAGTGGGTCACAAAAAATGCTTCAATAAAATCTAACATCAGAAAGCACAGCATTACTACTATCTGAGTTTGTTGTGGCCATCCTATTTCGATGGAAGAATGGACTGTACTTTAAAATGGGAAAAAGGATTCAGTTAGAGGTTAATGGAAAATATCCTCTACCCTCTGAAATACAATTGATATGGCTTCTCATTTTGATTCAGATCTACTCTTCTTGAAAAAATGGCCTTTTTTTCCTTCCTACTACTCCTTAAAATAAAGGGTAAATCTTTTCTTAATTGAATTCATTAAAAAGCTGAATCCCAAGGACCTCTAATAACAAAAGTTAACAAAGGGCAAGCAGATAATGAACTCACAGAAAATATGATTTGGCAGTGAGGAGCATTTCCCAAAGTGTGCCTCACATGAGTTGTATGAAATGGTCTTCAAGGAAAGGATTCCATGGACAAATGTGCACAAAACATTGTGCATCCTTTTCCTTGAGGATAACAAATGCATCCTGAAAGACAAAGAAGTTCTTCAATTGTTTGTAAAAATTGTGAAATACACAATTTTCTAAATAGATTACATCAAAAAATTCTGTTTTAGACTCTTCTTTTTAAAATTAATTTTATTGGTACATTTTAGGCATACAATGAAATTACCTTCATCATTGGAAATTTGCACTTTTTTATAATCTCTCTTGGTTCTTATTTTTTCCCCATTCAACTGCCCTCCCTTCAACCCCTCCATTCCTCCCTATTTACAAAGACTTTGTTTCCATTTTTTCATTTTCTCATATTAATTCCATTCCCTTCTTTTCTTTCCCCTACCCCTCCCACTTCCCCTTCCTCTTTGCCCCTTTCCTTCCTATTTCACATTATCTATTATACCTTCTAGTCCTAATTTACACTTTCAGTTTCTCACACTAGAGAAACTATTCAGTATTTGCACATGTGTGTCCTATTTATTTCATTTAAGAGTATCACCTCAATGTCCATCCATTTAGCAATGTCTCTAATTTCTCATTTTTTATGGCTGAGTAGTACTCCATTTTATTAAAAATAACCCCACATTTTCTTTATCCAGTCTCCAGTTGATGGTCATTTGGGCTGCTTCCAAGTTTTAGCTATTACAAACTGTGCTGCTATGAACATGGGTGCAGATATATCTCTGTGGTATGATTCTTTTAATTCTTTGGGAAAGATACCTAGCAGGGGAATAGCTGGGTCAAATAGGACTTCCAGTCCTAGTGCTTTGAGGTATCTCCATACTGATTTCCACAGTGGTTGCACCAGTCTACACTCCCCCCAGCAGTGGAGCAGGGTTCCTCTTTTCCCATAGCACCGGCAGCATTTGCTATTGGTTGATTTCATGATAGCAGCCGTTCTTTCTGGGGTGAGGTGGAATCTCAGCATTGTTTTCATTTGCATCTCTTGAATGACCAGTGAGGTTGAACATTTATTCATACGTTTATTTGCACTTTCTACTTCTTTATCTGAGAAATGTCTGTTCATTTCAGATGCCCATTTTTGGATTGGATCTTTACATTTGGGAGGTCTAATTTTTTTAAATTCTTTATAGATTCTTGATAGTAGACCTTTGTCTGAGGGACAGCTGGTGAACATTTTTTCCCACATTGTGGGTTGTCCCTTTACACTGCTGGTGGTTTCTCTTGCTATGTAGAAGCTTTTTAGTAAGAAGAGATCCCAATTGTTGATTGTTTGTGCTAGTTCACAGGCAACTGAGGTTTTGTTCATAAAATCTTTTCCTACACCAATGACTTCAAGAATTCTTCCTAAACTCTCTTCCAGCCAGTTCAGCTTGTCTGTTTTAATATTTAGATCTTTAATCCATTTCAATTTTAGTTTAGTGGATGGTGAGAGATATAGGTCTAGTTTTAGTCTCTGGCAAGTGGAAACCCAATTTTTCCAGCACCGTTTATTAAACAGGCTATCTTTCCTCCAGTGAAGGTGTTTGGCTCCTTTGTCAAAGATGAGGTGGCTGAATGTGTCTGGAGTTGTTTCTGCATCTTGTAATCTGTTCCACTGGTCCTTGGGTCTGTTTCTTTGCCAGTACCATACTGTTTGTATCCCAGTAGCTTTGTAGTATAGTTTCAAGTTGGGAGTTGTGATACCCCCTGCCATGTCTGTGTTACCTAGAATTGCTTTTGCTATTCTGGGTCTCTTCTTGTTCCAAATTATTTTTTGGATTGTTTTCTCCAAGTCTGTGAAGTATGCTGCTGGGATTTCAATTGGGATTGCATTGAATCTATATAGGAATTTTAGAAGTATGGCCATTTTCACTATGTTGATCCTTCCTACCCAGGAGCAAGGGATGTCTTTCCTTTTTCTGATATCTTCTTCAATCTCTCTTTTGAGAGTGCTACAGTTTTTAGAGAAGATTCTTTGATTTCTTTCGTTAGTTTGATTCCTAGGTATTTCAGGTTTTTGGATGCTATTGTGAAAGGAATTATTTGCCCTATTTCTCTCTCAGTGAGTCTGTTGTTCTTGTAGAGGAAAGCTATTGATTTTTGTGTGTTGACCTTTTATCCAGCTACTTTACTGAATGTGGTTATTAATTCTAGAAGACTTTTGGTGGAGTTCTTGGGGTCTTCTATATAGAGTATCATGTCATCTGCAAATAATGACAATTTGACTTCTTCATTTCCTATTTTTCTTCCTTTTATTTGTTTCTCTTGTCTAATTGTCATGGCTAATGTTTCCAAAACTATATTGAACAGGAGTGGTGATAGTGGATATCCTTGCTTGTTCCTGATTTTAGTGTGAAGAATTTCAGTTTTTGATCATTTAGTATGATATTGGCAGTTGGTTTTTCATAGATGGCTTTTATCAGATTTAGGTAGAGACCATCTATTCCAATTTTTTGTAGGGTTCTTATCATATATGCATGTTGGATTTTGTCAAATGCTTTTTCTGCATCTATTGAGATGATCATATGGTTTTTGTCCTTGGTTCTATTGACATAGTGTATTATATTTATTGATTTGAGTATGTTGGGCCATCCCTGCATTCCCAGGATAAATCCCACTTGGTCAGGGTGTATGATCTTCTTGATGATCTTCTGCATTGTATTTCCCAGTATCTTATTAAGGATTTTTGTATCTCTGTTCATTAGTGAGATTGGCCTGTAGTTATCTTTTTTGGTTGGGGCTTTCTCTGCTTTGGGGATCAAAGTGATGCTTACTTCCAGAAATGAATTTGGGAGTATTGCTTCCCTTTCAATGTCATTGAAGAGTTTAAACAGTAGTGGCAGTAGTTCCTCTCTAAATGTTTTGTAGAATTCAGCAGTGAAGCCATCAGGACCTGGGCTTTTCTTAGTTGGTAAGTTTTTAATATCATTTTCAATTTCATTGATTGATATTGGGTTGTTTAGAATTTTTAGGTCTTCTTCATTCAACCTTGATAATTCACACATATGTGGTAATCTGTCCATTTCTTTTGTGTTTTCTATTTTATTGGCATACAGTCTCTTGAAGTAGTTATTGATGATCCTCTGGATTTCTGCTGGGTCCATTGTAATTTCACCCTTTTCATTCCTAATTGCATGGATTTGGGCCTTTTTTTCCCTTTTCTGATAAGGTTAGCTATGGATTTGTCAATATTGTTTATTCTTGGCTCCTAGGGCAGAAAAGGTGAATCAATCCCAGGGCCCAGGAAGAGGCTCCCCCACCGCCATTCCACACTCCTAGGGCAGAGAAGTTGAGCTGCCCATGCATCAGAAGCACCCCCCTCGCCCATGGAAATGCGAAGACACATAAACAAGCCTCAAAAACAGACTTCCAGATCACCTACAGCAACCCAAAAGGGAAACAAGAGGGAACAGTCTGGTACTCAATCACCTGGACTCCCTGAACTGGCAACAAAAGAGGATCTGGAAAAAATGAAATCAGAAATAATTTCTCACATAACAGTAAAGATTCTGTTCATAGTGCAAGACATAATTAATAAATCTAGAGAGGACACAGATAAAAAAATAGAGGATTTGAAGAGCATAGTAAAAAAATGGAATTCATAAAACAGATGCAAACAGATTTCCAGGAGATTAAAAACTCCACTGAAAGTCTACACAGTAGAATGAACCAATGTGAGGACAGAATTTCAGATATAGAAGATAAGGTTCCAATTAGTGACCAGGAAAAGAAAAATTGCTTTAAAATTGTAAGGGACCATGAGAAATCAATCCAGCAGCTGCTAGATGATGTGAAGAAGAATAACATAAGACTGATTGGAGTCAATGAAGAAAGAGGAGAGAGTGCAGATGACATTAAAAAGCTGTTCACAAAAGTGATGGCAGAATACTTCCCAAGCAGAGGAAAAGAATTTGACATACAGATAAGTGAGGCATATAGGACTCCAGCTAGCCTTGATCAAAAAAACTCTACACATAGGCAGAGAGATTCCAGAAACCCAATGACAAACAAAATTCTACAAGCAGTTAGAGAAAAGAAACAAATCACATACAAAGGAAAGCCCATCAGGATCACAGCAGACTTCTCAATGCAAACCCTCAAGGCAAGAAGAGCTTGGAGTGATGTATTCCAAGCCCTAAAGGAAAACAGCCTCCAACCCAGATTGATGTACCCTGCAAAACTATCTTTCAAAATGGATGGAGAAATAAGATACTTTCATGACAAAGAGCACCTTAGGAACTTCATGAATACCAAATCAGCACTCCTAAAAATTTTAGACAATATCCTAGGAACAGGCAATGCAGATCACAACCCCAGGAAGCTCAGCACAATGAATCCATTGGGCGTTACAAATTAAATGCAAAAGTGGAGAATCCAACAAAAAGAAAAAGTCATGACAAGGCTTTTAAAACTTTTAACTTCATCTCCCTAATGAGTATATAATTCATTCTTGTTATTGTTCATGATTAGTATTTTTCTGATTCTAGTGTTGCACACCTTTCCTTGGGCTGTACTGGCTATTTATCATCTTCTTGTGTCTACTTTTTAATTGGGTTGTCCATTAATGAGCTGTAAGAGTTCTTTTTATATTCTGGTCATAGGTTATATGCATTGTACTCATTGGTCAGTTTAAGGACTACTTTTCATTTTAATGATGTCATTTAAAGTTCTAAATTTTGGTGGAATCTCATTTATCAATTTTTTTCTTTTATACATCATTTTTTTGTATCCTAGAAAGTTCTTCCCTACCCTAAATTCATAAACATTTTCCCTTATAATTCCTTCTTAGGCTTTTATAATTAGGTTCATAGATCCTTTCAAGTTATTTTTATGTATGGAAATAAAGGGTTGAGGTTAACTTTTTATATATGGATTCCAGGTGTTCTAATGCCATTGGCTGAACACATTCTCTTTTCCTCGGCTCTTGAATTGAGTTTATATGCTATAAAATATTAATGTTAAATAATCTTTCAAAACTCAGTGGACCATATATGTGTGGTTCTATTTCTAAATTCTCTGTTTTATTCCAATGATCTATATGTCTTTCCTTACACCAACACTGCCTTGATTACTGTAGCTTTAGAGGAAATCTTAAAATTAAGTACTAAATATCTTCCAACACTGTTTGGGTTTTTTTGTTGTTTTGTTTTGTTTTTTACTTTTCTAGGTCCTTTGTACTTCTACATAACTTTTAAATTTCAATATCCAATTCTTCATTTATAGTAAGTATACATAGACCTGAATTTTTATATATAACTTGTGTTTTCTAATCCTGCTAAAATCAAATACAAGCTATCAGGGCTCCTAGAGATTTCTTAGTATTTTCTCTGTAGATGATCATTTCATCTACATATAAAGATTTTGCTTCCACCTTACCAAGCCTATCCTAACTGTGTCATTTTATTGCTAGACTATTTTGCTTTGGGCCTATGTTTCAAAGTTTAATGGACAGATGAATAGAAAGCATTATCTGCCCTTGTTCCCCACCTTAGGGAGAAAGCATTGTATCTTCTCCATTCATATAAGGCATTTTTGCTGGAAGTATGGAGTACATGTCTTTAATCTGTTGAGAAGTTTCTGTCCTACTTTTAGTCTCCTGATAGCTTTTACCATGAACAGCTACAGAATTTAGTCCGATACTTTTTCTCCAAGTAGTGACAGGATCATATGGCTGTTTCCTTTCCTCTGTTAAAATGGTGACTTTTGAGAGTGGATCTTCCAATGCTGAACCAACACTGTCATCCCTATAATAAAACCACTTTCTATATCCTGAGAGATCTGACTTCTAATAGTTTGTTTTGTAAAACAAATTTCTATCTATGTTCATACTTTTTTCTTCTATTATCTTTATCCAGTTTTCAGATTAGCACAATGTTGATTTCCTAACATGAGGGGAGAAGTGTTCTTTTTCTTTTTCTGCTTTAAATGTTTGATATAATTTATCAGTTAAAATGTACACGAGCCCATTGTTGTCATATAGGTAGGTTTTCCAGCTAGGAATATACTTTCTTTAATAGGTGTTATTCAAATTTTATATTTCCTCCAGAGTTAGTTTCATTAATTTGTCTTCCAAGGTACTTCTTAGAATTTGTCAAATATATTTCAAAACAGATTTTTGAAATATGCTTTCTATATCCTTTTAAATTCTGTAAAATCTGTGGTAATATCTCCTAGATCTTGATATTGTAATTTTTAAAATGTATAATTGATATTGAGTAATAGGATATAAAGGTCTAAAAGAGCAGGGGAAGTGGGAGGGGTAGGGAAAAGGAAAAAAGGGAAAAGAAAAAATATGAGAAAAGGAAAAAAATGGAAACAAAATCTTTGCAAATAGGGAAGGGTGGAGGGGGTGAAGGGAGGGCAGGGGAAAGGGAAAAAAATGAGAAACAAGATACTCATGTAATGGTACAAAATCCCAATGATGTATGTAAATGTATTTTATACTTAAAATGTACCAATAAACTTAATGGGGAAAAAGTAATAAAAAAATTTTAAAAATAAAATTAATTAAGTTTATTGGTACATTTTAGGTATACATAATAATCACATTCATCATAAGGAGTTTGTAGCTGTACATGATATATATTGTTTTTTCCCATTCCCCTTCCCTCCCTTTAATCCCTCCACCCCTCCTTATTTACAAAAGCTTTGTTTCCATTTTTTTCTTCTTTTCTCATGTTTTTCTTTCTCTTCCTTCCTTTCCCCCACCCCTCTCCCTAGTTCCCCTTCCCCTTTGAACATTTTCTTCCTATTTCACAATATCTATGCATTTTGGTCCTCATTTACACTTTTGGTTTCTCACACCAGAGAAACTGCAGTATTTACACGTGTGTCTGATTTATTTCACCTAAAAGTATGGTCTCAAGGTGCATCCATTTAGCTATAAATGACATTCTTTTCAATATGACTCAAAGATATAAATGTTAGGAAGACAGCATTACAGAGGATTTCTGTGGGATCTGTTCTGGATCTTGTAACCCGCTCTCTGAAGTACAGTCCCAGGCAACAGACTTATTAGGATCCCCACTGGAATGATAGCAAGGATGGCAGCACTGAAGGCTACCAAAAACACAACAAATATAAGCCACCCATATTTATAAGGATGCTACTAAATATCAAAGTAAACTTATTTCTAAATTATTTAAGAATCATAAAGAGAAGAATCAACTCATATTATAATAACAGTAGTAAAATACAGTACACAGGGATGTCCTCTGGATGATAACAAAAGTAAAATAATAAATGGAAAACAGTAACTTTTAACTTTAAATACAAAGGAAAAGCAATTTAATAAGAAATTTTGTTAGTAAGAAAAATATATGTCCCACGTTTTTATTACATACTGTACAAAATAAAATATTGCACCTTTAAGTCATATAATAAATATATACAAAGAGTAAAAAAAATGTTGTTTATTCTTTTGAAGAACCAACTCTTGGCTTCATTGATTTTTTTGTATCCTTCTCTTAGTCTCCATTGCATTGATTTCTGCTCTAATCTTTACAATTTCCTCCCTTGTATGAACTTTGGGGTTGTCCTGCTCTTCTTTTTGTAGAAGCCTGAGGTTCAGCATCAGGTTGTTTAATTGGGCTCACTGTTTTCCTAATATGAGTATTCACTGCTATGAATTTCCCTTGTACAACTGCTTTCATTGTGTCCTATAGATTCTGATATGTTGTATTGTCATTGTCACTTAATTATAAGAACTGTCTGATTTCTTCTTTAATTTCTTCTGTGACCCATTGGTTATTCAGAAGTGTGTTGTTCAATTTCCATGTGTTTATGAAAATTTTGCTGTTTCTTTTGCTATTGATGTCCAATTTCATTGTACTATGGTCTGATAATATACAGGGAATAACTTCAATTCCTTTGCACTTACTTAAACATGCTCTATGAGTGAGTATGTGGTCTATTTTGGAGACTGACCTGTGGAGCTGAAAAGAATGTGCATTTTGAATTTGTGGGTGGAACACTCTGTAAACATCTGTTAAGTTCATTTGTTCAAGAGTTTGATTGAGTTCTAGTATTTCATTGGTTGTTTTTTGTCTAGTTGATCTATCTGTTTGTGACAGTGGGGTATTGAGGTCCCCCACTACTATTGTATTAGTGCTTATATGATTTTTCATGTCCATTAGTATTTGTTTTATAAAGTTGGGTGCACTAGTATTTGGTGCATATGTTTATGATTGTCATCTCTTCCTCTTGGATTATTCCCTTTATGAGGATGTAGTGTCCTTCTCTGTCTCTCTTAATCAGTGTTGGTTTGAAATCCACTTGTTCTGCAAAGAGGATAGCTACTCCTGCTTTTTTTCAAGTTCATGTAGCATGGAGTATTGTTTTCCACCCTTTAACTTTCAGTCTATTAATTTATTTTTGAATTAAGTGTGTTTCTTGTATGCAGCCTATTGTTGGATTTTTCTTCCTGACCCATTCTGCCAGTCTATTTCTCTTAATTGGTGATTTGAGACCATTAACATTGATGGTTATAACTGATACATATTGACATCATTTTCGTGACTTTTCCTTTTTGTTGGATTCTCCCCCTTTACATTTAATTTCTTGTCATGCCCAGTGGATTCATTCTGCTGGGCTTCCTGGGGTTGTGATCCTCATTGTCTTTTCCTAGGATTTTGTCTAAAACTTTTTTGAGTGCTGGTTTGGTCTTCATAAAGTTCCTAAGGTGCTCTTTGTCATGAAAGTATCTTATTTCTCCATCAATGTTGAAAGACAGTTTTGCAGGGTACATCAATCTGGGTTGGAGGTTGTTTTCCTTTAGGGTTTGAAATATGTCACTCCAAGCTCTTCTTGCCTTGATGGTTTGTGTTGAGAAGTCTGCTGTGATTCTGATGGGCTTTCCTTTGTGTGTGATTTATTTCTTTTCTCTAAGTGCTTGTAGAATTTTGTTCTTCTGTTGGGTTTCTGGAATCTTAACTATTATATGGCCTATGTATCATTTTTTTAACATGGCTAGTTGGAGTCCTATATGCCTCCCTTATCTGTATGTCAAGTTCTTTTCCCCTGCTTGGGAAGTTTTCTGCCATCACTTCTGTGAAGAGTGTTTTGATGTCATCTGCACTCTCTCCTGTTTCTTCATTGACTCCAATCAGTCTTATGTTATTCTTCTTTGCATCATCTAACAGTTGCTGGATTGATTTCTCATGGTCCCTTCCTATTTTAAAGAATATTTTCTTTTCCTGGTCACTAATTGCAATCTTATCTTCTATATCTGAAATTCTGTCCTCACATTGGCTCATTCTACTGTGTAAACTTTCAATGGAGTTTTTCATCTCTTGGAAATCTGTTTGTATCTGTTTTATGAATTCCATTTGTTTCCTATGTTGGGATTCCATCATGTTCCTCAGCTCCTCTATTTTTTGATCTGTGTCCTGTCTAGACTTATCAATTTCGTCTTGCACTATGAGCACAATCTATGCTGTTATGTGAGAAATTATTTCTGATTTCATTTTTTCCAGATCCTCTTTTATTGCCAGTTCAGGGAGTCCAGGTGGTTGAGTATCAGATTGTTCCATTCTCGTTTCCCTTTGAGGTTGCTTTAGGTGATCTGGAAGTCTGATTTTGAGACTTGTTTATGTGTCTTCTCATTTCAATGGGCAGTGTGGGAGGGATGTGTGCTGCTGGTGCCCGCATGGCTCACCTGCTCTGCACTTGGGGCAGTGGTATGATTTCCCAGAAGGTTCACCTCCTCTGTGCTCTGAGCAGGTCTGCTCTTCTGGGCTCAGGGCAGTGATACAGTGGCCTGGAAGGTTCACCTCCTCTGCACTGGGAGCAGCTCTGGTCCTCTCTAGACTCTTCTTAACATCTTCTAACACTTGGTTTCCATGGAACATCCTTTGAGAAAGAATGATTGGGAATCACTCAAATATTTTATAACATGCAGACCTGCTTTTAAATTCTTATACCATTTTTAAATTCTTGATTCCCAGCTTTAAGAATGGGCACAATAAGACCAGCTGAGCTACTTCCATCAGGAACTGTGGAAATGAGAAAGGGACGCTTATGTGAGATTAGGAAAAGGGCAGCTGTGGGGTAGGGATGAACACAGCTGGAATGATGTCTTTATTCAGCTTTTTAAATTCAGACAACTTTATTCAGTTTTATTATTTTTAAGACATTTCCAACAGAATAGAGTGCTTTCCTTTGGGAACATACTGAGAATATTCCTGAAGGATTCATTTCTTATTGGAGGAAAAAATCACCCCAAACAAGACTTTCATAGTATGTTAAGTGGCCATGTAGCAAAGAAAAAAGTAATTTACATATCCAACATCTCTTTATGTCTCTTATTCTGCCCCTAGGTTCATGAGGGAAAGTTCCAAAACTGGTATGCCCAATTCTCAGGCATTTAGCTATATTGTGGGGCAAAGATTTTTCACAGGGCCAATGGATCTTAATCTTACAAAGAGCATAAGCACTTTAAACTGAATTTGTGGAAATAAGCAAGTAACATGGGACAGTTGTGAAAAAGTTTCATCAGATAATCTCTTCTGGTAGAAAAAGTAAATAATTAGTTTTCTACCTTCTAGAAAGCTAGTGACACAATTCTTCTGAATTCTGATCTCATTTGTTGTCTATTTGACCAGCTACACCAAATTCTACTCCAGCCCTAAGAACTATTTTATTTACTGTTTAAAAGACTATTCAACATGTTATTGCTTTAGAGAACCTCTTATATAGGATACACTTGTCTTTGTCTAACTTCTTAGTTTGTCTTGTTTTTTTAAAAAAGCAACATAAAGAATTATCTTTTGCTTTAGTGAATCATTTACTAAAACATTTTGTAATTTTAGTAAAAATATTTATGGTACTTCCCAAGTTCAGTATCATTGATTTTCATCCTGTGATGTAGAGGTTAAGATTATATATATATATTTTTTGGTACCGGGGATCGAACTCAGGTCCTGGTGCTTGCTAGGCAGGCACATTGCCACTGAGCTAAATCCCTGGCCCCAAGACTATATTTTACTTTGAGTTGAACCAGTGAGTGATTCATTATACCTCTATGTGATTCATAGAATAAAAGTATGAGTCACGAAAATGAGTTGGCTCAGGCCGGGGATTTAGCTCAGTGGTTCCGCCACTTACCTTGCAAGCTCAAAGTCCCAAGTTCAATTCCCAGTACCAAAAAAAAAAAAAATGAAGAGGTTCTGTTGAACAACCTCACAATCTCATTTCCTCTAATATTTGTCAGAAAGAGGCCCCAATAAAAACACTGAAATTTATAGCAACTTTAAAGTTACTGTTTTATCATTCACTGTGTATTGTTTAAAAAATAAATGAATGAAGAATCTTGAATTCACTGTCTCTCAGAATATCTACAGTGGACAATCCATAGCCTTTCCAACATCCATTCTACAGCAGTCATTTTGTATAGGTGAGATTAACACCACCATCAGCTCCAGGATTGGGGTCTGACTGCTATAATCTGACAGGATAATCTCTCTCTTCTTGCCATCAATACTGGTTCAATAACAAATACTTGTTCTTCAGATTAGAAGATGCAGAAACAACACCAGACACACTCAGCCATCTCATCTTTGACAAAGGAGCCAAACCCCCTCACTGGAGGAAAGATAGCCTCTTTAATAAATGGTGCTGGAAAAATTGGGCTTCAACTTGCCAAAGATTAAAACTAGACCTATATCTCTCACCATGCACTAAACTAAAATCAAAATGGATTAAAGATCTAAATATTAAAATAGAAACTCTGAACCAGTTGGAACAGAGGTTAGGTAGAACCCTTGAAGACATCGGTGTAGGAAAAGATTTTATGAACAAAACCTCAGTTGCCCATGAACTAGCACAAACAATCAACAAGTGGGATCTCTTCTTACTAAAAGGCTTTTGCACAGCAAGAGAAACCACCAACACTGTGAAGAGACAGCCCACAATGTGGGAAAAAATCTTCACCTGCTCTTCCTCAGACAAAGGTCTACTATCTTAAATCTATAAAGAACTTCAAAAGATCAGACCTCCCAAATTTAAAGACCCAATCCAAAAATGGGCATCTGAAATGAACAGACATTTCTCACACAAAGACGTAGAAATAGCAAATAAATACATGAAAAAATGTTCGACATCACTGGTCATTCGAGAGATGCAAATGAAAACAACGCTGAGATTCCACTTCACTCCAGAAAGAATGGCTGCTATCATGAAAACAACCAATAACAAATGCTGGCAGGGCTGTGGGGAAAAAGGAACCCTGCTCCACTGCTGGTGGGAGTGTAGACTGGTGCAAGCACTATGGAAATCAGTATGGAGATACCTCAAAGAACTAGGACTGGAAGTCCCATTTGACCCCACTATTCCACTGCTGGGGATCTTCCCCAAAGAATTAAAAGAATCATACCACAGTGATATATGTGCACCCATGTTCATAGCAGCACAGTTTGTAATAGCTAAAACTTGGGAACAGCCCAAATGCCCATCAACTGGAGATTGGATAAAGAAAATGTGAGTTTTTTTTTAAATGGAGTACTACTCAGCCATAAAAAATGAGAAATTAGAGACATTTATAGCTAAGTGTATGCACGTTGAGGCGATACTCTTAAGTGAAATAAATAGGACACACATGTGTAAATACCAAATAGTTTCTCTGGTGTGAGAAACTGAAAGTGTAAATAAGGACTAAATGTATAATAGGTAATGTGAAATAGGAAGAAAGGGGGCAAAGGGGAAGGAAGTGGGAGGGCTAGGGGAAAGGATAGAAGGGAATGGGATTAATATGAGAAAATGGAAAAATAGGAACAAAATCTTTGTAAATAGGGAGGACTGGAGGGGTGGAAGGGAGGGCTGGGCAAGGGTGAAAAATAAGAACCAAGAGAGAATATGTAAAGGTGCAAATTTCCAATGATGAATGTCATTATATTGTATACCTAAAATGTCCCAATGATTAGAATGAATAATCGATAATACAAAATAGGAAGAAAGGTCCAAAGGGGTAGGGGTAGTGGGAGGGGCAGGGGAAAGGAAAGACGGGAAAGGAAAAATGCTCAGAAATGGAAAAAATGGAAGTAAAGTCTTTGTAAATAGGGAAGGGTGGAGGGCATGAAGGGAGGGCTAGGAATGGGGAAAAAATAAGAACCAAGATGCATTATGTAAAGGTACAGTTCCCAATGAGAAATGTAACTGTGTTGTATACCTACAATGTATTGATAAAAGAATTTAATTAAAAAAATACTCGTTCTATAATATAATGCCTTAAACTCTTTTTGGAAGATAAAATAGCCAAATCAAATGGAATTGCTAGTTTTAGCTTTTTGAGAAATCTCCATTCTGATTTCCATAATGATTTACATCTAGTTTACATCTCCTCCAACAATGTAGAAAGATTACTTTTTGATCTTCTAAGAACCATATAAGTTCCTGCATTGACCTTTCCTAGAGATGGAAGATTGGTTGATATGGTGAAAGATTGTAATAGCTAATAGTCAAATATTAAACCCTGGAATTGAGTGTTACAAATAGACAAATGTCTCACTAGTCCTTTGAAAAGCACAAAACAGTTCTTCTTCAAGCTACAAAACTAGCCTCTGATGGACAATATTTGGACAAAAGCTAGAGAAAAATAAATTGCTGTGCATAAGGCACATAAGGACTTAACCCAGAGAGAGTCAAGCTATTTATTTCAGAGCCAAGGTGGTTCCCTTCAGCAACCTGTGCTGGCATCAGTAGGCTAAAGGGCACATTTAGCGAGAGGTTAAAAGAGTTATATCTACTTGGTGACTAAGCCCATTTGATTGTCTTAAGTGTGTCTGGCTTCTTGAGTGTGCTTTTATTTCAGATGATTATGAATGTTCCAAGTGGACTGGCTGCAGCCACCTGGCTTAAGGACTGTAAGGCACTTCAGAAATCAAATTTCAGGGGAGAAGATTGGTTTGAGAAACAGTGAACAAGGAGAAATCTTCCCTTTGCAGAGCTGCTGTGTGTCAAAGTTTATCCTCATTATATTATGGTGGGAAGAAAAGAACAAATTAAGACATTTAACTGCTTAAAATTTGAGACCCAATTGCATTTAACACTGTAAATCTTGTTACCGGACCTGTGGGCTTACCTTTTCCTTGTGTGAAGGCTGGTATGTGTTAGCAAATAACATTTTTTAAGATCAGAGAATGGATCTGGGCTAAGTGGATAATCACTGTTCCACATTCTCTACCATATAAGAGAGGATCCTGTAGGATCCAAAGAGTTTTTTAATTTAATCAAAAGTCTCAATAGAGAAAAAACACCTTAAAATCACCTTCTTACCTGGCCACCCTTGCTAGGGCAGCATGCTTTAAATTAATAGCAGTTATATGACTGCACAAATTCTGACTTTAATATAAGGGGTCATTCAAATGCTCAAACTATCCCTTCAAATTGGCTCCAATAATGAAAGAACCATTAAGGGTTTAGTGGTGTTCCAAGAACTCTTCTTCCCACCACCCCACTGAGAGAGAGAAAGAGAGAGAGAGAGAGAGAGAGAGAGAGAGAGAGAGAGAGAGAGAGAGAGAGAGAGGGAGAGAGAGAGAGAGAAAGTTAGAAGAAAAAGAAAATTGGCTCCTTTTCTTTGGCCAGTAACCCACATTTTAATTGAATTTTGATAAGATGATGGATGTTGTACTGTAGTCCAAGTCTATATGCTAAATTAACAAGGCTGTCTGCTTAGTTTCCTCCTCTGAAGGCACACTGAGATGAGTTTCTGCTGATTCTCTTACATAAAGCATGATGTGGACATCTCAAATTCTTATTTGATGCCTGGAATTGCCATTTTCTCCAGCATGCTGGTGCCTATGCTGGAGCCAAACCATCTGGTTTAAGGAAGAATTCCCAGCTGAATAATGTTTAATCAGCCAGGAAGAATGAATCTCAATATTTTAAATATATGCACTAAAGCATCTTAAATGTTGTAACAACATTTTTAAAGACTTATTGGTGCATCTCTTTACAGGAAGAACAAGTCTCTAATATGGAATGCAGGTATTTCATATTTGTCTGCAAAATAAGAGTGATGAATGGAGCAATCAAAAGAAGTAGGTAATTTCAGCAAAGTCTGGCACACAATTTTTCATTTGTTTCCCAAGATTTGTGCTTTTAAAAAGCATAGGAGCAAACCTCTGTAATTTAAACTTTATTTTTATTCTGAATAGTTTTAAATCCAGTCTTGGATTTGGACTCATTCACTAGAAACATGAGGCTCAGGAGAGGAACAGATTATTTCAATTTTTCTATTTGGAGTTTTCACATTTGGTTATACAGTCATTTTACTTTTTAAATTTATAGTGTACTAGGCCTTCCCAATTAATAGAAATACAATATAAATTGGTTCATCCTTCTGGCACCAAAAAAAAAAAAATGGCAAGCATCTATTCATGACAGGCTGGAGGGATCAGATACACTTATCTCCTACAGAAATTCAAACAATGTAATCTGGACTTGAAGCACAACTACCAATGATTCTCAGGTGGCTGTGGAAAGACAAAGACCCAGAGAGTGGATTTGCTGTAGTCCCAGGCATCCTGAGAGCCAGGTCCAAACTTCAGGTAAACCCCTCATATCTATCTTGATCCACACCTCATCTCTTGAAATAGAGGCGCCACCAAGAGGTTTTACAGCCTATTTACCCAATGAGATACCCTTTTCTTTGATATTAAGTGTTAAAGGATGGACTGAATTTTGTTTCCCCCAAATCCATCTGGTGGAATCCTAACCACCTGTACCTAAGAATGTGACCTCATTTGGAAATAGGGCTTTCATTATCTAAATAAAAGCTTTAATGTGGTGAGGTATGGCTCATGGGAGACATCTTTGGAACTAACTACAATGTATGGCGATACTATTGACTGACTAACTGGAAGAGAAACAAGTTTGAGAGGAGAGAGCTTTCAAGTTGAATTTTGGATGGGCTGAACTTAAGATCTATGTGAGACATCCAATAGACAAAGATATATAGATACATGTAGATGGATGATAGATGATTGATATAGAGATGATAGATAGATAGACAATAGGTAGATGTAGATAGATAATTTTGAGGGAAGACTAGGCTACAGAAACAGATTAGAGAGTCTTCATTATGTGGTAATTGAAACAGGAAGATCATATGGAATGTCAGAGGAAAGAAGAACACAGGATAGAAAACTAATAGGCTCCAGTCGTTAAAGGCTGATATATTAAAGGGAGAAGATGAAGTCAGAGGAATGACAGGAAAACTGAGAGAACTTTGAGTTGCATAATCCAAGGAAGATTGACAGAATCAGATATCTGCAAAGAGGCTGTGAGGCAGAGCAATCAAGGTGATGCTACAGTAACAAAATAACTCCTAAATCCCAGGGGGCTTTCCAATAACAGTACATTTCTCCCATGCAGCCAGTCTGCTACAGGACTCTGAGGAAGTAATGGAAGGGTCGGGGCTGGTCCCAACCCATGTCCCTCTCATGTTAAAATTAGTCCTCATCAACCTCAAGGACAAGGTGAGGGAGAGCACGAGGGCTCACGTATGCTCTGCTATTTCAGCACAAAAGTGGCTCACATCACTTTCCCTTAAAGGTTGGAGCCAAAGTGGATTTCAAACTAATCACTAGGGGGACCAGAAAATGCAGATCTCCTACATTCCATACATCCAAGAAGAGGATAAGAAAATGAAATAGAATGCAAAATATTGTCTTTAACACAAAAATCAAGTAAGGGGAGGGTTTTAAAGTGTCTTTTGGATGGAGTAACAAATTTTCTTTTATCCTGAGCAACTTTTCATGGTGGACTCTCAAAAAAGATGCTTGTTGAATATGTAGGTGCTTACTGCGTGTTCATTAATGTTTCTAAATCTCATTTTGAAATAATCCCTAGTAGCTCTTCTAGCCAAGAACCTTGGCTATCAATAACCAACTCTCTAAGGTTATATTGCACCCACCAAAAACATGAAGCATCCATAAACTATCTTCTGTCATGGTAAAGTCAATTTGGATGAAGGTACAGTCTGACTTTGCCTTTCAATAAAAAATATGAATCAATGGAGGCAGTGGTTGTGAGGAAGCTTTAGTCTAAGCCAGAATCTTTAATTGCATTGTCTTCTCTTATGACAAGTAATTAGAAATGACTGTTTCCTACCAGTCTAAATTACAAGATGATTATTTCCCTTTAACATTCACTGGCTGCTTGGCACTGCAAGACTGTGGTATTATTTTTTAATATGCCAATTATTAGAGAAAGTGGCCAGTGAAGAGCAATTTTCCAGCAGCTGCGGTCAATTTTAGTGACAAGAAAGGGACTGAGTGGGAAGGAGGAGAGGCTCCATGAAGACCCCACTTAATGAGTTTTTCAGAGAAAGTTTTGGAAATATTGGAATGGTACTATTTTTAAAAGCTTCTTCTCAAACCAGCTCCCCTTCAAGAATATAACCAAAACTATGAAACCAATAAAAAGCAAGGGAGTGATGAACAAAAAGAAATACTGTGCTCCCCAAAACAACATCAAAAACAGACCAATCATTACCGATTAGAGGATGAGGCCACTCCCTTCACCAAGGAGGCAGAATTTCAATCTTCAATAAATGAAAAGCAAAGAGGCCTGGAGAAAATCTGCTCAAGGAAGTATTTTGGGTAGTGGATAAACATTATGTTGTCTTCTAGACACCATTACCCCTAATGACGGGAAAGCATCAATTATTAAAAAAAAGAAAAAGAAAACATTAATGTGGAGAGTAAAAGATGCAGTCAAATATAGTTCTGCTCACTCGGGCACAAAGATCAATCTAAGTTAGAAAAATAAGACTACCCAAGGAAAAAGAATGTATAATGCAGAGATACTTCTCACAGAAGCAATTTTTCACAGTTACAACTAAGAGATTTGCATCCAATAAAAGACAATGTTTTCTGCTTCCCCCATGACATCTCAGAGAAAGAAAGTTGAGTTAAATACTTGAAATTTCAACATTTTTGTTTAGCCCAATATGATATATTCAAGTTACCAAAGACCATGTGGCTTCATGAATCTGGCAATTTCTTTGTCAGGGGTTATTCAAGAAAGGGAGAACAAAGAGAAATGGGTCCACATGGTAACAATAGTGGATGTCACTAGGTCCTCTGAAGGACAGGTGAAGCATCAGGAGGACCTGGACCAGATCATTTGAAAATCCATGCATTGAAGAAGCAGCAACTAGACACAGGTAGACATCTCTGGACATTTTGCTGCACATAACAGTGACTTTCAAATGGCCATTGTTATAGTTTCAGTATGGTCTGTCCTCCTAAGGCTCATGTGTTGGAGGATTGGTCTCCAGTGTGGTAGCTCTAGGAGACAATAGAACCTTTAAGAGATGGGTCCTCGGGTGAGGTAATTAGGTGATGGGGCTCCACCCTCTTCTTCAGCACATTAATGCTAACTCATAGGAGTTCTGGCTTTCATGAGACTAGATTGCTTCTCACAAGTCTAGATTGTTACAGGGGATCCTGAAACCTTCCCCAAGTTCTTCTTCCACACTCACTATTAATATGGCTATCACAAAGCCATGAGCAGCAGATGTCAGCACCATACTCTTAAAACCCCCAGAACTGTGAGCTAAATAAACCTCTCAGCTTCAGATAGTTTGTCATAGCAACACAAAATGCACTAAGACAACTATGAAGCATTCATAAGCCATCACCATAAGTATGTACTAATATGTGTTTGCCAGGATGATGAAATAGTGAAATTGTAAGAAAGCTACCAATGAAAGCAAAGATTTTCCCTCTTGGATAAGAAATTAACCAGCATCCAAGGATTGACACAGCTATTGTAACAGAGATCTCCAAAGAAGTGACTGAGGAAGAAGGGCATTGGAATGTGAAAATTCTGATTTACAAATTCTGATCAACAAAATCATGTTTATATCACCCACTACTATGGTAAGGTAGATGACTAGACTACCGGTCAGCTGATCTGTCAGTCCCAAGAGAATTAAACTCCCTCACAGCTGTGCACTTTTTCTTCAACAAGAAAAAAGCCATTTACTTGGCTTCTAATGAGTTCTAAAGAAAAGAAAATGCATTTCTCCTTTGTCACTTATCCATTAAAAAAAGAAAAAAGCAGAATTGCTACCTTCAGTCTTCTATAATTATTTCTAGGGCTCACGAATGCGGTAACATTTACTGTAAAGAGGTAAAAGTGTGTGGCTTTGCAAAAATGTAAAAATATATTCAGGAGATTCAGAAGGATGAGTTGAAGCACATATGAAAATGTACATTGATTATTTCTTTTAAAATCATAGTAGATTACATTCTTCAAACAAAAAGTACTTTTTAAAAAGAAGATATTATTCCCTTAAAGTTTAACAAAAACCTATCTTCCAACTTCCTGTATTTTTTGAACCATGATGAAAAGTAATTTCCCTCCATTTCTTTCTTTCTTTCTTTCTTTCTTTCTTTCTTTCTTTCTTTCTTTCTTTCTTTCTTTCTTCTTTATGTGTGTGTTGGGGAGGGGGTTACTTGGGATTGAATCCAAGGCCTTAGCACTGAGCTAAATGCCCAGTCCTTTTTCAATTTGGAGACAGTTTCTTGCTACATTGCCCAGGCTGAGCTTGAATTTGCCATCCTCCTGCCTCAGCTTCTCAGAGTGGGATTACAAGAGTGTACCACCACAACTGGCTTAACATAGAAATCATTCTTAAAGGGAATTCTTCAGATTTCTGACTCTTTCTGTTGAAAGATGAATAAAAAGTATGGGAATTTCATTTTTTAAAATTTTTTACTTTTAAATTTTTTCCCAGTAAATAATTGCTCATTGATAATTCTTTAGTGTTTAAAAATAAAGAGCTAGATAGTAGATATATTTATCATAGTAGTGATTGTATTACTAAAAGATAAACTCTTTTTTAAAAGCAAGATATCTTTAACTTCCAGAATTCTGTAATTGAAAAGTTAGTTCTTCATAACTTATAGCATACATAGAAATATGTTGACCTACTTAATATAGATGAATTACATATGTTTAAGACTAGAGAAAAAACATTCATTTTAAAATTACAGCTCAACAGAAAAAATATTTAATGTGAGATAAGTTTTGCTTTAAATGGTTTAATTAAAAGCAGATGATTTTTTCATCTGAAGAAAATTCCTAAATCCAGGACTGACAGCACTGATTATTATGTTGTCTAGAGTTCCAGGGTTTGACTTTTCTTTAATCACTACCAACACTACTCTTTCATATATTAAACAGGATAAAGAAGTGTTGTTGCTGTTGCTGCTGCTGTTTAGGGGTTTGTTGTTGTTGTTGGTTGTTTTGTATTTGCCACATAGAGACAGGGAGTGGAGGAAGTTAACTTTAAGAAGAGAAAAGTGCTCAGGAAAGAAAAAGAGATCCTCAAGGTAATGGGCAATAGTTTGAGAGAAACAACAAAGTGGAGCATGCTTAAAGAATTTCTATGTATAGATGTGAGAAGTAAAATACAAATAACTGAATGGCAAGAATCAACAAAGGGGATTGAATCAAATTAAAAAGCTTTGACACAACAAAGGAAACAATTAACATACTGAAGACACAGCCTACAGAATGGGAGAACATCTTTGTCAGCTATTCTTCTGACAAAGGATTAATATTCAAAATATATAAAGAACTCAAAAAACTTAATATCAAACAAAAATAACCCAATCAATACATGGGCAAATGAATTAAACAGACATTTCTCAAAAAGAATACAAATGGCCACTAAGTATATAAAAAAAGTTCAACATCTTTAGACATTAGGGAAATGCAAATCAAAACTACATTGAGATTCCATCTCACCCCAGTCAGAGTGACTATGTCAAGAATACAAAAAACAATAAGTGCTGGTGAGGATGTGGGAGGAAAGGAGCCCCTGAAGTGAGAATATAAATTAGTACAGCCAGCATGGAAATCTGTATGGAAGCTCCTCAGAAAACTAAGAATAAAGATACCATGTGGTCCATGTTAGCTATACCACTCATCAGTATTCCTGAAAAAATTAAAATCAATATACTATAAAGATAGCTGCATACCATGTTTATTGCAGAGAAATTTATAATAGCCAGTGAAAACAGCTCTGGGGCCCATAAACAGGTGAGTGAATTAAAAAGTATGAATACTATTTATGCTTGAGAAAGAACAAAATGCTATTTGCAGGAAAATGGATGGAACTAAAGATCATTGTGTTAGGTAAAATAAGCCAGATTCAAAAAAGTTAAATATGGTGTGTTTTAGATGAGGACTCTCAAAAAAATTTAAGCTTAAAAAATAAAGATAACATGAAAATAAAAGATTGCTATAGAAGAGGAAAGGGATTGGGGGAAGAGAAAGAAAAGACCAAGGGGAATAATGGGGAAGAAAATGATCCAAATATGTTATATGCACATACAAATGCACCAAAACAGAAATCCACTATATAGCATAACTGACATGCATTAATAATAATTTTTAAAATTGAACAATAGCTGTTTCAAAACTAGGGTTGGGGGAGCAGGCAGGTCCCAGATGTCCTCCTTCCAAAAGATGGAAGGTAGTTTGGAGGAACCTGGGGTCAAACAGTTCCATGGTATTGCCAGTAGGTGGGGCAGTTGTTTTAGTATGGCTTGGTATACTAGTATACTTGGTATACTATGGCTTAGTATGACCTTTGAGTGGCAGTCATTTAAAAAGGAAAAAAAAAAGGGTGAAGCAATCTATTTGTATTATAGGATTCTGTAAGGATTTTGTAACTTGAGGAGACCTTGTAACTGACTCTTTAATTGCGTCAACCATTTTGAGTAGGACTGGAAACCTCTATTAATCATCTCAAATAGAAAAGATGACAGAAGAGAAGCAAATATATGCTAAAATCAGAAAGAAAAGCTTTTTAAGCTACCTAAAAGTTGTATCAGGGAAAAAACTTGGACGCTAATTAAAGTCCTTTTGGATAATGCTTGTGCCTCAAGAATCTTCAAGTCCTGTGTGAAATTAGCTATTTATTCATCTCGTCTTACAAATCCAAGTAGACACAGCCACTAATGTGACCTCAAACCTTATAGACTACAGGCCTTAAAATTTGTCCTCATTGACTGATACTCAACAATATCAATGCTACTGTATTAGACTGAGTGGTTTATTTTAAACTACAGTGCAGAGTTCAGTACTTTGCTTGAAAACAATAAAATAACAATGATAATAATTTTTCCTCTCTCCCTATTTTAGGCTTTGACCAGAAGAGAATAACTACAAGAAACTACTAATTTACAAAATGCACAGATGACCCAGTTTATTCATAACCATTGGAGTTTTAATTTATTAAGCAACAATTTAATATAAGCAGTGCCTAGTAATTCTAGTTTGCTGTGTCTTTTGTGGGAGAATAATGTATTACTTAATGGAGAAGATAAATTTATTATTGGAAAATTTTAATAATGAACAAAATTCTGTTTGGGTATTTTCATGGGAAGTAATTAGTTGCACATTTGTCCTTCTCTGAAGTGTGACGGTATTGGTGGCAACTGCTATTTAGTAGTGAATTTTCTACTAAACCTACCCATGTCCTTCAGTAGAGCAGGAGGACCAAGAATGTAAGAACCCATGTGGGAGGTCCAGGATCTGGAAGGGAGCCCATCAAAACGAGCTCTGACATCCACTAACTCCAATGCCCATCAGCTCCCAACTGCCACAGTGGAGATCCAGAGGCAGAGTGGAGGTTGCAGGTGGAGGATTCTGCTCCACAGCCCCAAAGAATCTGAGAGACTGCAGAAAGTCCAAATGCCCCAGAAAATGTCATGTTAGCTTGCTGTCTACAACTTGTTCCTCTACTGAAAAGACTCAACACCAAGGTATAAGGTCCTTAGTAAAATGCAAATGTTAAGCCAATGGGGAACATATTCCTTCATTTGAATCTGTAAGCACTAATTAGTAATTATGCTATAGATAAGATTGGGAACTAACATGGTTTTGCCAAAACCCTGCAAATGACCAAAGCCCAATCCAAACCAGTTTAAGCAAATAGGAAGCACCCTAGCTCTAAGAGCCTAGGAGTAGCTCATGGGACTCAGGGGACGTCGGGAATAAGGTCACATTGTCCAGAATGAGCAACTCAATGCCATCAAAGTTCTTTCAACACATCTCCCAGGTATTTCTCTCTGCATGTCATTATAATAGTGTATTGTGAAGATGAACTTTATGTAGCCAAGCAAGGTTAAGACAGATGGTATGTTGCCCTACCTTAGCAACACCAACAAAAGAGATTCCTTCTTTCATCTCGCTTCCATGTGTCTGTGTTAGCATTCCATCACTATAACAAAATACCTGAGACAATCAACTTAAAAGAGAAAAGGTTTGTCTTGACTCCCAGTTTTGGAGGTTCCAACCCATGTTGAGTTGGCCCCATTGTTTGGGGCAGCACATAGGAGCTCACTTTGTGGCCAGGAAACAAAAGAGAGAGAGAAAGAAGCAGAAGTCTCACAATCCCCTTTGGGGCCATTCCCCTAATATCCTAAGGCTCCTGCTAGGCCCCACCTCTCACAGGGTTCAATGCTTTCTAATAGTACCATGCTGAGGTTCAACCCTTTAACACACAGACCTTTGAGGACCATTCAAGATCTCAGCTCTATTAACCCCAATAGGTCATGTACCTACTCCATAGGCCAATGACTGTTGGAAATGGTGCTCTGATTGGTTCAGCCTGTGGCCAAAGAAGAAGGATGCCATGGCTAAAAGCTCCAGTAATGTTCCACGAAGTGGAAGAATTCTCAAAAACAGAAGAGAAAATTATTATAAGACATGAAAGATTAAAAACTATTAATCCTCACTGAAGAGAAAAATGTGGAACACATGACAAGCCAGTGCCCTGAGTGGGGGTGGGGGGACCTGACCAATGCTCAAGGTTTTATAACTCTTAGCATTATCTTACACATATCTGACTTTTGGAAGCACAGACAATCTAAAATGTCATACTTACATCCCTGCTTTTTACCTGATTGAAAACAACTACTGTAATGGTATTGTGAATCAAAGGCTGTCATTGTTGGCTTTTGATCAGTTCCAAAGAATTTCTGGACTGGATAGACAATTCAGGCACTCTCATCAGATAGCTATGGTTTCTGAAGTAAATGATACTATCTAGTTACTGTTTGGCCTTGGAAATGGGTTTAAAGTGACAGACAAGTATTAAACACATTCTGTATTTTAGGGGGAAAAAGTTTCAAAATATGGGTGACATAGTGAATTAACTGAAAGGAGTTTTCAGTAAAATACTGGAAAACCAATAATGACAGGTGTGTCTGGAGAAGAACAGTACCAGACAGGACTTGTAGATAAGACCTTGGGTGGAAACAGAGTAAAGGAGACAAGATATAAAGTGAATGACAAGAAATTCCCAAGGAATAACAGAAAATCCTTGCAATTCTTTCTTCTAAACCTTCCATGGTTGGCCAGGAAGCCCTCTCCTGAAATATGTGTCTTATCCTAAACTCTTCTTAGCCAACCTATGGCCCTCATCTACATCCAGACTCAGGATTCTCACCTCCTAACATCCTTTTGGCTTCTTCCATCACAGATTCCCTAATACTGTGTGGCTTAAATACACATTATTGTGTGGTTTCTCTACCTTTCAATAGTCCAGAACTAAGAAGTCTAGGTTGGTGGAGAATATCTGCTATTTTCAATAGCAATTCCCTTCTACTCAAACTGGCTACTTGATCTTTGTGCATATCCCAGCTACCAAAAAGAATAATGGGTCAAGGAAAGCCCTACTCATTCTTTCTGGTTTTTTTCCATTAAGTTTATTGGTACATTTTAGGTATAAAATACAGTTACATTCATCACTGGGGTCTTGTACCTTTACATGAGTATCTTGGTTCTTATTTTTTTCCTCTTCCCCTGCCCTCCCTTCACTACCTCCACCCTTCCCTATTTGCAAAGATTTTGTTTTCATTTTTTCCCTTTTCTCATATACTTTCTTTTCCCTTCTTTCCGTTCCCCTACCCCTCACAATTCCCCTACTCCTTTAGACCTTTTCTTCCTATTATACAATATTAATTATACATTTTTAAAAATATAATGTCAAGATCTAGAAGACATTACCACAGATTTTACAGAATTTAAAAGGATATAGAAAGCATATTTCAAAAATCTGTTTTGAAATAAATTGGATAACTTCTAAGAAGTACCTTGGAAGACAAATTAATGCAACTGACTCTGGAGGAAATATAAAATTTGAATAACACCTATTAAAGAAAGTATATCCCTAGCTTGAAATCCTACCTATATGGCAACAACAGGATCATATACATTTTAACTGATAAATTATATCAAACATTTAAAGCAGAAAGAAAAAGCCATATGATTCTGTCAGTAGTTGGAGAAAAAGTATTGGACTAAATTCTACAGCTGTTCATGGTAAAAGCTATCAGGAGGCTAGAAGTAGAACAGAAACTTCTCAACAGGTTAAAGACATGTACTCCATACTTCCAGCAAAAGCGCCTTATATGAATGGAGAAGATACAATGCTTTCTCCCTAAGGTGGGGAACAAGGGCAGATATGCCTTCTCTTCATTTGTCCATTAAACTTTGAAACATAGGCCCAAAACAAAATAGTCTGGTAATAAAATGACACAATTAAGATAGGATTGGCAAGGTAGAAGTAAAAGCTTTATATGTAGATGAAATGATCATCTACAGCGAAAATACTAAGAAATCTCAAGGAGCCCCTAGAACTTGTATTTGAATTTAGCAGGATTGGAAAACACAAGGTATACATAAAAATTCAGTTCTATATACTTGCTATAAATGAAGAATTGGATATTGAAATTTAAAAGTTATGTAGGCATACAAAGGACCTAGAAAAGGAAAAAGGAAAAAGAAAAAAGTGTTGGAAGACATTTAGTACCTAATTTTAAGACTTCCTCTAAAGCTACAGTAATCAAGGCAGTGTTGGTGTAAGGAAAGACATATAGATCATTGGAATGTAACAGAGAACCTAGAAATAGAACCATGCATATATGATCCTCTGAGTTTTGAAAGATTATTTAATATTAACATTTTATAGAATGTAAACTCAGTTCAAGAACAGAGGAAAAGATAGTGTTTTCAGCCAATGGCACTAGAAGATCTGGTATCCATATATAAATAATTAACCTCAACCCTTTATTTCCATACATAAAAATAACTTGAAAGGATCTATGAACCTAAATATGAAAGACTAAAACTATAAAACTTTAAGAAGAAATTATAAGGGAAAATGTTTATGAATTTAGGGTAGGCAAGAATTTCTTAGGATATAAAAAACATGATGTATAAAAGAAAATAATTGATAAATAAGATTCCATCAAAATTTAGAACTTTAAATGACATCATTAAGAAAATGAAAAGTAGTCTTTAATAGACCATATTTATAATGTATATAACCTATGGCCAGAATATATAAAGAACTCTTACAGCTCATTAATAGACAACCCAATTAAAAAGTAGACCCAAGAAGATGATAAATAGCCAGTACAGCACAAGGAAAGGTGTGCAACACTAGAATCAGAAAAATACTAATCAGTACAATAACAAGATTGAATTATACACTCATTAGGGAAATGAAGTTCATGACGTTTTCTTTTTGTTGGATTCTCCCCCTTTACATTTAATTTCTTGTCATTCCTGATGGGTTCATTCTGCTGTGCTTCCTGGAGTTGTGATCCTCATTGTCTATTCCTAGGATATCATCTAAAATTTTTTTGAGTGCTGGTTTGGTCTTCATGAAGTTCCTAAGGTGCTCTTTGTCATGAAAGTATCTTATTTCTCCATCAGTGTTGAAAGATAGTTTTGTAGGGTACATCAACCTGGGTTGGAGGCTGTTTTCCTTTAGGGCTTGGAATACATCACTCCAAGCTCTTCTTGCCTTGATGGTTTGTGTTGAGAAGTCTGCTGTGATTCTGATGGGCTTTCCTTTGTATGTGATTTGTTTCTTTTCTGTAACTGCTTGCAGATTTTTGTTCTTCTGTTGGGTTTCTGGAATCTTAATCTATATGCATATGTGTACTTTTTTTTGATCAAGACTATTTGGAGTCTTATATGCCTCCCTTATCTGTATGTCAAGTTCTTTTTCCCTCCTTGGGAAGTTTTCTGCCATTACTTCTGTGAAGAGATTTTTTAATGTCATCTGCACTCTCTCCTCTTTCTCCTTTGACTCCAATCAGTCTTATGTTATTCTTCTTTGCATCATCTAACAGTTGCTGGATTGATTTCTCATGGTCCCTTACAATTTTGAAGAACTTTTCTTTTCCTGGTCACTAATTGCAATCTTATCTTCTATATCTGAAATTCTGTCCTTACATTGGCTCATTCTGCTGCATAGACTTTCAATGAAGTTTTTTATCTCCTGGAAATCTGTTTGCATTTGTTTTATGGATTCCATTTGTTTCCTATGTTGAGATTCCATCATGTTCCCCAGATCCTCTATTTTTTTTTAATCTGTGTCCTCTCTAGATTTATTAATCATGTCTTGTACTATGGGCACAATCTCTGCTGTTATCAGAGAAATTATTTCTGATTTCATTTTTTCCAGATCCTCTTTTGTTGCCAATTCAGGGAGTCCAGGTGGTTGAGTATCAGAGTGTTCCATCTCATTTCCCTTTGGAGTTGCTCTAGGTGATCTGGAAGTCTGTTTTTGAGGCTTGTTTACGTGTCTTCTCATTTTGACGAGGGGGTGGGGTGGAGGTGGGAGGGTGTGCTGTTGGCACACACACAGCTCACCTCCTCTGGGCTGGGAGCAGTGGAATGGCAGCCCAAAAGCCCCTACTCCTGGGCTGGGTGCGGTGGAACCCCTACTCATTCTTTTTAATGCACAACTCAGAATTGTACAATTCCAAGGGCCAGCACAGACATTTTATTACACTGGGATTAAGAAACATGGGAAATGTAGTCTCTGGCTAGACAACTATGTGCAGAGCTAAAACTTCAGGGATGGGTTATTATAAAAAAAAAAAGAAAAATGGATAGTGGTAAATTATTGGCAGTCATTGCCATACCCTGTGCTGGTTGTCAACTTGACTAGACTAAAAGACTCCTATAGGAATGATTGGATTGTGAAGGCACTAAGCTCATTAATGGGTTGGCCCATTGATAAGTTCCTAGCTCAGTGGGCTATTAGAAGGGGAAGCCTATTCAGAAGAAGTGGACCATGAGAGTGTGATCTTGGGGACTATATCTGGTCCCCAGCCAGTTCCTGTCTGCTCTTCCCCTCCTCTCTGCTTCAAAGATGCTATGAGGGAAGTTTTTTGTGCCATGCCATTCTGCCGTGATGCTTTTTCTTGCAATCAGCTGACTATGGATTGAAACCTCTGACACTGAGACCCAAAATAAACTTCCCTTCCTTTAAGTTTTAAGTTACTTGTATTTTGTCCCAGCAGTGAGAAAACTAGCCAATTCATTTCCCTAAGATTTGCAGAGTTAGAAAACCAAAGAAAGACTGATTAATATCTCAAGGTTATATGTCATCCTTTTCCCCCCTCTTTGAAAGCAAGACCAGCTCAGTTCAGGGAAGCCATCTGCTGCCGGAAGTAGGAGCAGGAACTCTAAGATAGGGAAAAGGGCCAGAAGCAGGGCCAAAATTTCATCAATATGCATTGATATGGCTACATAGGTTGTTAAAATACTGAAATATAGTTTATCATTTGGTAAAAAAGTCATTGCTAAGTTTTCCTGCCTGCTCCCCTGTCAACTCCAGCTCTTCTTTTGAGACCCTCTGACCTCTCACATGATCCTGCAGCTGAAGGAGTCATGCCTGGCACAGAGTGGGCCCTAGAAATCAAACCCTCTGTGATAGATATTCCACTGATTGGCCAGTGCTGATTCTTCATAGTTTGAATATCATCCCTGGCCAGAAGTCTAAACCTCCTATGCCCTGCCTCAGCTGCCAAATCTACACCAAAATAAAGACAGAAGTGTGATGGATCTCTATCTTACTGAATCTTATCCTTATTTTCCATTTGAAATTTTGCTATATATACTGAAATTCTAAAGTTGAGCCAGATTTCCATGACCCATAACTTTAATGATCATGACTCCTGTGGGCGATGTTTATTTTGATGGAAGATAAAAAATCTTAAGTAAGAGAGTAAGAGGTTTTGAGTAAGTGAAGATTGACAATATGTCTAAAATAATGCAACAAGCCTTTAAGAAATAAAAATGTGAGAAAGCTAAAATTAACCTTGTAGTCTCCCATTAGCATCTTCATACTACTGAATCTTTGTTTCACATGGATAGGAGTAGAGAGATGTGATGGAAGTAGAAAGAACACTAGATTTAGGACCAGAAAAATCCCGGATACTAACATGGGGTAGTGGAAAGGATAAGTTTGTAGTCTGGTTTCCTAAGTAGAATCTGTACAATTAGTTTCTACATCTGTAAAATTGATGATAATAATATTTACTACAAAGTACTATGAAAGTTGAGTAAGTTAGGGTAAACCAGGTGTCTGGCATTCAGTGAAAGCCCACATTTTTTTTTCTTTTATTCCCCTCTCTTGTCCTCTATCTACATTTACCTTCCTCACCCCAAGTACCTAGACACATACATACCACACATACGTGTACCAACACACTTGAACAAGGATTGATAGCTGAACCACAAGGATTGCACAGGTCACTTAGTATGGTTTGTTTGTTTTTGAAGTCCTGGTGGATGAACTCAGAGCCTTCTCAATGAGCTACATTTCCAGCTCTGTATTAATTTAATTATTTTTTTTTCTATTTGAGACAGTGCCTCCCTAATTTGCCCCAGCTGGGTTTGAACTTGTAGTCCTCCAACTGAGTCACTTAATATGTTAAATATCAGGTTTTTAACATTCAAAGCAAGATTTCTTGAGTGGTAAGTTAAAAATGCAAAGCAAGATATGGATGTAAAGGACTGCAAAGCTATGGCCAAGAAGAGCAAAGAGAGATGATCAGATATACATATTTTGCATGCATATCTCCTTAGTTTCTACAGCATAATTTGCAAGACTATCTACATCAAACATTTCTGTTTACCTCTGAGTTGGATCTGTAATATTGGATGTGCCAGTGATTGCATCAAATGATCTCATCTTTCAGAATATGCCTGGCCCATAGTAGACACCCAACAAGTATCTGTTGAGTAGAAGAATGGCTTCATGATAACTCCACCGATTTTGTAAGACAAATGTAGTATAAAGTAGAATGTACTTATAGTATGTGTGGGCTTATTTAACACCAAACACAGACTAATGTTTAAAGAAAGAAAAATGAATCAATTCATGAATTATGCTGAAGTTTACACTTCTGCTGTAGCTAGTAATCGCTTTAAGAAGAGCCTTCTGCTTTAGTCATTGTCAGCTAATAGATGAAAATGTATGCTTTTCTAAATGTATATTTGAATTTCTAAAGTCTTGCATTTCACACCAAGAGCGATATTTCAGTCAACATTTTCACTTACTAGAAGGAAGTAATCAACGAATAAACTTTCTTTTTTAAAAGAATTACCTGGGAAGTAGAAGTCTATACATTATTCATGAATTGGCAAATGATTTTCCTGAGTTTCTTTAGCATTGCTCATAAAAACCTCCTAGGGTAAAAATACCCCTCCTCCTTGCAAATCCATCAACAAGTGTTTGTCTAGTGTCTTCTGGACTCTGTGATAGAAAATCTCCACGTGGCAGAAAGAAACCATCAGAAAAAAAGTAGGGATTTAAGAAAGAGAAGTTCTAAGGTATTAATAAACCAAGGTCCTCCAAATTAGATCTGGTCTGGAAGAAGGTAAAATTTTGAAGGTTAGAGAAACAGGAGCATGTGATATGACCTTCCCTCCAACATATTAAGGGCCATATTAAGGTATTTTCCCACACACAAGCAGATTTTTAAAATCTCTCCCATGTAGAATTTTTATTAACATATATTAACTGCACGTATTAATAGAATTCAGTGTGATATTTTCTTACATACATACAGTGTGCATTAATTAAATCCAATCATCTTTTTTCTACCCCACCCCACACACACCCTTTTCAATCACTAGTAATCACTATTCTACTTTCAGGCTGACTTTTTTAACTTCTACATATAAGAGGACATGCGGTACATACCTTTCAGTATCTGGCCTATTTCATTTGCCCATCTTCCCCAGGTCATTTCATTTTGCTGCAAATGACAGGATTCTACTCTTTCTTACAGCTTAATAATAATACTTTATTATGTATATATACCACATTTTCTTCATTCATCTGTTGATGGACATCTAGTTATTTTAGTTATTGTGAATAGTGCAGCAATAAACATGGCCATATGTGTATCTCTCTGATAGGAATTTAGACTTTCTCCTGTAACAATAAGAGAGCCATTGAAGGTGTTTGAGTGATGGAGAAATTGATCAGATCTGTATTTTGGGAAGGTGATGCTGGAAACATGTGCAGGATAAATTGTGAGGATAAGCCTGGAAACAAGAAGGTGATGATGGTAGCCATAATGGGACCCCAGCTAATAAATGTAAGGGGCTCATCTCAGACCATTGCAATGAGGATACTGATTAAAGAAGGAGTCCAGAAAATGTGAAGGGGAAGGAATTGATTAGTATCTGAGCACAGGCAGAGGAGAGCACTTATGGGTCAGAACTGACAATAAGGCTTAAATGAGCCTTAAATGAATTTAAATGATTGATTAATCTCAAGGTGAAATGAGACAGTTTTCCATTTAATACTTGCTTCTCAGGGTCCTATAACTGCAAGGTTAGTTAATTTCTAGTTGCTGTGCATGAAACCCTGATCTGATTTTCCCATGTTTAGAAGATGGTATTATTTGAAACTTTTCATCTCCTCCATTCTTCAGTTTCCGGAAGCTCATCCTGGATTTCCCTTCCTGGACCCACCCTGTTCACTTGGGACAGTAACTAGGGACAAGTCCCCTCCAAGTGAGAGAGGAGACGATTCCTTGATTTGCCCAAAAGCTTTAAATTTTATCAAGCTAGAGATGAAATGAAAGTTCACTAGTAGAATGAAACTTCTACTAATTTTGGAAAAAAAGAAAATCCACAGCTTACTTAAACAGAGTTCATATTTTAGGACCTCAAACTTAAAATTACTACATTCTTATTCCCTTACAAAGGTCCACAGTATAATACTATATCCATAAAGTGAGGTTTATGTTCCACTGGTTAAAGTAATACAAAAAAATCATGAACTTTGTTTTTCTTGTTGAAGATTGTTACTTTTTGTAGTGTCTTTCTGTTTATAAGTCATATTGTTTTTATTAATAATAGTGATAGGCAGTTTCCTTTTAAAATTTATATAAGTAAAGAAAACTAGGTCAATGGAAAGAAAAATAAATGATACAGGAGGCTTTGCAGTGTGCCAAAAATGGTAAAATTGTCAGAAAAACAAAATGTGGTGAGCACTGTGCAATTGGAAAGAACACAGGATTCAAAATCAGAAGATTAACATTCCAGCTTGGGTATAAATATATGAAGGATCTTAAGCAAATTGTATAGTTTAGTTTTGTTGAATCTCATCTGTGAAATGGGGATGGCAATGTCCATCTTGTAGGGATGTTAATCAAAAGAGACAAAGTATGTGATGGCACCTTGAAACCTGCCAAGTGCAGTAGGAACATTGTCTTTTATTGTGACAGGTGCCAGGATGTTCAGGTGCTGATTTCCAATTGCTTTTGCAGAGACAAAACAGTAGCACAGGGAGTCACCACCCCTGCACAGTATACTGACCCCTAAAATGCATCTGTTGCTTCCTGATGATGTTATCAATCTTTAGGGGAAGGAACTTATTGATTTGTTTCCCTTAGAAGTGCTCCTGCAAATTGATCTGGCTCTTTAAATGCTGCAGGCTTGCTAATGCCTCTGCTATCTCCAGCTGTGGTTGGAAATGATCCTGCTGCAGGGAAAAGGCCAGATCATTCTGACATTCTCCATTCTGGTCTGGCTCCTCCAGGTCTGAACAGCCATCGAGGTGATGCTTAACTCTTGCAGGGTTTTGTTACTCAAAAACAACATCAGTAATCTCAGAGTGTAGTTCTGTTCACAGCAGCAGTTGGGGCTGGAGGCAGTTGGTATGTTCATGTTTATTTTCCTTGTTTAAAACATCCAAAAGGAAAAGAGCAAAAAACATCATATGGTCCCTGAATAATTAAGCCATTTCTATAATTTTTCCATCCAAACATAGATTCAAGGGAAGTAGCAGAACTACTGAATGAAAAATGCATGGCATTTTGGACCTGTGCTTCTGCCATTTACTCTCTGAGCACTCTCAAGCAAGTCATTCATTCCCCTCCAATCTGAGTTTATACATTTGGAAAATGAGGATAATACCTACACTCTGTTATGACTTGTGCTCTTACACAACTGAGCAATACAGCAGGGTCTGGACCCATAAATGACCTTGTTGGATCTTGGTGAAGCACAATCCATTTTTTCCCTACAACTTATGTCCCAGGCCCTCAGACTGGAAAGTGCTGGCATCTCTGCTGAAACACTTACCAAAAGGGCAGGCAAATTGGGCACTGTGCTGGGCAAGAAGCACTTCTGCTCCCAGGAGAAGTTCTTGGCCCACAAAGAGGGAGGACCTGGTGATGTGATCCCTGTCATCTGGGGCCAACCTCCTCCAAAACTCAATCTCATTTGGCTGCTTCTGGTGGTCCTTCCGTGAATTAAGCTCTCAAGAAATCTGCTTGAAAACGAAGAGGTGGGCAAGGAGAGAAGAAAATCTTTTGGGCCATGGTCTAGCATTTGAAGTTAATCTAGGAGGACCTCATTGATTCCCAGAGCACTGGGGGGGGGGGGCTTCTGTTTCCCCCACCTTCTTTGACCAAGTGACACAGGTAGGCACTCAGTAAGCACTAGCTGGTGCTAGGATGTAATTTAGGACCTGAGAATTCCTGCACAAGACAACAAAATGCTCTTGCATGTGTAATCAGATATGAGACTCCACAATCCCTGCCTTTGGGCACACTCAAGAGCCTTATGGACTCATGAGGAAGCTTTTATTCTCTAATGCATGATTGTGCTCAAGATCATGTATAACCGGATGCTGCAAAGCAGGGTGATCTCTTGGGCAAGGCTAAACTAAATTCAACTATAATTCCAGCCCTCCTGCTTACAAGCTATGGAAACTTGAGTGAACTATTTCATCTCTTTTGATGTTTATTTCCTTATCTCTAAAATGGGGTGATCATAGTATCCATTTCATAAAGTTGTTGCCAAATTAAATGAGATGATGCATATAAAGCACTTAGCATCTTTGTTTTTGGCACATGATAAACCCCAAAGAGAAGTTACTGGCTGGTTAGTACTAGGTTTTCTCATGAAGGTAAAGTATGTTTCTAGACCTCTCCACAGGGGTTATCCACTGGTCACATAATCCCCTTAATCCACTTCTTCAGAGGGTTGTTTTACATTCCCTTATAATTATTTTGGACAAGTATAAATGATGCTGACATAAAAGTTCACAAGAGGACACGAGGTACATTTTGAGCAATTGAAGATATTTGTGTCTTGTTGTTAACCTAGGAGTCTCCTGCTCAGAAAGTTTCTAGGTTGTGGGAGAAAATCACATGGAGATACTACCTTATAGTTACTCTTTCTTAAGTAGAACCATCCTTCAGCACTGTGAGCACTAGGATCTGTTAGGACTGGTTTTCACATCATTCTAAAGAAAAATCTGTTGTTGGAGATCCCAGTAATCACAATTGTGCCATCATGGGTAATACCCAAGTGCATCAACATTACCCAGGGGAATAAAAACCTTAAGTAAATATTTTATTAATGGTGTTGTGAAATGATTATGGACTTTGATGACAACAGACCTGAATTATCTAATCCGTCTGCCCTTACCTGGCTCTTTTTAAAAATCATCTAGATTTCTCCATATGCATGCAAATGCAACAGGCTGGAATGTCATTCTCACGCCCCAATCCTAATGGTGACTCGCACTCAACATTCAGCTCTAATGTCAACTCTTTCATGATGTCTCAGATGTTTAAGATAGTGGTTCAGTTGTTTACCATAGACCAAACAATTGCCAGTGGAATAACTTTATGTATTTTTCCATAAAATTGGTATAGAGTGATACAGCAGTCCTACTTCAAACTATAGTTCATCAGCCCAGGCACCTTCTATTTTTGTTGCTCGGCCATCCATCCCAGTGCTGCCCTTACTGGTACAGCTGATAATGGTTCATCACCCCTATATCTTCAGTCTAGCCCACCACAGAAAGGAAAAGTAGTTTAAGATAAGCAGCTTTCTTTCTAGTGCATGATCTGAAAGTGATATGTATGATTTCCACTCACATACCAATGACTAGAACTAAGGCACAAAGTCATATCTAGGTTTAAGGGAAGCTGGGAAATGTGGTCTCTATCTGAATAGCCATGTACCAGTAGGGCACAAAATGAAGGGGACTAACTGGAATAAGAAGAAAATGTTTCTTACAGGACATTAGCATCTCTGTCATAGTATTCTTTACCACTCCAGTCACCATTAGAAGTATAGGGACCATGTTGCCTTCCTTTTTGGAAACCAAATACTATACAGCCATTAAAAATAGGCTGATTGGGTCTGGGGATTTAGCTCAGTGGTTCTGACACCTGCCTCGCAAGCCCAAGGTCCCAAGTTCTATACCCCATACCAAAAAAAAAAAAAAAACATAGGCTAATCTAAAGATAAAATACTTGATCTATAGATCTGATAGGAAATGATCTTTGGGATATAAGTTAAATAATAAAAGCCAGTAAGCCCAGGTACTCAGTAGGCCGAGGCAAGATCAGAAACTTGAGAACAGCCTGAGTAACTTAGTGAGACAGTGTCTCAAACTTTAAAAACTAAAAGGAGTTGGAGATGTAGCTCACTGGTAGAGCCTCCCTGAGTTCAATCCTCAGTACTTCAAAATAAAAAAGTAATAAACAGAAAATATATAAAATGTTTATAGGGCAATGGCATTTGTGCTTACTATGAGTTTTAGTCCATTTTCTGGTGCTATAACTGAATACCATGGATTGGTAATACATAAAGAACAGAAGTTTGTTTGGCTCATTATGCTGAAAAATAAGAAGTCCAAGATGGGGCAGACACATCTGGAGAGGTCCTTCTCTTACTGGAGAAGACTCTGGGGAATGCTGAGGTGGTGCAGGGCCTGACATAGTGAGACACAACAGTCTGTCTCTGATTCCTCCTTTTCTTCCTATAACCCCAGCCCCACTAGATTAGGACCCAATCCTATGGTGTCACATAGTCTGAATTACCTCACAAAGACCCCCACCTCCAAATACCATGAAGTTTCTAATCTCTTTTTTTCAATTAATTTTATTTGTACATTTCGGGTATCCAATATAATTAATTTTATCATTGGAAATTTTCACCTTTACATAACCTCTCTTGGTTCTTATTTTTTCCCCACTCCTCTGCCCTCTCTTCAACCCCTCCATCCCTCCCTATTTACAAAGACTTTGTTTCCAGTTTTTCATTTTCTCATATTAATTCTGTTCCCTTCTCTCTTTTCCTCTACCCCTCCCACTTCCCCATCCCCTTTGCCCCTTTTCTTCCTATTTCACATTATCTATTATACCTTTTAGTCCTTATTTACACTTTCAGTTTCTCACACTAGAGAAACAATTTGCATCACTTTATTTCACTTAAGAGTATCGCCTCAATGTGCGTTCATTTAGCTATAAATGTCTCTAATTTCTCATTTTTTATGGCTGAGTAGTACTGCATTTTCTTTAAAAACCGCATTTTCTTTATTCAGTCTCTCGTTGATAGGCAATTGGGCTGCTTCCAAGTTTTAGCTATTACAAACTGTGCTGCTATAAACATGGGTGCACATATATCACTGTGGTATGATTCTTTCAATTCTTTTGGGAAGATCCCCAGCAGGGCAATAGATGGGTCAAATGCGACTTTCAGTCCTAGTTCTATGAGGTATCTCCATCCTGATTTCCAGAGTGGTTGTATCAGTGTGCACTCCCACCAGCAGTGGAACAGTATTCCTCTTTCCCTACAGCCCTGCCAGCCTTTGTTATTTGTTGATTTCATGATAGCAGCCATTCTTCCTGGGGTGAGGTGGAATCTCAGTGTTGTTTTCATTTGCATCTCTCGAATGACCATTGATGTTGAACATATTTTCATATGTTTATTTGGTATTTCTACTTCTTTGTGTGAGAAATGTCTGTTCATTTCAGATGCCCATTTTGGGATTGGGTCTTTAAATTTGGGAGGTCTGATTTTTTAAAATTCTTTATAGATTCTAGCTAGTAAACCTTTATCTGAGGAACAGCAGGTGAAAATTTTTCCCACATTGTGGATTATCTCTTCACTCTGCTGGGAGTTTCTCTTGCTGTGCAGAAGCTTTTTAATAAGAAGAGATCCCACTTGTTGATTGTTTGTGCTAGTTCACGGGCAACTGAGGTTTTGTTCATAAAATCTTTTCCTACCCCAGTGTCTTCATGAGTACTACCTAACCTCTCTTCCAGTTGGTTCAGCATTTCTGTTTTAATATTTATTTATTTATTTATTTTTGTTCTTTTATTGGTACATTTTAGGTATACAATTTGTTTACATTTATCATTTGGTGTTTGTACCTGTACATGATATATCTTGGTTCTTATTTTTTTTCCCCATTACCTGTGCACCCTTCACCCCCTCCGCCCTTCCCTATTTACATAGATTTCATTTCCATTTTTTTCTTTTCTCATAGTTTTTCCTTTCCCTCTTTTCCTTTCCCCTTCCCCTCCCTTCACTCCTTCATCTTTGGATCTTTTTTCCTATATCAAATTATCAATTATTCATTTTAATCATTTTAACCCTTGTTTACACTATCAGTTTCTCACACTAGTGAAATTATTCAGTATTTACACATGTGTGTCCTATTTATTTCACATAAGAGTGTGGCCTCAATATGCATCCATTTAGCTATAAATGACTCTAGTTTTTTGTTCTTTATGGCTGAGTAGTACTCCATTTTATAAAAACACCACACCACATTTTCTTTAACCAGTTTCCAGTTGATGGGCACTTGGGCTGCTTCTAAGCTTTAGCTATAACAAACTGCCGCTATGAACATGGGTGCACATATATCACTGTGGTATGATTCTTTTAATTCTTTTGGAGAGATACCCAGCAGGTCAATAGCTGGGTCAAATGGGACCTCTAGTCCTAGTTCTTTGAGGTATCTCCATACTGACTTCCACAGTGGTTGCACCAGTCTGCACTCCCACCAACAATGGAGAAGGGTTCCTCTTTCCCCACATCCCCACCAGCATTTGTTATTTGTTGATTTCTTGATAGCAGCCATTCTTTCTGGGGTGAGGTGGAATCTCAGTGTTGTTTTCATTTGCATCTCTCGAATGACGAGTGATGTTGAACATTTTTACATTTATTTGTTTGCTGCTTTTACTCCCTTGTCTGAGAAATGTCTGTTCATTTTGGATGCCCATTTTTGAGTTGGGTCTTTGAATTTGGGGGGGTCTGATTTTTTTCAATTCTTTATATATTCTAGATAGTAGTCCTTTGTCTGAGATACAGCTGCTAAAAATTTTTTCCCATATTGTAGGTTGTCTGTTAGCTCTGATGGTGGTTTCTTTTGCAGTGCAGAAGCCTTTTAATAAGATGAGATCCCAGTTGTTGATTCTTTCTGCTAGTTCCCGTGCTGCTGAGGTTTTGTTCATGAAGTCTTTTTCTATGCCAATGTCTTAAAGAGTTCTACCTAACTTACCTTCCAGGGAGTTTAGTGTTTCTGTCTTAATATTTAGATCTTTAATCCACTTCAATCTTAGTTTAGTGCATGGTGATAGGTATGGGTCTAGTTTCAATCTTTGGCAAGTTGAAATCCAGTTTTTCCAACACCATTTATTAAATAGGCTATCTTTCCTCAAATGATGGTGGTTGGCTCCTTTGTCAAAGATGAGGTGGCTGAGCATGTCTGGAGTTGTTTCTGCATCTTCTAATCTATTCCACTGCTCCTCAGGTCTGTTCCTTTGCCAGTACCATGCTGATTTTATCACAGTAGCTTTGTAGTATAGTTTCAAGTTGGGGATTGTGATAACCCCAGCCATGTCTCTATTGCCCAGACTTGCTTTAGCTATTCTAGGTCTCTTATGGTTCCAAAAGAATTTTTGAATTGTTTTCTCTAGTTCTGTGAAGTATATTGTTGGAATTTCAATTGGCATTGCATTGAATCTATATAGTAGTTTTGGAAATATGGCCATTTTCACTATATTGATTCTTCCTACCCAGGAGCAAGGGATGTCTTTCCATTTTCTTGTATCCTCTTTGATCTCTTTTTTCAGAGTGCTGTAGTTTTCAGTGTAGAGGTCTTTTGCTTCCTTTGTTAGATTGATTCCTAGATATTTCATTTTCTTGGATGCTATTGTAAAAGGAATTGTTTCCCTAATTTCTCTCTCAGTGAGTCTGTTATTTGTGTACAAGAAGGCTATTGTTTTTTGAGTGTTGACCTTGTATCCAGCTACTCTACTGAATCTGTCAATTAAGTCTAGAAGTCTTTTGGTAGAGTTTTTGAGTCTTCTATGTAAAGTATCATATCGTCAGCAAATAATGACAGTTTAACTTCTTCTTTTCCTATCTTTATTCCTTTTATTTCTTTCTCTTTTCTAATTGCTGTGGCTAATGTTTCCAGAACTATATTGAACAGGAGTGATGATAGTGGGCATCCTTGTCTTGTTCCTGATTTTAGCATGAAAGTTTTCAGTTTTTGACCATTTAGTATGATGTTGGCTGTTGGTTTTTCATAGACAGCCTTTATCAGGTTAAGATAAAGACATTCTATTCCAATTTTCTGTAGGATTTTTATCATGAATGGGTGCTGGATTTTGTCACATGCTTTTTCTGGATCTATTGAGATGATCATATGGTTTTTGTCCTTGACTCTGTTAATATGGTGTATTACATTTATTGATTTATGAATGTTGAACCATCCTTGCATCCTTGGGATAAATCTGACTTGGTCAGGTTGTATGATCTTCTTGATGATCCTCTGTATTCTGTTTGCCAGTATCTTGTTGAGGATTTTTGCATCTATGTTCATTAGGAAGATTGGCGTGTCGTTCTCTTTTTGGGTTGGGTCTTTCCCTGGTTTTGGAATCAAAGTAACACTTACTTCCAGGAATGAATTTGGAAGTAGCTTCCCTTTCAATTTCCTTGGTGAGTTTAAAGAGTAATGGCATTATTTCTTCTTTAAATGTCTTGTAAAATTCAGTGGTGAAGCCATCCGGACCTGGGCTTTTCTTTGTTGGTAAATATTTTATTACATTTTCAATTTCACTCATTGTAATTGGGGTGTTTAGAATTTCTATATCTTCTTCATTTAACTTTGGCAATTCATATGTATCTAGGAATCTGCCCATTTCTTCTGTGTTTTCCATTTTATTGGACTAGAGGTTCTTGAAGTAGGTATTGATGATCCTCTGGATTTCTGTTGGATCTGTTGTGACTTCAGCTTTTTCATTCTTAATTGCATGTATTTGTGCCTTTTCTTTCCTTTTTTTGATAAGGTTGGCTAAAGGTTTATCGATTTTATTTATCCTTTCAAAAAACCAACTCTTTGATTCACTGATTTTTTTGTACTGTTCTCTTAGTCTCCATTGCGTTGATTTCTGCCCTAATCTTTATAATTTCCTCGCTTGTATGAGCTTTGGATTCATTATGCTCTTCTTTTTCTAGGAGCTTGAGGTTCTGCATTAGGTTATTTACCTGAGTTTTCTCTGTTTTCCTAATATGGGCATTTACTGTTATGAATTTCCCTTGTAGAACTGCTTTCATTGTGTCTCATAGATCCCTGTATGTTGTGCTGGCATTTTCATTTACTTGTAGAAACTGTTTAATTTCTTCTTTAATTACTTCTGTGACCCACTGGTTGTTCAAGAGGCTGTTGTTCAGTTTCCATGTGTTTGTTGGGGTTTTGCAGTTTCTTATGTTATTGATCTCCAATTTTATTGCACTATGGTCTGATAATATACAGGGGGTAACTTCAATTCTTTTACATTTACTTAGGTATGTCCTATGAGCTAGCAGGTGGTCTATTCTGGAGAATGACCCATGTACAGCTGAAAAGAATGTGTATTCCGATTTTGTGGGGTGGAACACTCTGTGAACATCTATTAAGTTCATTTGTTCAATAGCTTGGTTCAGTTCTAGAATTTCCTTGTTAACTTTTTGTCTAGATGATCTATTTGTGATAGTGGGGTACTGAGGTCCCCCACTACAATTGTGTTAGTGTTTATTTGGTTTTTCATGTCTATTAATATTTGTTTTGTATAGTTGGGGGCATTTGTATTTGGTGCATATATATTTAGGATTGTCGTCTCTTCCTCTTGGATTGTTCCCTTCACAAGGATATAGTGACCATCTTTGTCTGTCTTAATTAGTTTTGGTTTGAAATCTACTTTGTCTGCAAATAAGATTGCTACCCCTGCTTTCTTCTGGGTTCCTGTGGCATGGAGAACTGTTATCCATCCTTTTACTTTCAGTCTGTGAGTTTCCTTTTGAATTAAGTGTGTTTCTTGTATGCAGCATATTGTTGGATTTTGCTTCTTGACCCATTCTGCCAGTCTATTTCTTTTGATTGGTGAATTGAGGCCATTAACATTGATGGTTATAATTGATAGATATTGGTTTACCTTTGTCATGACGTTTTACTTTTGTTGGCTCTTTTATTTCTTCTTTTTTCCCCCTTACCCTTTAGTGTCTTACCTTGCCTAGTCACTTCCCTCTGTTGGGCCTCATGGAGTTGTGACCTTCATTGCTTTTTTCTAGGATATTGTTTAGAATTGCTTGTAGCGCTGGGTTTGGTGTTCATGAAATTTCTCAGGTGTTCTTTGTCATGGAAGTCTCTAATTTCCCCATCGATTTTGAAAGATAATTTTGCAGGATACAACAGTCTAGATTGGAAGTTATTTTCTTTTAGGGCTTGAAATAGTTCACTCCAGGCTCTCCTTGACTTGACGGTTTGTGTTGAGAAGTCTGCTGTGATTCTGATGGGCTTTTCTTTGTAGGTGATTTGTTTCTTTTCTCTAACTGCCTGTAGGATTTTGTTTTACTGTTGGGTTTCTGGGATCTTGACAATTATGTCTAGATGTAGACATTTTTGATCATGGCTAGTTGGAGTTCAATATGCCTCACTTACCTGTATGTCCAGTTCTCTAACTCTGTCTGGGGAGTTTTCCACTATTACTTCTGTGAAGAGTTTTTTTATGTCAATTGTGCTTTCTCCTGTTTTTTCATGGACTCCTATCAGTCTTATATTATTCTTCTTTGCATTGTCTAGTAGTTGTTGGATTGATTTCTCATGGTCCCTTACTATTTTTAAGAAATCTCTATTTTTCATGGTCTCTAACTGTGATTCTGTCTTCTGTATCTGATATTCTATCTTCAGATTCCCTTAATCTGCCGTGGATACTTTCAATGGAGTTTTTCTTGTTGTTTTTTTTTTGTATTAAATTCTTTTATTGCTACATTGTAGGTATACAACACAATTACATTTCTCATTGGGAATTGTACCTTTATATAATGCATCTTGGTTCTTATTTTTTCCCCATTCCTAGCCCTCCCTTCACGCCCTCCACCCTTCCCTATTTACAAAGACTTTATTTCCATTATTTCCATTTCTCATCATTTTTCCTTTCCCTTCTTTCCTTTCCCCTGTGCCTCCCACTAACCCTACCCCTTTGGACCTTTTCTTCCTATTTTACCTTATCAATTATTCATTCTAATCATTGGTACATTTTAAGTATACAATATAATGACATTCATCATTGGAAATTTGCACCTTTACATAGTCTCTCTTGGTTCTTATTTTTCACCCTTGCCCAGCCCTCCCTTCAACCCCTCCAGTCCTCCCTATTTACAAAAATTTTGTTCCTGTATTTCCATTTTCTCATATTAATCCCATTCCCTTCTATCCTTTCCCTTAGCCCTCCCACTTCCTTCCCCTTTGCCCATTTTCTTCCTATTTCACATGACCTGTTATACATTTAGTCCTTATTTACACTTTCAGTTTCTCACACCAGAGAAACTATTTGGTATTTACACATGTGTGTCCTATTTATTTCATTTAAGAGTAACACCTCAATGTGCATCCACTTAGCTATAAATGTCTCTAATTTCTCATTTTTTATGACTGAGTAGTACTCCATTTAATAAAAAAAAACACATTTTCTATATCCAGTATCCAGTTGATGGGCATTTGGGCTGTTTCCAAGTTTTAGCTATTACACACTGTGCTGCTATGAACATGGGTGCACATATATCACTGTGGTATGATTCTTTTAATTCTTTGGGGAAGATCCCTAGCAGTGGAATAGTGGGGTCAAATGGGACTTCCAGTCCTAGTTATTTGAGGTACCTCCATACTGATTTCCATAGTGCTTGCACCAGTCTACACTCCCACCAGCAGTGGAGCAGGGTTCCTTTTTCCCCACAGCCCCGCCAGCATTGGTTATTGGTTGATTTCATGATAGCAGCCATTCTTTCTGGAGTGAAGTGGAATCTCAGCGTTGTTTTCATTTGCATCTCTTGAATGACCAGTGATGTTGAACATTTTTTCATGTATTCATTTGCTATTTCTACTTCTTTGTCTGAGAAATGTCTGTTCATTTCAGATGCCCATTTTTGGATTGGGTCTTTAAATTTGGGAGGTCTGATCTTTTGAAGTTCTTTATAGATTTGAGATAGTAGACCTTTGTCTGAGGAAGAGCAGGTGAAGATTTTTTCCCACATTGTGAGTTGTCTCTTCACACTGCTGGTGGTTTCTCTTGCTGTGCAGAAGCTTTTTAATAAGAAGAGATCCCATTTGTTGATTGTTTGTGCTAGTTCATGGGCAACTGAGGTTTTGTTCATAAAATCTTTTCCTACACCAATGTCTTCAAGGGTTCTACCTAACCTCTGTTCCAACTGGTTCAGAGTTTCTATTTTAATATTTAAATCTTTAATCCATTTTGATTTTAGTTTAGTGGCTGGTGAGAGATACAGGTCTAGTTTTAATCTTTGGCAAATTGAAGCCCAATTTTTCCAGCACCATGTATTAAAGAGGCTATCTTTCCTCCAGTGAGGGGATTTGGCTCCTTTGTCAAAGATGAGATGGCTGAGTGTGTCTGGAGTTGTTTCTGCATCTTCTAATCTCTTCCACTGGTCCTCAGGTCTGTTTCTTTGCCAGTACCATGCTGTTCTTATCACAATAGCTTTGTAGTAGAGTTGCAGGTTGGGGATTGTGATACCCCCTGTCATGTCTCTGTTACCTAGAATTGCTTTTGCTCTTCTGGGTCTCTTCTTGTTCCAAATGAATTTTTGGATTGTTTTCTCAAGATCCATGAAGTATGCTGCTGGGATCTCAATTGGAATTGCATTAAATCTATATAGCAGTTTTGGAAGTATGGTCATTTTCACTATATTAATCCTTCCTACCCAGGAGCAGGGGATGTCTGTCCATTTTCTGATATCATCTTCAATCTCTCTTTTCAGAGTGCCATAGTTTTCAGAGAAGAGGTCTTTGATTTCCTTCGTTAGGTTGATTCCTAGGTATTTCAGTTTTTTGGATGCTATTGTGAAAGGAATTATTTGCCCTATTTCTCTCTCAGTGAGTCTGTCATTGGTGTAGAGGAAAGCTATTGATTTTTGTGTGTTGGCCTGGTAACCAGCTACTTGACTGAATTTGGTTATTAAGTCTAGAAGACTTTTGGTGGAGTTCTTGGGGTCTTCTCTATAGAGTATCATGTCATCTGCAAATAATGACAATTTGACTTCTTCATTACCTGTCTTTATTCCTTTTATTTCTTTCTCTTGTCTAATTGCCATGGCTAATGTTTCCAGAACTATATTGAACAAGAGTGGTGACAGTGGACATCCTTGTCTTGTTCCTGATTTGAGTGTGAAGGATTTCAATTTTTGACCATTTAGTATGATATTGGCTGTTGGTTTTTCATAGATGGCTTTTATCAGATTGAGGTAGAGAATATCTATTCCAGGTTTTTGTAGGATTTTTATCATAAATGCATGTTGGATTTTGTCAAATGCTTTTTCTGCATCTATTGAGATGATCATATGGTTTTTGTCCTTGGCTCTATTGATATAGTGTATTATATTTATTGCTTTGAGTATGTTGAACCATCCCTGCATCCCTGGAATGAATCCCACTTGATCGGGGTGTATGATCTTCTTGATGATCTTCTGCATTCTATTTGCCAGTGTCTTATTAAGGATTTTTGCATCTATGTTCATTAGTGAGATTGGCCTATAGTTGTCTTTTTCAGTTGGGTGTTTCTCCGCTTTGGGGATCAAGGCGATGCCTACTTCCAGGAATGAATTTGGGAGTATTGCTTCCCTTTCAATTTCATTGAAGAGTTTAAACAGTAGTGGCAGCAGTTCCTCTCTAAATGTCTTGTAGAATTCAGCAGTGAAGACATCAGGGCCTGGGCTTTTCTTAGTTGGTAAGTTTTTAATTACATTTTCAATTTCATTGGTTGATATTGGGTTGTTCAGAATTTTTAGGTCTTCTTTGTTCAACTTTGGTAATTCATATGTATCTAGGAATATGTCCATTTCTTCTGTGTTGTCCATCTTATTGGCGTATGGGTTCTGGAAGTAGGTATTGATGATCATCTGGATTTCTGCTGGGTCTGTTGTAGTTTCACCCTTTTCATTCCTAATTGCATGGATTTGGGCCTTTTCTTTCCTTTTTCTGATAAGGTTGGCTAAAGGTTTGTCAATTTTGTTGATTCTTTCAAAGAACCAACTCTTGGTTTCATTGATTTTTTTGTATCGTTCTCTTAGTCTCCATTGCATTGATTTCTGCTCTGATCTTTATAATTTCCTCCTATGTATGAGCTTTGGGGTTGTCCTGCTCTTCTTTTTCTAGAAGCTTGAGGTTCAGCATCAAGTTGTTTAATTGGGCTCCTTCTGTTTTCCTAATATGCGTATTCACTGCTATGAATTTCCCTCGTAAGACAGCTTTCATTGTGTCCCATAGATTCCGATATGTTGTATTGTCCTTGTCATTTAATTGAAGGAACTGTCTGATTTCTTCTTTAATTTTCTCTGTGACCCATTGGTTTTTCAGAAGTGTGTTGTTCAATTTCCATGTGTTTATGAAATTTTTTGAGTTTCTTTTGCTATGGATCTCCAGTTTCATCACACTATGGTCTGATAATATATAGGGGATAACTTCAATTCCTTTGCACTTACTTAAACATGTTCTATGTGTGAGTATGTGGTCTATTTTGGAGAATGACCCATGTGCAGCTGAGAAGAATGTGTATTCTGATTTTGTGGGGTGGAAGACTCTGTAAACATCTGTTAAGTTCATTTGTTCAAGAGTTCAATTGAGTTCTAGTATTTCATTACTTATTTTTAGTCTAGTTGATCTATCTATTTGTGACAGTGGGGTGTTGAGGTCCCCCACTACAATTGTATTAGTGCATATATGACTTTTCATGTCCGTTAGCATTTGTTTTATATAGTTGGGTGCACTAGTGTTTGGTGCATAGATATTTATAATTGTCATCTCTTCCTCTCGGATTCTTCCCTTTATAAGGATGTAGTGTCCTTCTTCATCTCTCTTAATCAGTGTTGGTTTGAAATCTACTTGATCTGCAAAGAGGATAGCTACTCCTGCTTTTTTTCGGGCTCCTGTCGCATGGTGCATTGTTTTCCACCCTTTAACTTTCAGTCTATGAGTTTCCTTTTGAATTAAGTGTGTTTCTTGTATGCAGCATAGTGCTGGATTTTGCTTCTTGACCCATTCTGCCAGTCTATTTCTTTTGATTGGTGAATTGAGACCATTAACGTTGATGGTTATAAGTGAAACGTATTGACTTGTCATTGACATGACTTTTTCTTTTTGTTGGGTTCTCCCCCTTTCCATTTAATTTCTTGTCATGCCAGATGGGTTCATTCTGCTTTGCTTCCTGGGGTTGTGATCCTCAATGTCTGTTCCTAGGCTATTGTGTAAAATTCTTTGGAGTGCTGGTTTGGTATTCACGAAGTTCCTAAGGTGCTCTTTGTCATGAAAGTATTTTATTTCTCCATCCATTTTGAAAGATAGTTTTGCAGGGTACATCATTCTGGGTTGGAGGCTATTTTCTTTGAGGGCTTGGAATATGTCACTCCAAGCTCTTCTTGCCTTGATGGTTTGTGTTGAGAAGTCTGCTGTGATTCTGATGGGCTTTCCTTTGTATGTGATTTGTTTCTTTTCTCTCACTGCTTGGAGAACTCTGTTCTTCTGTTGGGTTTCTGGAATCTTAACAATTATATGCCTATGTGTAGATTTTTTTTGATCAAGGCTATTTGGAGTCCTATATGCCTCACTTATCTGTATGACAAGCTCTTTTCCCCTGCTTGGGAAGTTTTCTGCCATTATTTCTGTGAAGAGATTTTTTATGTCATCTCCACTCTCTCTTGTTTCTTCATTGACTCCAATCAGTCTTATGTTATCCTTCTTTGCCTCATCTAGCAGCTGCTGGATTGATTTCTCATGTTCCCTTATAATTTTAAAGCAATTTTTCTTTTCCTGGTCACTAATTGCAATCTTATCTTCTATATCTGAAATTCTGTCCTCACACTGGCTCATTCTGCTGTGTAGACTTTCAATGGAGTTTTTCATGTCCTGGAAATCTATTTGCATCTGTTTTATGGATTCCATTTGTTTCTTATGTTGGGATTCCATCATGTTCTTCAGCTCCTCTCTAGATTTATTAATCACGTCTTGCGCTAGGGGCACAATTTCTCCTGTTATCTGAGAAATTATTTCTGATTTCATTTTTTCCAGATCCCCTTTTGTTGCCAGTTCAGTGGGTCCAGGTGGTTGAGTATCAGAGTGTTCCATCTCATTTCCCTTTGGGGTTGCTGTAGGTGATGTGGAAGTCTGGTTTTGAGACTTATTTTTGTGTTTTCTCATTTCGACTGGTTTGGGGGGCTGTTAGCACCTGCATGGATTACTTCCTCTGAGCTGGGTGAGGTGCGACAGGGGCCAGGAGCAGCGGTAGGGATGGTGACCCAAAAGCCCTTTCCTGTGGGCTAGGAGCAGCCGGAGGGATGGTGGCTGGTAAACCCCTTCCTCTGGACCAGGAGCAGTGGGATGGTGGCTCAGAAGCCCCTCCCTCTGGGCCGGGAGCGGTGGGAGTGATGGCGGGCCGGAAGCTCCTTCCTCTGGGCCAGGAGCAGCGGGACAGAAGGTGGCCCAAAAGCCCTTTCCTCTGGGCTGGGAGCAGCAGGAGGGATGTTGACCGGGAAGCCCCTTCCTCTGGGCCAGGAGCAGTGGGATGACGCCTCAGAAGCCCCTAGCTCTGGGCCAGGAACAGTGGGACTCAGTACCTTGGTCTGGTGGTCTGGTGTCCTCTGCATCTTTGTAGTGTGGAATCAGGTGGCTGCCTGTCTGCAGCGGGGTGATTTGATGTCTTCCGCACGACTCAGCTCAATGGAGTTTTTGATCTCCTGAATATCTGTTTGAATCTGTTTCATGGATTCCATTTCTTTCTTATGTTAGGCGATCATGGTTCCATTTCTCTCTTATGCTGGGTATTCTTGGCTTCTAGCATGTTTCTGAGCTCATCTATTTTTTTATCTGTTTCTGTTCTAGATCCTCTAATCATGTCTTTCACTCTGCTCACCATCTCTGTGGATATCTGGGAGATTATTTCAGCTTTGAATTTTTCTAGAGCCTCATTCATCTGTTTGTTACTTCCTGTGCTATCAGTTCAAGGTATCCAGGTGGTTGGTTATGGGACTTTTCCATCTCATCTCCCCCAGGATTTACCCTTGGTGGGGTGGAAGTCTGAGTTTGTGCCTTGCTTAAATGTCTTCTCATTTTTGTTTTTGGTACTGTCCTTGGTTTAACTCCTGGGTTGATAGTTTGAAATTGCTTACTGTAGGTATCTTTGTTGCTTGTAATCAGAACCCTATGGAATGATTGCTTCTCAGAGGTGTCTTCCAGATATAGCTGGTCTTTAAGTTTTGAGTCTCTAATGACTCTAAGGCTATCTCATTTTCCTTATACTAGGAAGGTTCATTGACTAGATCAATAACAACACCTTAGCCCAAGTAATACAATCAGCAGCACCATTGCATCAAGTACATCTTTGAAAATGACATTTTGTGGTAGTTATTAATCTATCACCTTTAGCTGTGTGAATTAAATCAATATTGAGGACCAACACAACATATAGTGAATAAACTCTTCAATATAACAACTTTACTCTTTGGGATGGGGAGTTAGAAGGGGTTGGGGAGGGAGGGACAGATGGGAAGAAGGATAGGGGAAGGTTAGCAGTGTGGTCATAGGACCCGAGTGAGAAGGAAAAAGAGAATAACAGGAAAATAAAGAACTCCAAATGAGGACCAAAACAGGGACAAAAAGAGAAGATGAACAATGTGGGATAGCAAGAGAGTGAGTGTAAGAGAGAGAGAAAGGAAAGAGAAAAGAAAGAAGAAAAGAAAAGAAAAAAGGAGAGAAAAACAAATATTTGCAAAGAGTAGGGGGAAAAAATTAAAGATAAGAGGAGCAAAAGAAAAGAAAAGAGAAAAAACAAAAACTAATAATACTAATTTTGGGAATAAAAAATAATGATGAAAATGAAGGGCCTCTTTCAGGGTATGTCTCTGCTGTCACAATAGACAACGTGGGTTGCAGTGTGCAGATATAAGTCAATGAGTCTCAGCAAGCTAGTCACAGATCCATGAGATTCAGGCAGATTTCTGGCTGTAAGTCCCAAGCTGAGCTCCCTGTCCTCCTGTAGGGTTGAACTCTGCAGAGTTGTATTGCAGGTTCCAGCTGCCCTTCCCCTGAAGATAGTCCCGGTGCTGATGGGAGGTGAAGATGACTCCAACTTACCCAGTACAGTGGTCTGGTGGTCCGGTGTCCTCTGCATCTTTGTAGTGTGGAACCAAGTGGCTGTATGGGGGGGGGGGGTGAAGTGTCCAATGGATTGCTGCAGGGGTGCAGGCTGATTTGGTGCATTCGGCATGACTCTCTGTTTTAATATTTAGATCTTTAATCCATTTTGATTTTAGTTTAGTGGCTGGTGAGAGATACAGGTCTAGTTTTAATCTTTGGCAAGTTGAAGCCCAATTTTTCCAGCACCATGTATTAAAGAGGCTATCTTTCCTCCAGTGAGGGGATTTGGCTCCTTTGTCAAAGATGAGATGGCTGAGTGTGTCTGGAGTTGTTTCTGCATCTTCTAATCTCTTCCACTGGTCCTCAGGTCTGTTTCTTTGCCAGTACCATGCTGTTCTTATCACAATAGCTTTGTAGTAGAGTTGCAGGTTGGGGATTGTGATACCCCCTGTCATGTCTCTGTTACCTAGAATTGCTTTTGCTCTTCTGGGTCTCTTCTTGTTCCAAATGAATTTTTGGATTGTTTTCTCAAGATCCATGAAGTATGCTGCTGGGATCTCAATTGGAATTGCATTAAATCTATATAGCAGTTTTGGAAGTATGGTCATTTTCACTATATTAATCCTTCCTACCCAGGAGCAGGGGATGTCTGACCATTTTCTGATATCATCTTCAATCTCTCTTTTCAGAGTGCCATAGTTTTCAGAGAAGAGGTCTTTGATTTCCTTCGTTAGGTTGATTCCTAGGTATTTCAGTTTTTTGGATGCTATTGTGAAAGGAATTATTTGCCCTATTTCTCTCTCAGTGAGTCTGTCATTGGTGTAGAGGAAAGCTATTGATTTTTGTGTGTTGGCCTGGTAACCAGCTACTTGACTGAATTTGGTTATTAAGTCTAGAAGACTTTTGGTGGAGTTCTTGGGGTCTTCTCTATAGAGTATCATGTCATCTGCAAATAATGACAATTTGACTTCTTCATTACCTGTCTTTATTCCTTTTATTTCTTTCTCTTGTCTAATTGCCATGGCTAATGTTTCCAGAACTATATTGAACAAGAGTGGTGACAGTGGACATCCTTGTCTTGTTCCTGATTTGAGTGTGAAGGATTTCAATTTTTGACCATTTAGTATGATATTGGCTGTTGGTTTTTCATAGATGGCTTTTATCAGATTGAGGTAGAGAATATCTATTCCAGGTTTTTGTAGGATTTTTATCATAAATGCATGTTGGATTTTGTCAAATGCTTTTTCTGCATCTATTGAGATGATCATATGGTTTTTGTCCTTGGCTCTATTGATATAGTGTATTATATTTATTGCTTTGAGTATGTTGAACCATCCCTGCATCCCTGGAATGAATCCCACTTGATCGGGGTGTATGATCTTCTTGATGATCTTCTGCATTCTATTTGCCAGTGTCTTATTAAGGATTTTTGCATCTATGTTCATTAGTGAGATTGGCCTATAGTTGTCTTTTTCAGTTGGGTGTTTCTCCGCTTTGGGGATCAAGGCGATGCCTACTTCCAGGAATGAATTTGGGAGTATTGCTTCCCTTTCAATTTCATTGAAGAGTTTAAACAGTAGTGGCAGCAGTTCCTCTCTAAATGTCTTGTAGAATTCAGCAGTGAAGACATCAGGGCCTGGGCTTTTCTTAGTTGGTAAGTTTTTAATTACATTTTCAATTTCATTGGTTGATATTGGGTTGTTCAGAATTTTTAGGTCTTCTTTGTTCAACTTTGGTAATTCATATGTATCTAGGAATATGTCCATTTCTTCTGTGTTGTCCATCTTATTGGCGTATGGGTTCTGGAAGTAGGTATTGATGATCATCTGGATTTCTGCTGGGTCTGTTGTAGTTTCACCCTTTTCATTCCTAATTGCATGGATTTGGGCCTTTTCTTTCCTTTTTCTGATAAGGTTGGCTAAAGGTTTGTCAATTTTGTTGATTCTTTCAAAGAACCAACTCTTGGTTTCATTGATTTTTTTGTATCGTTCTCTTAGTCTCCATTGCATTGATTTCTGCTCTGATCTTTATAATTTCCTCCTATGTATGAGCTTTGGGGTTGTCCTGCTCTTCTTTTTCTAGAAGCTTGAGGTTCAGCATCAAGTTGTTTAATTGGGCTCCTTCTGTTTTCCTAATATGCGTATTCACTGCTATGAATTTCCCTCGTAAGACAGCTTTCATTGTGTCCCATAGATTCCGATATGTTGTATTGTCCTTGTCATTTAATTGAAGGAACTGTCTGATTTCTTCTTTAATTTTCTCTGTGACCCATTGGTTTTTCAGAAGTGTGTTGTTCAATTTCCATGTGTTTATGAAATTTTTTGAGTTTCTTTTGCTATGGATCTCCAGTTTCATCACACTATGGTCTGATAATATATAGGGGATAACTTCAATTCCTTTGCACTTACTTAAACATGTTCTATGTGTGAGTATGTGGTCTATTTTGGAGAATGACCCATGTGCAGCTGAGAAGAATGTGTATTCTGATTTTGTGGGGTGGAAGACTCTGTAAACATCTGTTAAGTTCATTTGTTCAAGAGTTCAATTGAGTTCTAGTATTTCATTACTTATTTTTAGTCTAGTTGATCTATCTATTTGTGACAGTGGGGTGTTGAGGTCCCCCACTACAATTGTATTAGTGCATATATGACTTTTCATGTCCGTTAGCATTTGTTTTATATAGTTGGGTGCACTAGTGTTTGGTGCATAGATATTTATAATTGTCATCTCTTCCTCTCGGATTCTTCCCTTTATAAGGATGTAGTGTCCTTCTTCATCTCTCTTAATCAGTGTTGGTTTGAAATCTACTTGATCTGCAAAGAGGATAGCTACTCCTGCTTTTTTTCGGGCTCCTGTCGCATGGTGCATTGTTTTCCACCCTTTAACTTTCAGTCTATGAGTTTCCTTTTGAATTAAGTGTGTTTCTTGTATGCAGCATAGTGCTGGATTTTGCTTCTTGACCCATTCTGCCAGTCTATTTCTTTTGATTGGTGAATTGAGACCATTAACGTTGATGGTTATAAGTGAAACGTATTGACTTGTCATTGACATGACTTTTTCTTTTTGTTGGGTTCTCCCCCTTTCCATTTAATTTCTTGTCATGCCAGATGGGTTCATTCTGCTTTGCTTCCTGGGGTTGTGATCCTCAATGTCTGTTCCTAGGCTATTGTGTAAAATTCTTTGGAGTGCTGGTTTGGTATTCACGAAGTTCCTAAGGTGCTCTTTGTCATGAAAGTATTTTATTTCTCCATCCATTTTGAAAGATAGTTTTGCAGGGTACATCATTCTGGGTTGGAGGCTATTTTCTTTGAGGGCTTGGAATATGTCACTCCAAGCTCTTCTTGCCTTGATGGTTTGTGTTGAGAAGTCTGCTGTGATTCTGATGGGCTTTCCTTTGTATGTGATTTGTTTCTTTTCTCTCACTGCTTGGAGAACTCTGTTCTTCTGTTGGGTTTCTGGAATCTTAACAATTATATGCCTATGTGTAGATTTTTTTTGATCAAGGCTATTTGGAGTCCTATATGCCTCACTTATCTGTATGACAAGCTCTTTTCCCCTGCTTGGGAAGTTTTCTGCCATTATTTCTGTGAAGAGATTTTTTATGTCATCTCCACTCTCTCTTGTTTCTTCATTGACTCCAATCAGTCTTATGTTATCCTTCTTTGCCTCATCTAGCAGCTGCTGGATTGATTTCTCATGTTCCCTTATAATTTTAAAGCAATTTTTCTTTTCCTGGTCACTAATTGCAATCTTATCTTCTATATCTGAAATTCTGTCCTCACACTGGCTCATTCTGCTGTGTAGACTTTCAATGGAGTTTTTCATGTCCTGGAAATCTATTTGCATCTGTTTTATGGATTCCATTTGTTTCTTATGTTGGGATTCCATCATGTTCTTCAGCTCCTCTCTAGATTTATTAATCACGTCTTGCGCTAGGGGCACAATTTCTCCTGTTATCTGAGAAATTATTTCTGATTTCATTTTTTCCAGATCCCCTTTTGTTGCCAGTTCAGTGGGTCCAGGTGGTTGAGTATCAGAGTGTTCCATCTCATTTCCCTTTGGGGTTGCTGTAGGTGATGTGGAAGTCTGGTTTTGAGACTTATTTTTGTGTTTTCTCATTTCGACTGGTTTGGGGGGCTGTTAGCACCTGCATGGATTACTTCCTCTGAGCTGGGTGAGGTGCGACAGGGGCCAGGAGCAGCGGTAGGGATGGTGACCCAAAAGCCCTTTCCTGTGGGCTAGGAGCAGCCGGAGGGATGGTGGCTGGTAAACCCCTTCCTCTGGACCAGGAGCAGTGGGATGGTGGCTCAGAAGCCCCTCCCTCTGGGCCGGGAGCGGTGGGAGTGATGGCGGGCCGGAAGCTCCTTCCTCTGGGCCAGGAGCAGCGGGACAGAAGGTGGCCCAAAAGCCCTTTCCTCTGGGCTGGGAGCAGCAGGAGGGATGTTGACCGGGAAGCCCCTTCCTCTGGGCCAGGAGCAGTGGGATGACGCCTCAGAAGCCCCTAGCTCTGGGCCAGGAACAGTGGGACTCAGTACCTTGGTCTGGTGGTCTGGTGTCCTCTGCATCTTTGTAGTGTGGAATCAGGTGGCTGCCTGTCTGCAGCGGGGTGATTTGATGTCTTCCGCACGACTCAGCTCAATGGAGTTTTTGATCTCCTGAATATCTGTTTGAATCTGTTTCATGGATTCCATTTCTTTCTTATGTTAGGCGATCATGGTTCCATTTCTCTCTTATGCTGGGTATTCTTGGCTTCTAGCATGTTTCTGAGCTCATCTATTTTTTTATCTGTTTCTGTTCTAGATCCTCTAATCATGTCTTTCACTCTGCTCACCATCTCTGTGGATATCTGGGAGATTATTTCAGCTTTGAATTTTTCTAGAGCCTCATTCATCTGTTTGTTACTTCCTGTGCTATCAGTTCAAGGTATCCAGGTGGTTGGTTATGGGACTTTTCCATCTCATCTCCCCCAGGATTTACCCTTGGTGGGGTGGAAGTCTGAGTTTGTGCCTTGCTTAAATGTCTTCTCATTTTTGTTTTTGGTACTGTCCTTGGTTTAACTCCTGGGTTGATAGTTTGAAATTGCTTACTGTAGGTATCTTTGTTGCTTGTAATCAGAACCCTATGGAATGATTGCTTCTCAGAGGTGTCTTCCAGATATAGCTGGTCTTTAAGTTTTGAGTCTCTAATGACTCTAAGGCTATCTCATTTTCCTTATACTAGGAAGGTTCATTGACTAGATCAATAACAACACCTTAGCCCAAGTAATACAATCAGCAGCACCATTGCATCAAGTACATCTTTGAAAATGACATTTTGTGGTAGTTATTAATCTATCACCTTTAGCTGTGTGAATTAAATCAATATTGAGGACCAACACAACATATAGTGAATAAACTCTTCAATATAACAACTTTACTCTTTGGGATGGGGAGTTAGAAGGGGTTGGGGAGGGAGGGACAGATGGGAAGAAGGATAGGGGAAGGTTAGCAGTGTGGTCATAGGACCCGAGTGAGAAGGAAAAAGAGAATAACAGGAAAATAAAGAACTCCAAATGAGGACCAAAACAGGGACAAAAAGAGAAGATGAACAATGTGGGATAGCAAGAGAGTGAGTGTAAGAGAGAGAGAAAGGAAAGAGAAAAGAAAGAAGAAAAGAAAAGAAAAAAGGAGAGAAAAACAAATATTTGCAAAGAGTAGGGGGAAAAAATTAAAGATAAGAGGAGCAAAAGAAAAGAAAAGAGAAAAAACAAAAACTAATAATACTAATTTTGGGAATAAAAAATAATGATGAAAATGAAGGGCCTCTTTCAGGGTATGTCTCTGCTGTCACAATAGACAACGTGGGTTGCAGTGTGCAGATATAAGTCAATGAGTCTCAGCAAGCTAGTCACAGATCCATGAGATTCAGGCAGATTTCTGGCTGTAAGTCCCAAGCTGAGCTCCCTGTCCTCCTGTAGGGTTGAACTCTGCAGAGTTGTATTGCAGGTTCCAGCTGCCCTTCCCCTGAAGATAGTCCCGGTGCTGATGGGAGGTGAAGATGACTCCAACTTACCCAGTACAGTGGTCTGGTGGTCCGGTGTCCTCTGCATCTTTGTAGTGTGGAACCAAGTGGCTGTATGGGGGGGGGGGGTGAAGTGTCCAATGGATTGCTGCAGGGGTGCAGGCTGATTTGGTGCATTCGGCATGACTCGCTGTTTTAATATTTAGATCTTTAATCCATTTTGATTTTAGTTTAGTGGCTGGTGAGAGATACAGGTCTAGTTTTAATCTTTGGCAAGTTGAAGCCCAATTTTTCCAGCACCATGTATTAAAGAGGCTATCTTTCCTCCAGTGAGGGGATTTGGCTCCTTTGTCAAAGATGAGATGGCTGAGTGTGTCTGGAGTTGTTTCTGCATCTTCTAATCTCTTCCACTGGTCCTCAGGTCTGTTTCTTTGCCAGTACCATGCTGTTCTTATCACAATAGCTTTGTAGTAGAGTTGCAGGTTGGGGATTGTGATACCCCCTGTCATGTCTCTGTTACCTAGAATTGCTTTTGCTCTTCTGGGTCTCTTCTTGTTCCAAATGAATTTTTGGATTGTTTTCTCAAGATCCATGAAGTATGCTGCTGGGATCTCAATTGGAATTGCATTAAATCTATATAGCAGTTTTGGAAGTATGGTCATTTTCACTATATTAATCCTTCCTACCCAGGAGCAGGGGATGTCTGACCATTTTCTGATATCATCTTCAATCTCTCTTTTCAGAGTGCCATAGTTTTCAGAGAAGAGGTCTTTGATTTCCTTCGTTAGGTTGATTCCTAGGTATTTCAGTTTTTTGGATGCTATTGTGAAAGGAATTATTTGCCCTATTTCTCTCTCAGTGAGTCTGTCATTGGTGTAGAGGAAAGCTATTGATTTTTGTGTGTTGACCTGGTAACCAGCTACTTGACTGAATTTGGTTATTAAGTCTAGAAGACTTTTGGTGGAGTTCTTGGGGTCTTCTCTATAGAGTATTATGTCATCTGCAAATAATGACAATTTGACTTCTTCATTACCTGTCTTTATTCCTTATTTCTTTCTCTTGTCTAATTGCCATGGCTAATGTTTCCAGAACTATATTGAACAAGAGTGGTGACAGTGGACACCCTTGTCTTGTTCCTGATTTGAGTGTGAAGGATTTCAATTTTTGACCATTTAGTATGATATTGGCTATTGGTTTTTCATAGATGGCTTTTATCAGATTGAGGTAGAGAATGTCTATTCCAGTTTTTTGTAGGATTTTTATCATAAATGCATGTTGGATTTTGTCAAATGCTTTTTCTGCATCTATTGAGATGATCATATGGTTTTTGTCCTTGGCTCTATTGATATAGTGTATTATATTTATTGCTTTGAGTATGTTGAACCATCCCTGCATCCCTGGAATGAATCCCACTTGATCGGGGTGTATGATCTTCTTGATGATCTTCTGCATTCTATTTGCCAGTGTCTTATTAAGGATTTTTGCATCTATGTTCATTAGTGAGATTGGCCTATAGTTGTCTTTTTCAGTTGGGTGTTTCTCCGCTTTGGGGATCAAGGTGATGCTTACTTCCAGGAATGAATTTGGGAGTATTGCTTCCCTTTCAATGTCATTGAAGAGTTTAAACAGTAGTGGCAGTAGTTCCTCTTTAAATGTCTTGTATCAGTGAAGCCATCAGGACCTGGGCTTTTCTTAGTTGTTAAATTTTTACTTACATTTCAGTTTCACTGATTGTATTTGGGGTGCTTAGAATTTTTATATCACTTTGTTTAACTTTGGCAATTCATATGTATCTGGGAATCTGTCCATTTCTTCTGTGTTTTCCATTTTATTAGAGTACAGGTTCTTGAAGTAGGTATTGATGATCCTCTGGATTTCTGCTGGTTCTGTTTTGACTTTACCTTTTTTGTTCTTAATTCCATGAATTTGAGCCTTTCCTTTTTTGATAAGGTTTATCAATTATATTTATCAATTTTATTTATTCTTTGTTTTATTTATTCTTTCAAAAAACCAACTCCTTGATTCATTGATTTTTTTATATCATTCTCTTAGTCTCCATTGCATTGATTTCTGCTCTGATTTTTTTATTATTTCCTTTTTATTGAATTTGTTAATGTTACAGAGTTCTTGCACTGCCAAACCATGCCTGAGAATCCAAAGAAAGAAATGGTACAATGAACTGCCTCTTCCACCTATCATACAGTATATTAAAACTTGATTCATGCATTTTTGTAATTTCACAATCTTAAAAAATTATAACAAGAGCTGGAATTTAAATCTGCTGTAGGTCTTCAGATTTCCAGTACAGTGTGCCATTAAATAAAACTTCATATTCATCTCACTCCACCTCTCAATAATATAACTCCCAACAAAATTTTGTGGGACAATCCATACTTTTCAAGGAAAATATGTGTCTCGAGGTCCAAGAGATTACTTGTTTTTGGTTCCCAAATGAAGTCTTCAGCTTAACCAAGAGTCTCTTATTTTTCACTTAATCATCCAAACTCCTCTCACTGGCTCAGCTACTCACCCAAATACAACAGAAGGCAGGCATCATACCTGCCACCTCAAATAATGTCAACATTACTGTCCACAGTGGCCAGCAGGGGCTGTCAGGAGGCACTGTGTGTGACCCTCCTAGGAGTCTGATTCCTGCACCAGCATGTTCATCAAGACTGAAATCCTATAAGAAAATGCCCCCAACACCAGGATAGTTTTACTTAACCACTTGCTTTACTCTTGCCAGTAGCATGTCTGCAACTCCTACATTTGGCAAAGGGATTTATTATAGAGAAACCCAGACTGTGCATCAAGTGGTCACTAGCACTATGAAATACTTCTACTGAACCAAACATACCAGACTATGGAAAAACTGCTAAACTACCTCATTAGATGGAAAAAAAGTTCAGTAATCCAGAGAAGCTTCCTCAAGTCCCTTGTAAGAATTACTGTATACTAACTGGATAGTCTGTAATCTGCAGTTATTAAAAGCAGAAGTGCTACATCCGTGTCTTTATCTTGCCTTTCCAAATGAACACTATGAAGACACCAAGGGTTGGTAACAGAGCTAGTTGGGACAATCACTGCATCTACAGAATGGCCAATACCTTAAAAATCTGGTCACAAGTATATATGGAATTCTCAAAGATCACACAAGATCCATGAAACTGAAATAAGGTGCTAGGTGAGGTTTAGCTTGTGTGGCTTTGATCTGTAGGACATGTCAGTGAATCCCTTAGCCTAGTGATGGTAAATCTTTTAGAGCTTTCAATGATAAACAGCCTGCTGCAGTACACATGCCATAGGTTCACCACCACTGCCTTAGCCTGAGCAGAAACCATACTCTTTCCACAGTAGTTTACTATACAATTTAGACCTGATTAGAGGAGGCTATAGCAGCACCTGAAGTAGAGTCTCCAGCATCCACTGCCCTTTACATCAAAGGCTATTTGGTTTCACTCTAGGGATTGGCAAATTCATGAGACATCACAATTTGAATGCATATTTCAGGTAACTTAACCAAGCAATAGGCTCTTTCAAAGAACTTATTCCAAGTAAAAGCAAGAAAGGCCTTAATGTGGAACACAGAAAAAGCACTATCCAAATAAAAAAAAACTACTAAAGGAAACTAGTTATTCTCCCAACCCACCCCCTTTCCCACTTGCTGGACCCAAGTTTGGGAGAATTTAATTTGTAGGTACCTCAGACTATAACTAAAAATTGAAATTATAAATCACAGCCCTACTCAGATGATCTGAACATATCAGTTCTTTTGAAAGTGGCATATTCCAAAAGTCTAATATAGCCACAACTAACTACAGAGTACTTAGGGTAAGGCACAGGACAGGTTAAGGTCACTTAAATCTTCATCTTTCACAGCAGATCAGAACCCAGATGGCTGACTTTCTTCGGGATTTCTGATAGGATCCAGTAGGGCTGGTTTCAAGGTTCACATAGACATTTTTAGTAGCTGTAACCTTCTTATCCAGAAATTGTGATCCACATGAAGTCCGCAAAGAGTGCAGCAGATCTGAGGTAGTCAACCCTTACAAAGGCTCAGTATCTGAACATAAAAAGATTTTCCAAATGACCACTGACTGAAGGTTTTGGGTTTTTTGTATTTGCAGAGTGATTATGAAAAAAGTGTTGAATCTAGTTCACACATGTAACAATGAAAATTCCCCTAAATCCAGTATACATAAAGAGCAGTTGTGACACTTTAAACTTCCCTAGTGCAACAGGCTGGTCACTTGCATGGTCCGCATCGGTTGCTGTAGATCCAACAGAGATCAGATGATGAATAGCTGTTCATGGTGGTTAGCTGTGGTCTAGTTACCTTAGAGGGGTTGGCAAAGACCATTCCTTAATTGTACTGTGTGTGGCTGCATTTCTGGTTTTCAAGCACAGCATACTGGTTGTCTAGCTGAAGTTTAAGGGCCTCATTTTCTGAAACCTCATCCCTACCTCTATTTTTGTGTCTTACTACTTCAAAGCTCTTCTCTATTTGTTTATCCTTCTGGCTTTCTACATGCTTGGCAGTGAACTGCAAGGATAGAAACTGTATCACTGTATATTTCTGGTGGTCCTTGTGGCATTTTCCTTGTTGTGGTTAGCCTGGCCCCAGGAGGCCTATACACACCACTACTCATTGCCGGTTCTGGGGTTTCAATTACTGGAGCAGGAGGCCCTTGTACCAGAGCTGTTTTGTTCCAAGGACCTGAAGATTTCTCTATACCTCTACCACCTCCACCTTCTTCCCAGTTATCTCCTGGATCTTCTCTTTTTTCATTATCATCTTCTTCCTTTTCACTTATTTGCATGGCCTGCACTCTGAGTCTGCTGTAATCAACCTCTTTTTGCTCAAATTCTTTCCACTCATCTTCATTCTTCTTCACAGCCTTCGTGGCCACCCTGGGGCCCACAATCCCCTTGCCTGCGACCCCGCCATCGCCCAACCTGCCCCCTGCTGCTCTGCCCGCAGCGTTGGTGGCACGGCTGCTCCGCTCCTTCTTCTTTTTCTTGTCCCTCTTGATGGAGAAGTTGTCCAGGCTCTGCTCCTCCATCTCGGCCATGGCCAGGGCCTCCTCGGCCCAGATGGGTGGGGCCTGCTGCAGGCGTGGCCCATGGGGCTTTGAGCTCCAGGTCAAGGCCGCTTCTGCGCTCATGCTGCTGGGTGCAGCAACGCCTCAGCTCCGCGAGGTCGTCTCTGCTCTGATATTTGTAATTTCCTCTTGTATGAGCTTTGGGTTTGTCATTCTCTTCTCTTTCTAGGAGCTTGAGGTTCAGCATTAGATTGATTATTTGAGCTCTCTCTGTTTTCATTCACTGCTGTGAATCTCCCTCATAGCACTGCTTTCATTGTGTCCCATAGATTCCTGTATGTTGTACTGGCGTTATCATTTACTTGTAGAACTGTCTAATTTCTTCTTTAATTTCCTCTGTGGCCCATTGGTTGTTCAGGAGAGTTCAGGAAATTATTCAATTTCCATGTGTTTGTGGGGGTTTTGTGTTTTCTTATGCTATTGATCTCCAATTTTGTTGCACTATGACCTGATAATATACAAGGGGTAACTTCAATTCTTTTGCATTTAAACATGTCCCATGAGCTAGCATGTGGTCTATTTTGGAGAATGACCCATGTGCAGCCAAAAAGAATGATGTTCTGATTTTGTGGGGTGGAATACTCTGTAGACATCTATTAAGTCCATTTGTTCAGAAGGTAGGTGTAGTTCTAGGACTATGCTGTTGTTGATTTTTTGTCTAGATGATTTGCCTATTTGTGACAGTGGGGTATTGAGGTCCCCCACTACAATTATATTGGTGCTTATTTGGTTTTTCATGTCCATTAATATTTGTTTTGTATAGTTGGGGGCATTCGTATTTGGTGCATATATATTTATGATTGTCATCTCTTCCTCTTGGATTGTCCCCTTTACAAGGATGTAGTGGCCTTCTTTGTCTCTCTTAATTAGTTTTGGTTTGAAATCTACTTTGTCTGCAAATAAGATTGCTACTCCTGCTTTTTTTCTGGGTTCCTGTTGTGGAGAACTGTTTTCCATCCTTTTAATTTCAACCTATGAATTTTTTTGAATTAGGTGTGTTTCTTGTATACAGCATATTGTTGGATTTTGTTTCTTAATCCATTTTGCCAGTCTATTTATTTTGATTGGTGAATTGATGCCATTAACATTGATGGTTATAATTGATGAATATTACCTCATCCTTGCCATGATGTTTTCCTGTTGTTGGCTCTTTTATTTTTTATTTTTCCCCCTTTCCCTTTAGTTTCTTGCCTTGCCTGGTGGCTTCACTCTTTTGGGGCTCACAACTCATGGAGTTGTGACCTTCATTGCCTTTTTCTAGGATATTGTTTAGAATTATTTGGAGTGCTGGTTTGGTATTCATGAAATTTCTCAGGTGTTCTCTGTAACAGAAGTATCTAATTTCCCCATTGATCTTGAGAGATAATTTTGCAGGATACAACAGTCTAGGTTGGAAGTTATTTTCTTTTAGGCCTTGAAATACTTCACTCCAGGCTCTCCTTGACTTGAGGGGTTGTGTTGAGAAGTCTGCTGTGATTCTGATGGGCTTTCCTTTGTAGGTGATTTGTTTCTTTTCTCTAACTGCCTGTAGGATTTTGGTCTTCTGTTGGGTTTCTGGGATCTTGACTATTATATGTCTAGGTGTAGATTTTTTTTTATCGTGACTAGTTGTTCTATATGCCTCACTTATCTGTATGTCCAATTCTCTACCTCTGTCTGGGAAGTTTCCTACTATTACTTCTGTGAACAGATTTTTCATGCCATTTGTACTTTCTCCTGCTTTTTTGTGGACTCTTATCAGTCTTATGTTATTCTTCTTTGCATTATCTAGCAGCTGCTGGATTGATGTCTTGTGATCCCTTACTACTTCTAAGAAATCTCTCTTTTCAGGGTCACTAACCACAATCCTGTCTTCTATATCTGATATTCTATCTTCACATTCACTCAATCTGCTGTGAATACTTTCAGTGGAGTTTTTAATCTCCAGTATATCTGTTTGAGTCTGTTTCATGGATTCCATTTCTTTGCTATGTTGGGAGTTTATGATTTCCATTTCTTTCTTATGCTGGGCATTCATGGCTTCTAGCATGGTCCTTGGCTCATCTATTCTTTATCTATATCTGTTCTAGAGTCTCTAATCATGTGTCTCACTTTGCTCACCATCTCTGTAGTTATCTGGGAAATTATTTCTGTTTTGAATTTTTCTAGAGCCTCAGTCATCTGTTTTGTAACTTCCTGTGCTATCAATTCAGGGAGTCCAGGTGGTTGATTATCATTTTTCCTCCTCATTTCCCCCAGAATTTACCTTTGGTGAGCTGGAAGTCTGGGTTTGTATCCTCCCAAGGTGTCTTCTCATTTTTAATTCTGTTGTTGATGCTGTTTTTTGCTTTAATTCCTGGGCTGATACTTCAATATTTCTTATTGTGAGTATCTTTATTACCTGTGTTTGGAGTCCCTATAGTGTGACTGCTTCTCAGAGATATCTTCTAGGTATAGCTGTACTTTTTAGGCTTTGAGTCTCTAATGACTCTTAGGCAATCTTGTTTTCAGTATACAACGGAGGACTACTGATTAGATCGATCACAACACCTTAGCCCAACTGACACAATCAACATCAACAATAGCATCAAGGCAGAGTAGGAGGCTTCCAGGCCAACCTACCACCACTCCCAGGACAGAAGAGGCTTCTCGGTCAATGTGTCATAGCTCCTAGTGCAGAGTAGGAGGATTCTGAACCAACCTGCCCCTGCTCCCAGCACAGAGGAAACTTCCAGGTTGACATGCTACAATTCCTAGCCTGGAGGAGGCTTCCAGGTCAATGTGCCATAGCTCACAGTGCAGAGTAGGAGGCTTCTGGGCCAACCTACCACAGCTCCCAGCAGAGAGGAGGTGAGCCACTTGGGAAACAGCACCACACACCCACCCCCTGTTGAAATGAGAACACAGATAAACAAGTCTCAGGACCAGACTTCCAGATCACCTAAAGCAACCCCAAAGGGAAACAATATGGAACACTCTGATACCCAACCACCTGGACTCCATCAACTGGCAACAAAGGAGGATATGGAAAAAATGAAATTAGAAATAATTTCTCACATAACAGCAGAGATTGTGCCCATAGTGCAAGACATGATTAATAAATCTAGAGATGACACAGAAAAAAAAATAGAGGAGCCGAGGAACATGATGGAATCCCAACATGGGAAACAAATGGAATTCATAAAACAGATGCAAACAGATTTCCAGGAGATTAAAAACTTCACTGAAAGTCTATGCAGCAGAATGAGCCAATGTGAGGACAGAATTTCAGATATAGAAAATAAGATTGCAATTAGTGACCAGGTAAAGAAAAATTGCTTTAAAATTGTAACAGACCATGAGAAATCAATCCAGCAGATGCTAGACAATGCAAAGAAGAATAACATAAAACTGATTGGAGTCAATGAAGAAACAGGAGAGAGTGCAGATGATATTAAAAAACTGTTCACAGAAGTGATGGTAGAAAACTTCCCAAGGAGGGAAAAAGAGCTTGACATACAGATAAGGGAGGCATATAAGACTCCAAATAGCCTTGATCAAAAAAAAGTACACATAGGCATATAACAGTTAAGATTCCAGAAACCCAACAGAAGAACAAAATTCTACAAGCAGTGAGAGAAAAGAAACAAATCACATACAAAGGAAAGCCCATCAGATCACAGCAGACTTCTCAATGCAAACCCTCAAGGCAAGAAGAGCTTGGAGTGATGTATTCCAAGCCCTAAAGGAAAACAGCCTGCAACCCAGATTGATGTACCCTGCAAAACTATTTTTCAAAGTTGATGGAGAAATAAGATACTTTCATGGCAAAGAGCACCTTAAGAAATGCATGAATACTAAACCAGCACTCCAAAAATTTTAGACAGTATCCTAGGAAAAGACAAGGATCACAACCCCAGGAAGCCAAGCAGAATGAATCCACTGGGCACGACAAGATATTTAAAGCAGAGGGGGAGAATCCAACAAAAAGAAAAAGTCATGAAAATGATAAGTCAATATGTATCAATTATAGCCCATCAATGTTAATGGTCTCAACTCACCAATCAAAAGAAACAGACTGACAGAATGGGTCAAGAAGCAAGATCCAACAATAGGTTGCATACAAGAAACACACTTAATTCAAAAAGAAACTCATAGACTGAAAGTTAAGGGGTAGAAAACAATATTCCATGTGACAGGAACCCGAGGAAAAGCAGGAGTAGCTACCCTCTTTGAAGATCAAGTGGATCTCAAACCAACACAGATTAAGTGAGACAAAGAAGGACACTATATCCTTGTAAAGATGGAAGAGATGACAATCATAAATATCTATGCACCAAAATCATAAATATCTGTGCGCCTCCTTCCAAGAGAAAGAGATAACAATCATAAATATCTATCCACCAAACACTAGTGCATCCAACTTTATAAAACAAATACCAACAGACATGAAAAATCATATGAGCACTAATACAATAGTAGTGAGGGACCTCAACACCCCACTGTCACAAATAGATAGATCGACTAGACAAAAAACAAGCAATGAAATACTAGAACTCAATCAAACTCTTGAACAAATGAGCTTAACAGATGTTTACAGAGTGTTCCACCCACAAAATCCGAATACACATTCTTTTCAGTTGCACATGGCTTGTTCTCCAAAATAGACCACATACTCACACATAGAACATATTTAGATAAGTGCAATGGAATTGAAGTTATCCTCTGTATATTATCAGACCATAGTGCGATGAAATTGGAGATCCATAGCAAAAGAAACAGCAAAAATTTCATAAACACATGGAAATTGAACAACACACTTCTGAATAACCAATGGGTCACAGAGGAAATTAAAGAAGAAATCAGACAGTTCCTTCAACTAAATGACAATGCCAATACAACATATAGGAATCTATGGGACACAATGAAAGCAGTTTTACGAGGGAAATTCATAGCAGTGAATACTCATATTAGGAAAGCACCAAGCCCAATTAAACAACCTGATGCTGAACCCCAGGCTTCAAGAAAAAGAAGAGCAGGACAACCCCAAAGCTCATACAAGGGAGGAAATTATAAAGATCAGAGGAGAAATCAATGCAATGGAGACTAAGAGAACAATACAAAAAAATCAATGAAGCCAAGAGTTGGTTCTTCAAAAAAATAAATAAAATCTACAAACTCTTAGCCAACCTTATCAGAAAAAGGAAAGAAATGGCCCAAAGCTATGCAATTAGGAATGAAAAGGATGAAATTACAAAAGACCCAGCAGAAATCCAGAGGATCATCAATACCCACTTCGAGAACCTGTCGGCCAATAAGATGGAAAATACAGAAGAAATGGACAGATTCCAAGATATGTATGACTCGCCAAAGTTGAACAAAGAAGACCTAACAATTCTAAACAACCCAATATCAATCAATGAAATTGAAAATGTAATTAAAAACTTACCAACTTAGAAAAGCCCAGGTCCTGATGGCTTCACTGCTGAATTCTACAAGACATTTAGAGAGGAACTACTGCCACTACTGTTTAAACTCTTCAATGAAATTGAAAGGGAAGCAATACTCTCAAATTCATTCCTGGAAGTAAGCATCACCTTGATCCCCAAAGCGGAGAAAGACCCAACCAAAAAAAGACAACTATAGGCCAATCTCACTAAAGAACAGAGATGCAAAAAATCCTTAATAAGATACTGTAAAATGAATGCAGAAGATCATACACCCTGACCAAGTGGGTTTCATCCCAGGGATGGAGGGATGATTCAAAATATGCAAATCAATGAATGTAATACACTATATCAATAGAGCCAAGGACAAAAACCACATGATCATCTCAATAGATGCAGAAGCATTTGACAAAATCCAACACGCACTTATGATAAGAACCCTACAAAAAATTGGAATTGACGATCTCTACCTAAATCTGACAAAAGCCATCTATGAAAAACCAACTGCCAATATCATACCAAATGGTCAAAAACTGAAATCCTTCACACTCAAATCAGGAACAAGACAAGGATGTCCACTATCACCACTCCTGTTCAATATAGTTTTAGAAACATTAGCCATGGCAATTAGACAAGAGAAACAAATAAAAGGAATAAAGATAGGAAATGAAGAAGTCAAATTGTCATTATTTGCAGATGACATGATACTCTATATAGAAGACCCCAAGAACTCCATGAAAAGTCTTCTAGAATTAATAACCAAATTCAGTAAAGTAGCTGGATACAAGGTCAACACACAAAAATCAATAGCTTTCCTCTACATGAACAACAGACTCACTGAGACAGAAATAGGGCAAACAATTCCTTTCACAATAGCATCCAAAAAACTGAAATACCTAGGAATCAAACTAACAAAAGAAATCAAAGAATCTTCTCTGAAAACTATAGCACTCTGAAAAGAGAGATTGAAGAGGATATCAGAAAAAGGAAAGACATCCCTTGCTCCTGGGTAGGAAGGATCAACATAGTGAAAATGGCCATACTTCTAAAATTCCTATATAGATTCAATGCAGTCCCAATTGAAATTCCAGCAGCATACTTCACAGAACTTGAGAAAACAACTCAAAACTTCATTTTGAACAAGAAGAGACCTAGAATAGCCAAAGCAATTCTAGATAATACAGACATGGCAGGGGTATCACAAACCACAACTTGAAACTATACTACAAAGCTACTGGGATACAAACAGTATGGTACTGGTAAATAAACAGACCTGAGGACCAGTGGAACAGATTACAAGATGCAGAAACAACTCCAGACACACTCAGCCACCTCATCTTTGACAAAGGAGCCAAACATCTTCACTGGAGGAAAGATAGCCTGTTTAATAAATGATGCTGGAAAAATTGGGTTTCAATTTGCCAATGACTAAAACTATACCTATGTCTCTCATGATGCAGTAAACTAAAATTGAAATGTATTAAAGATCTAAATATTAAAGCAGAAATGCTGCACCAGCTGGAAGAGAGTTTAGGAAGAACTCTTGAAGTCATTGGTGTAGGAAAAGATTTTATGAACAAAACCTCAGTTGCCTGTGAACTCACACAAACAATCAACAATTGGGATCTCTTCTTACTAAAAAGCTTCTGCACAGCAAGAGAAACCACCAGCAGTGTAAAGGGACAACCCACAATGTGGGAAAACGTGTTCACCAGCTGTCCCTCAGACAAAGGTCTACTATCAAGAATCTATAAAGAACTTTAAAAAATTAGACCTCCCAAATGTAAAGATCCAATCCAAAAATGGGCATCTGAAATGAACAGACATTTCTCAGATATAGAAGTAGAAAGTGCAAATAAACATTTGAAAAAACATTCAACCTCACTGGTCATTCAAGAGATGTAAATGAAAACAATGCTGAGATTCCACCTCACCCCAGAAAGAACGGCTGCTATCATGAAATCAACAAATAACAAATGCTGCTGGTGCTATGAGGAAAGAGGAACCCTGCTCTATTGCTGGTGGGAGTGTAGACTGGTGCAACCACTCTGGAAATCAGTATTGAGATACCTCAAAGAACTAGTACTGGAAGTCCCATTTGACCCAGCTATTCCCCTGCTGGGGATCTTCCCCAAAGAATTAAAAGAATCATGCCACAGTGATATATGCACACCCATGTTCATAGCAGCACAGTGTGTAATAGCTAAAACTTGGAAACAGCCCAAATGCCCATCAACTGGAGTCTGGATTAAAAAAATGTGGGGTTTTTTTTTTAATAAAATGGAGTACTACTCAGCCATAAAAAATGAGAAATTAGAGACATTGCTAAATGGATGGACATTGAGGTGATACTCTTAAGTGAAATAAATAGGACACACATGTGTAAATACCAAATAGTTTCTCTAGTGTGAGAAACTGAAAGTGTAAATAAGGACTAAAAGGTATAGTAGATAATGTGAAATAGGAAGAAAAGGGGCAAAGGGGCAAAGGGGACAGGGAAGTGGGAGGTGTAGGGGAAAGAAAAGAAGGGAATGGAATTACTGTGAGAAAATGAAAAAATGGAAACAAAGTCTTTGTAAATAGGGAGGGAAGGAGGCTTTGAATGGAGAGCAGGGGAAGGGGGAAAAAATAAGAACCAAGAGAGACTATGTAAGAGTGCAAATTTCCAATGATGAATGTCATTGTATTGTATACCTAAAAAATACCAATAAAATAAAATTTTTTAAAAAACAATAGCATCAAACGCAGCTTAGAAAAATGACAATTTGTGGTAGCAGTTAATTTGTCACTTTTAACCACGTGACCTAGATCAAAGTCTAGGGCCAACCCAAAAATGTTTGTAGTAAGTAAACCTTTCAATATGGCAAATTTTCCCTTTGGGATAAGGATTTAGAAGGGGTTGGGAAAAGGGGGATAGAGAGATATAGGGAGAGGAAAAGGTTGGAGGTGAGGCTAGAGGATACAGGAAGATCACTCAAATTGTGGGAATCTGTTGAAGACAGGAGGAAAAGACAGCAAAAGAAAAGAAACAATTACAGAACAATCTGACAACAATAGGGAAGCTAGAAATTTTATTGACCTTCCTATAATAGTGACAGTTGAGAGGACAGAGAGAGAGAAACAATTCAAAATGGGACAGGAACAGAAACAAAGAGGGAGATAAATATAGACCCAAGCGGGAGAGAGAAAGAGAAAGAGAAAAAAATAAAGTTCTCCCTCAGGATATGTCTCTGCTGTCCTGGTCAGCAATGTGGGCAGCGGTGTGTGGGTCTAATTCGATTAGTCTCAGCAAACCAGCTGTAGTCTACTGAGATTCAGACTGATTTCTGGCTGCAAGGTCCAAGCTGAGGTCCCTGACTTCCTGCAGGATTTAACTCTGCAAGGTTCTACTGCAGGTTCCAGCTGTCCTCCCCATTAAGAGAGTCTGGGTTTCTATGAGAGGTGCTGATCCCACCAACTTACCAACCACGGTGGTCCAGTGTGTCTTTATTGAACAGATTTTCTTCACTTTCCCAGTGGGCTTCAATTTTCATTGAGGAGCCTCAGAGAGGCCCTCTCCGTTGTTCACTTCTGCTGTATCTTCTGGGGCTCATAACCATGGCCTTTATGTTCCTCCTGGCCCCTCTGCTGCACAGCGTGGTCCGGCGGGGCGTGGCCCGTGTGGCGTGGTTCACCCGGGTGGCTACATTGGCTGCTGGCTTCGGCGGGATGGTTCTGGCGTGGGCCATTTGAATTTTTATTCTGTATTACCTATGAAATTTTTTAAAATATTACAACCACTGAATTACTCAGGCATTTTTGTATTGCTTATTGCTGACTTATTTTTTTTACAAGTAGATGTGAATGGCATGGAAACTGTCTTGTCCAATTCTGGTGCTAACACTAGACAGTCTTTCCAAAGGCCAAGTGACTAGATGTGGGTCTCTCTTACTAAGTAAAAACTTTCTCAACAGGTGAATCCTACAACTATTTGCAGGCCAGAAAATCACCGCCCCAAAGCTCCACGTGCATCTTGGGTAATCTCCAGGTCAGTACCATCTGTGCTTCTCAAAGACCTTAGGACGAAACATGAAATCACCTTTTAGGGGGTTACCCTGACTTCTGCCAGTGAGTGCTGAAAATTTGATCTTTTGAGAATTTTCTAAGAAATGAGCTCCTTATGTTGAAGAAAATCCCACCATAAGCAGATAAAGGGCCTCAAACATTTTCAAATATCCTTTAAGTTTGGCTTCTATTCCTGAAGGCAAGGATGGTTCCAGAGAGGAGTTGCCATATCTGATTGTTCCAACATGTGGTTGTAGAGGCTGTTAAAATATCCACATATTTTAATAATTCCCCCAGGTTTCAATAGCAAGGTTGGAAAAAAATTACTACAGTCTCAAGCAAAGGCACAAGAATTTTTTTGTCTGTTTCATATTAAATCAACATGGGAGAGCGTACATACTCTGTACCCTCCAAAGAGATAAATAGTTAAGAAAACAGTAATTTTTTTTGCTATCTTCTCTCTCTGATCATTTATGTTCCCCTGATTTAAGGCTAAGACACAAGAAGTATATGAGTTATATCTGTAGGAAATGAAAGACATTATTGAGAAAGAGAAGTGATGGATTTTTCATATTTTTTAAAGCAGTTGAGATATATTCACATACTGGAAAATCTACCATTTTAAGTGTGTGATTCAGAGAATTCTAGTATATTGACAACATTGTATATCCATCCCCTCTATGAAGTTCCAGAACATTTGCATCTGCCCACTCTGCCTTTGCCCCAATTGCCTGGGGCATAAGCAGCAATGATAAGAGCAGTACTGAGTTCTAGGATGTGGCAGGGACTCTTCCTAATGGGGCTTTGGGGTCAAAGGGAGATGGGTTTGGAGCTCAGCTCTGGCACTTACAGCTTTGGAATCCTAACCCAGTTGCTCAGCTTACCTGTCACTTAGTTGGGTTTTTTTTTCATCTATAAAATGAGAACAAAAACATTTACCCCCAGGAGTCTTGACAGATTGTAATAGACAACAAACCTAAAACAGCTAGCAGAGTACCTAACACATAGTAAGTACTCCTAAAAGCACAATACCTTATGTCTCAAACCAGGTTTATGTTTTCCTTTTGCCCAAGGTGCCCCTGCCACTAGGGCTTTAAAAATATTAAGTTTTACACCCAGGCTCTTCCTGTTCTGGAAATCACCACTTAAATCATCTGAGAAGTCATCTAGCAAAGAGTCATCCACTAGGTTCCCTAATGAAATTATGTCCAGGTAAGAGCCCTCTATTTCCCCTTGATGTTTGACTTTCCCCCTGAGGGAGGCCTTTGACATCAAACACATGGCCAAAGTAACATCCTTGCTCAATCACTTGGCCTTGGGATATTTTAGCAAACCAAATAGCTTCAGGTTCCAACAAAAGAAAAACTAAGCAACAGCTAGGTAAATAAAGAATTCCTCTCCTCTGGAGAGAGAGAGAGAGAGAGAGAGAGAGAGAGTGTGTGTGTGTGTGTGTGTGTGTGTGTTTAAACTTGATTAACACACATGTTAAAAGGTTGAGCTTGAGTTGGATCCTTACTTCCATATTGGGTTTTTTTCCCCTACTGGGGATTGAACTCAGGACCTTGTGCTTGAGAGGCAGGCACATTGCCACTAAGCTAAATTCCCACTTCTACCTCCATATTGTTAATGACATGACCTTGGGCAGGACTTCACAGCTTTGGGACTCAGTGAAAGAATGAAGAAAGAAAGCACCCCCTCTTTGGAGAAGGCTGCTCTCTGTGCTGCCTCAGCACCATGCCCAGTTCATGTGAAGCGCCCCTCTCCCCCCCCCCCAAAAAAGTGAGGGGATACACAAGTCCTTGGAAAACCTTTAAATCCCTTTGCTCTTCCCAATTGTCACCTCTGCCTAGCCAGTGATATTTCAAATCCCAGAGCTCTTTTTGTTTGGCATTGAGGGTTTGTTTCATTCTGTTTTGTCCTTTGAAAGAACAGATGATATGTTTTAAACTTCTCTGAGGTCTACCTGTAAAATAATACAATTACATGTTCTTAAAATCAGAGCTTCACAGAGAGACAGAACACTTTGCTCTTATCAACTAGCTAGAAGCTCTTGGCTTTGTGTGTGTGCCTTAAAACTCTTGGCAGTCTTGTGAAGATCCATGAGCCTCGCCTCAAAATAACTTTTCTTGTGGTCCTGGGAATTGAACCCAAGGGAACACTGAACTAAATTCCCAGACTTTATTTTATTTTGCAACAATCTTGCTATGTAGCCCAAGCTGACCTAAACTTGAGCAATAGACCTGTCTCAGACTCCTGAGTAACTAGAATTATGTGTGTCACCCTGCCTGGCTGAAAATAACATTTCAAAGTGCAGAACAGAAGATATGGTGATGGGGAAGTTGGGGACATGTTTGTCAAAGGATACAAAATTTCAGTTAAGAGGAATAAGTTCAATAGATATAGGACATGATGACTGTAGTTGATAACAGTGTATTGTATTTTTGAAAACCATTAAGAGAATAGATTCTAAGAGTCTCACCTTAAAAAAAAAAAGATTAAGTGGGCTGGGGATGTGGCTCAGTGGTAGAGTGTTGCCTAGCCTGGGCTCCATTCCAGCACCACAAAAAAAAAGTATGTCTTGGCTGGGGTTATCACAATCCCCAACTTGAAACTATGCTACAAATCTACTGTGATAAAAACAGCATGGTACTGGCAAAGGAACAAACCCGAGGATCAGTGGAATAGATTAGAAGATTCAGAAACAACTCCAGACACACTCAGCCACCTCATCTTTGACAAAGGAGCCAATCACCCTCATTGGAGGAAAGATAGCCTCTTTAATAAATGGTGCTGGAAAAACTGGATTTCAACCTGCCAAAGATTAAAACTAGACCCATACCTATCACTGTGCACTAAATTAAGATCGAAATGGATTAAAGATCTAAATATTAAGACAGAAACACTAAACTCCCTGGAAGATAAGTTAGGTAGAACTCTTAAAGACATTAGCGTAGGAAAAGACTTTATGAACAAAACCTCAGTAGCACAAGAACTAGCAGAAAGAATCAAGAACTAGGATCTCATCTTATTAAAAAGCTTTTGCACTGCAAGAGAAACCACCAACAGAGCTAAGAGACAACCTACAATGTGGGGAAAAAATTTAGCAGCTGTACCTTAGACAAAGGACTGCTATCTAGAATATATAAAGAACTAAAAAAACAGACCCCCCAAATTTAAAGACCCAATTCAAAAATGGGCATCTGAAATGAACAGACATTTCTCACACAAAGAAGTAAAAGCAACAAATAAATATATGAAAAAATGTTCAACATCATTGGTCATTTGAGAGATGCAAATGAAAACAACACTGAGATTCCACCTCACCCCAGAATGGCTGCTATCATGAAATCAACCAATAACAAATGCTGGCGGGGATGTGGGGAAAGAGGAACCCTATGGAAATCAGTAAGGAGATACCTCAAAAAACTAGGGTTAGAGGTCCCATTTGACCCAGCTATTGCCCTGCTGGGTATCTTCCCCAAAGAATTAAAAGAATCATACCACAGTGATATATGTGTACCCATGTTTATAGCGGCACAGTTTGTAAAAGCTAAGGCTTGAAAACAGCCCAAGTGCCCATCAACTGGAAACTGGATAAAGAAGATGTGGGTTTTTTATAAAATGAAGTACTACTCAACAATAAAGAATGAGAAGCTGGAAACATTTATAGCTAAGTGGATGCACATTGAGGTGAAGCTCTTAAGTGAAATAAATAGGACACACATGTGCAAATACCAAATAGTTTCTCTAGTGTGAGAAACTGAAAGTGTAAATAAGGTTTAAAATGATTAAAATGAATAATTGATCATTTGAAATAGGAAGAAAAGGTCCAAAGGGGTAGGGGTGGTGGGAGGGGAAGGGAAAAGGAAAGAAGGGGAAGGAAAAATTATGAGAAAAGAAAAAAAATGGAAACGAAGTCTATGTAAATAGGGAAGGGTGGAGGGGGTGAAGGGCGCAAAGGTAATGGGGAAAAACTAAGAACCAAGATACATCATGTACAGGTACAAGCACCCAATGATAAATGTAAACAAATTGTATACCTAAAATGTACCAATAAAAGAACTTGTATACCTAAAATGTATCAATAAAAGAATTTAAGAGAAAAAAAAAAGTATGTCAGGTGATGATATGTTAATTAGCTCAATCTGGCCTTTCCATAATGTATGCATATTTCAGAACAACATATTATACATAATAAATATATACAAGTTTTGTCAGTTTTTACAAAATTAAATAAAAATATTTTTTAAAGAGCCTGGGGGAGGGGGGATGGATAGGACTACAGAAGAAGCCAATTAAAACAAAGTTATCAAAAATGACTTGAAGCTTTGATATAGAAAGGTTTAAGCTTCTTCATTAATTTATTAAGTAAGATATACTTGCTGGTTGAATAGTTATAATTTTAAACTAATGATGAATGTAAATTATATACCAATATAGTTGCAAAAATTCTAATGTAAAGTAAAAATATGTGATTTCTATTGTTGACAAAGTCACAGGTACTAACAATGACTGCTGCAGCTATGTTGCCTACCTTCATCATTTAAGAAAATACTAAATTTTATGTAGAGGTTACCTATGTATTCCTATCTCCCTTGAACTCTACCCATGAACCCAAGGTTAAGAACCCCTAAATTAGCCAGGTATGGCAGTCCAGTTCTTTAATCCCAGCGCTCCAGGAAGCTGAGACAAGAGGGTCTTAAGTTTGAGCACAGTCTGGGCAATTTAATAACTTAGAAAGACCCTGTTTCAAAATAAAAACAGGCCTGCCTCAGTGTGACAGCCATGGGTTCAATCCCCAGTACTAGAAAAATAAATCCTAAATTGAATGGAAACTAACATCATATAGAATGCCTACCACAGTGATAGGGACATGATTTCCAACAATCCTGCCTAATAGCCGAGGATATCACGAGTCTTTGCACTGTTTCTCACTTCCCAACATGGAAATACTGCTCACTGAAGACATCCAGTCAGTATATATCCACACGCATAGAACATCCACCCTGAAATCAAGGAAAAGGAAGGTGGGCTTTGGTCATTTGCACCATCTACCAGTCATGGCAGTGATGAATGAGTCCAGAGGCTGACATCCATTCTGTTGACTAACCATGTTCTGCACTTCTTAAATGTAGCTGTTCTTTTCCTTTTTGTGTCCTATGTCCCTGGCTACTCTTCATCTGGTTCACTTACCACAAAGAGACCAAGAGCTGAGCATGTCTTGCTTCCAGGAAACATTCTTCCTCCTCCCAGAGATTTGCACAGCCTGCTCCTTTTCAGGCCTTGACCTTGGCCATGGATCCCATCCTAGTGCAGTTCCTCCTGTGGTCCTTTCTAACACACACTTGCCTTTGAGATCTCCTCCTGGATCTATGTAAACCCATGGGCTACAATGAATTTTTCCTGTGCAGGCTGTAAGAACAATAATGACCAAACATGGACTCTGGAGACAAACTGGCTTTAACCAGATTCCTATTGTAAGAGCTATAACCCTGGGCATATTGCTTAACCCCTAGATGCCTTGATTTCCTAATAAGACAAAATGGGAACAGTGCTTTTCCCCCACTGCAGTCATGAGGACTAGAGTCATTAAAGCTTAGTAGCTTTTATAGTGCCTGAAATATGGTGAACATTCAATAAATATCAATAAGGATTACTTGCAGCCCTTGACTGATTCTACTCTGTTACTATCCACCCTCACCAAAGTTCACCAATTCCAACCTTTGCATATTCACTCACATGCTGTGTTCCTGGACCACTGACTCAAGAGACAACTGAGGGCTTTTTGTAATGTTCTGAAGCCTGAGCTAGAGAACTCAAGAAAGGATCCAAGAATTTCACCATTGTCATCATCATCATCATCATCACCATCTGACACTTGCTGAAAACTTACTGCTGTGCCAAATATTTATAGGTACAATACTTTTTAATCCACTCAGCAACCTCCCTGTCTGTATTATTATTATCGTTTATATTTATTTTTGATGAATCAGGATCAGAGGAATTAAGTTATTTGCCATCCCAAGTCACACAGATCCCTTCCTTGAATTGAGACTTCTCTTTATCTAGCCAGGGATTATCATCCTGACATGAGCTAGATACAAAAAAAAGCATCTCTAGTGAATTCTGGACAGTTCCTATTTGCTGGGTGATCAGCTCCCCTCCGAAGCCACACTGGTTCCCTGCACAAGGCCATTTTAAAGGGAACTTGGCTTCAGGATAGGTATCTGGCATTGGCTCATGTAGCTTTTGTGAAGTCACGTGTGGTCTGGGAGTTGCCAGGAAAAAAGACGCCTTGATGAGCCAAAATGCAAATTCCTTAGGAGAGGAAAAGTGAAAGTGAGCTTGTTCACACTGTGCAGTGCTCCAAGGAAATGACACAATGCAAGAGACACAGTGTCCTAACACTAGGCTCCGGCATATTACAGGGACAGTATTTTGCATTTTATCTTAAACTCCCCTCCCAATAGTTTGCTTCTTGGGTCAGTAAGAGAAGCAGAGGTGACCCAAATTTAAAAAGAAGATAATGTTCAAAATACTCAAGCTAGGTGCTTCCAGGCATTTTCAATGCATTCCTTTGGGAAGCTGGGGTTCTGGGATTTGGGAATTGGGAAGCATGGTTTCCTCACCAATCCCAAGTTCCTATGTTCCTAGAGACAAGTCACTGAAAGTAGACCAAAGCCAGGAGAAGAGAATTTGGGGACCCTCATCTAGTTTTTTAATACATGATAGGATTTCTAAGACCTTTATTGGAGTTTCCAAAAACTCTTCTGTGATTACTTGTTTTTCCCCCCTTTAAAAAATTCTCTCTTCTCCCTCCACTTCTTATTTTCTTTCCTTTGCTACTCTTGCTTTCTGCAAAATTCCTATCCCACTGACCTGCCCATCAGCTCACAGAATTGTATGGGGTGGGCTCAATGTCCAAGGGAAGGCTAATCTTCCTCTAGCCAAGCCCAAGGCTAGGTTACCTGGGCTTTGAATGCTCTTGTCAATAAATGTATGCCCTTAGTTTTCATTCTCTTTGACCTTCTAAAGTTATATTTACAAACAAAGACTGAGGTCAAAGGGATCTGGTGATTGCTGGCATTTTTAGACCGGCACAATTAATGGCATGGTTTATAAGCACTATTGTCTTGGAGAGTTTATTGAGGGGCATTTTGAGATGGCATTTTTAAATACTCTTTAAAAGCCATCTAGAAAGATGACTAGAAGTTTGATATGACCCAAAGGTGTAAGATTTATGAATGTATCTGCCTGTTCAAGCACAAGCCATGTCTAGATGTTTATGGTGAGAAGCCTTGACAAAGTTGAACCAAATCAGCTGCTACTCAGGCCAGAGGAGGCAGACTGTGGCCTCCCCTCAAACAAGGGCAATTGAACTGTTTATTGATAAAGCTCAAGGAGATACCAAAGGAAGCACTGAAGCACTCACAGCCTTCTTCTTGGAAAAGGCGGCCTGGTCAACCAGTCCAAAGGACAGTGGGTGTGCTTGTGGGGCTTTGGTGATGAGCCCTTTCTTCTAAAAGAGGACCACTGTGCATCCCAGGCACCACACACCCATACATGCACACACACACACACACACACACACACACACACACTATTCCCAACCTCATTCCAATTCTGGAACTTTTCCTATGGGCTTCTTACAGTACAGTTCAGTGGTTCTCATATTCTGTCTATAGCTTGTTAAAGCTGGGCCCTATGTCTCGAGTTTCTGATTTGTCAGTCTAGGGTAGAGTGGAAGAATTTGTGTCTGCAAGTACCCTAGTGATGATGACAGTGGCCAGGGAACCATACTTTGGGAAGCACTGGTATAATTAAAGAGCAGACTCTGCCATCAGATTTCCTGGCTTCAAAAGCTTGTCTCATAAATCCAGAACTTCTAAACTCTTTAAACCTCTCCATTCTCTTCATATTTCTCACTTGTTACCCCCCCCCAAAAGATAGGAATTGGCCCTACTTTGTGATCTTATTTGGAAGCACAGATGAGATAATGCATGAAAGCACAACCTGTTATACACAGTGTTTCCTAAATTCTAGTGGTTTTATTTCTCCCAAACACATCAATGCTGCCGAGCTGCCCTGGAGCCCAGGGCCCCCATTCTGATCCATCTGCCCATGTAGAGACTCTCAGATATCTCTGGTGGCCAGCAGTCTGTGGGGCTCAGGGAGGCTAGACCACCCAGACATCACTGGATGTGATGGGTCCTGTGCAGGCTCCTGCACACAGAATCTGCACTTTCAAGTCCAACCCCAAGACCAATGTCCAAATCCCACCTGGGATACCACTGAGCCCACAGCTGCAGCTTCAGCACCATGTGAACATTTTTGTTAACATCTGGTGCTTTTTTTGCTCCCAGTGACTGGGAAACAAGCACCAACAGAAGAATCAAGACTGTCTGCCATCCCGAGTACTAAATTCTAGATTTGGATGCATGGGTTTAAATACCCAACCCATCGAAATTAACAGAGCCAGTGCAGGCTTCTTTCCGCTTAATACAATTTCCTCTGTCCTCTCTTAACATCTCTAAATTTAAAAAACAAGCAAGCAAAAAATGAATCAAGAAAAAGCCAGAAGAGTTCAATTGCTTAGACTCGCTTTTTGTTTTTATTATCAACAATCAAGTTAATGGTACACTCTTGGAAAACTATATGCACATGTAGAAATATTTCCCTTTTAAATAGAAGCATTCATTATAACACATATAAATAAATTTGAAAATCTGAAACATAATTTATGATTATGTTCACAAACGTAGTCCAACGAGAAGAAAAAAAGAAATCAGACAGACATGCACCTGATAACAAAAATATATACCATTGTCTGAAGCGTGGTCTCTCTAAACACAAAGGAATTGAACCCGTGAGAACCTTATTACGCCATAGAGACACACCATAGAGACTACAAGAAGAAAAAACATTATACGGTCACGTAGAGGAGACGGTCTGTACTGATATTAACACGATACAATTGAGTCACAGAACACAGTTGTAGAAAGACACCGAAAAAGTTAAAGCCTCAACATTCAACTAATATCTATAGTTTGTGCCTTTTAAAATAAAAACAAAAAACCAAATTCCAACAGAGATGTCTAAACTGCGCAAAGAATGGAATCATCAATATACAGTCCATCCACCCTACAGGATGTGAGTCCAGTTCGGATCATCCAAACAGAAATGCAAACTGAGACACTTCTGCAAACATGTGTGTGCCTTTCCTTACTCCGTAGATTTCTCTGCAGCCAGCTAAGTGGACCGCAATTGACTCCAATCCAAAGCAGTGCCAAAAAGTTCAGTAAAAGCTGGTGGAAGAAGAAAACGCCCGGTGGGGGTGGCGGAAGAGAAAAAAAAGGAGACTTGTGACTAGGAGACACAGTTTGCAGAGTTTGTGGATGAAAAGGCATCTCATGTATAGGGCATCGTTCAGGGCCAAGAGGCTTCGGAGAATCGGGGCTGGGAGTTGCACCGGAGTGAGATTCAGATGCGCTAATGGCTGGACGGTGTCCGGCGCGCTGGGGACAGAGAAGCCGGGCATGAGAAAGTCACTTTGGCTGCCAGGACAGTCTGAGCAAGTGGTCCGAACTCGAGGACACGAGGGGGAGGAGGGTTGGAAAAGCATCTCTATTCTCCCCCGAAGAGGAGCCCCTAATGAGTCTGTGCTGTCAGGAGCGCGCGAATTTAGGGGTTCATGGGATTGAGCCCTCCAGACCAACCGCCAGCTGCAGCTTCTCCCCACGAGCCCCTTTACTTTATCTTTTTTTGTTTACCTTGGATCTTTCAGATCTTTCTCATTTTTTTTAGATGGATGCTGCCTTCCGAATTTTTCATATTTTTCCTTTTGTCTTTTTCAAAGCAAGTCACTGAGTTGGTTGCGGGCCCCATCTCTCCCCGTCTCTCGCCCGCCCGGCCGCAGTCAGCATCCCCGAGACAGACACACACCCGACTCGCAGACCCAGCCCCCTGAGAGCGCCCGAGTCCAGGCTGCTCTGCTCACCGCCCGGTCCGCAGGCGGAGCCCTGGCTCGCTGGAGCCCCAGGCAGGCGCGAAGCCGGGCCGTTTTTGTAGTGTTTTGTTGTTTTGCTTTGCTTGGGGTTGAGGAAGGGGATAGGGGTGGGGTTGAAATGGAGGCGACGTCATTTTCTCGTTATTCGTATCTCGATTATGTTAGGCCCGCGGCAGCAGCGGCGACAATAGCCTTGGACCTACCCGCTCGCCCGCCCGGGCCCTGGCTCGCCCGCTGTCGCCGCCGCCTCCCTGGATCCCAGATCAGAACATACTGCTCTTCACTAAGGCGGCTTTGGCACCGTTGGGTCTTTGGAGCGAAGATAGGACGCTGGCGAAGGGGCCCCCGAGCGAATCCGGGATGGAGGTGATGGGGCCGGGGCCAGGAGCCCAGCCTTGTCCGGGGCCCCCGGCCGCCGCCAGGCCTCCAGCCGCCGCCGCCGCCGCCGCTGCCGCCGCTGCTGCCGCCGCCGCTGCAGCCGCCGCCGCGCTGCCCTTGCCTGGTTCGCCCCCCGGGCCCCCGGGGCCCGCTGCCCCCGGAGCGCCCGCGGGGCTCGGCCCTCCGCCTCCGCCGCCGCTCGGCCCGCAGCTGGGGGTGGGGTTGGGAGTGGGGCCCGGGCCCCCGGTGCTGTCCGGGTCGGTGCTCTTGGCCTCCTTGCTCTCGTCGTCCCGGGAGGAGTCGGACTTCTTGCCAGAAGAGCCGTTCTTGGCCGCCGCCGCCGCGGCCGCCGCTGCGCGCTCCTGCTTGCGAAACTTGGCGCGGCGGTTCTGGAACCACACCTGGCCCCAGAGGGGAAGAGAGACGATGAAGCAGGGGGACAAAGAAAGAAAGAAAAACGGGAAAGAAAAGTGGCCCTTAAGGCGGCCCAAGTCCCTTTTACGATGGACTTCACACCTGCTCCCCGCCGTCGTGCGCGCCCAGCCCGCCAAATCTGCCCTCCGTGCTGCTAGTGCATCTTTGGGGAATCTTTCCCAGGGCCTGAGCATGCCAGGGAAATGGCGCCTTCCAGCAGAGGTAAAAAGGCCTCAGGTTGCAGGAAGGACCTAAACTGGAAGCCTTTTTGGAGTGTGCCTTGGCTCAGTTTGCTTCTTGAGCAACTGTGCATTGGCCATCTACCCCTAGGCCTCAGAGTTCAACTTGAATTAGTAGAACGAGGGTTTGGTGCCGGCTGCTCATCTCCGGCCTGTGAGCCAGAAGGGTGAAGGTGAGCCATCCGGAGAAGGGCCGTGACATGCTCCGGAGCACACGTTTGTTCCTAACAGGTTAGGGTAAACTCTGGTACCCGACCTTCATGAGGCCTTTGCAATCTACTACAAATCAGTTTCCAGGAAAAAGCACCTATATGCCATGGCGCCAGGTTACAAGCGCCAGAGGTAGGTGGAATTGGGCAAAAGTACCTATAAGACGAGGGTAAAGTCTGCACTCCTCCCTCAGGGAGCTTCCTGCCTCCACTTGTCGCTTGCTCTTTCCTGTCTCAAGCCCCCTGAATTCCTCTGTTCCGATGGGAAACGCTTTGCAGCCGTGCATAAATCGCCAAGAGCCCTGACCCTCCCTAGTGCGCACAACCACACCTAACCCGACCTTTCAGACCAGCTTTGTATTCCCTGGCCCTTTTCATGCGAAACCCCGGGATTTCTCTCAAGAGCAACCCCTAACCCTCACACCGACGCTGCCCGGACAGGTGCGGCGGAGAAGGGTCAGTTTCCGGGCTTGGGTACCTGGACTCGCGCCTCAGTGAGATCGATCTTCAGGGCCAGCTCCTCCCGGGTGTAGATGTCAGGGTAGTGAGTCTCAGCGAAGACCCTCTCGAGCTCTTTGAGCTGCGCACTCGTGAAAGTAGTGCGGATGCGCCGCTGCTTGCGTTTCTCGTTGAGGCCGCCGTGGTCGGTGAAGAGTTTGTAAGGAACTAGAGGGTGACAGAGACAGGGAGTTAGCAGCCGCGGGGCGAGGAGCGCGAAAGCGGGTACTCCAAGGTCAGATCGCCTGGGAGCCGCTGCAGACACTCTAATGCAGGCAAGCAGAGAGGAGCTGCCGGGAAAAACCAAACAGATTAGTTTTATACAGAAAGAGGGGCGCAAACTTCGGGCTTTGGCAGAGTCCCTTCCGGCACAAGTGCATTCGGGTGCGTTGGAATAGCGCACTGGAGATGGCTTGAGGCCCGGGACGTGGGATAGTGTTTTCAGCAGGAAAAATGTCCAAAAACATCAGTGGGAATATCAAGGAGCCAAGGGAGAAGTTACCAAACACTCCCACTGTTGTAACTTTTCAATTCTCAGAAGTTGACGCGGCCCAAAAGTTGGGGGAAAGTGCTGCAAAAAAAAATAATAAATTAAAGAAACGATCACAAAAATGACCAGCTAAAGAGGTGTGAGCCGCTGTCGGTTCTTAAAAAAAGAGACAGTGCCAGTAATGAGCTTTACTCTTTGTTATTTAATTATTTTCTAAGCTTTACGTCTCATCGCAAAGTAAATAAATTATGCCTATCATTTTGGCAGCTTAAGATAATTTTGTTGGCGGTTCGGGTGTGACTAGGATAGTGTAACCCTGTAAGTGAATTACCCCTCCCTGCAATCGCTTCTAACGTGATAAATTCTTTCATTTGTGTAAGCAAATTTCGTTTGGTAAATACTAAACACATTTCCATTTTCAAATGCAATCAAGGCTTCCTATATACGAGAGGAAAGGCGGCTTCCTCCGCGGAGAGAGCTGGCGGTCCTTACCTGCGGCGTACGGACTGCTCTGGTGGTCCCTGAGGGTGCCGAGGCTGCAGGATCCCGGAGTGAGGGACGGGCAGCCGGACGTGGCCCCAAAAGTGGTCCTTATCGGGTTATACTGGAAGCCACTGGCCTGGCTGCAGGAACTGAAGTCAGCATAGGCTGAAGCCAGGCTCGAGGTGTCCATCCCAGCCATACAGGACTCGTAGGCAGAGGAATTGAGGTAAGAATATTCCATTTTATACATTGAAAAGGTTCTGGATGGCTCAGCCAAGTGGAAAAATGAAATAAAAGATGGATATGGAGAAGGTGGCTGGAGTGGGGAGATGTGCACAGCTCAACGCCTGCCTCCAAACTGGCCTCCTTACTACCAGCAGAGCCTAGTTTTATGAAAAAGCCTCCTATGAGATGCCTTGTCTGAGGTCTCTAGAGCATATAGTCCTCATAATAAACTTGGCTCTTTCCACTTGGACAATAGCAAAGCGGTTGGTCTTATTGCTGGCGCTTTTTACATGACAATAACTCATCCGTCTATTGGGCTGGCACTGGGGAACTGAGCTGTCCAACCTCCCTATCATTGATTCCTGCATCTCTAATTAGAATTTAATACCACACCATTACGCACTGAGCCCCTGATCCTCCCTTCTAACCAGCTCCCTGCCCTTTAATTCAATCACACTACTTGGAAATAATGAAAGTTGGGTGACGATTCTCCCTGATCCAATTTCCCCGAGCTTTTAAGCCTTTTTAACTGATCATATACCTTAGGCATAAATTGAGATAGTGTGTGTGTGTGTGTGTGTGTGTGTGTGTGTGTGTTGTCCCCCTTCTTGGTCCTTCTCTTTTTTTTTCCCCTTGGTTAGGGAGAAGAAACCTTGATGTCATAGAAAACCTGTTTTGTAAGAGTGTTACACGCTCAATTTAACAACAAGCCTACCCCCTGAAGTGCATGAAATGTTATAAAGGACTGGGACATTGGTGAGACTCAAGCACCCTGTAACATAGAGTGAGTGGGCCAAGGGGGCTTGTGTGAAGCGTAAGCAGATTTCTTTCAAATACACCCAGTATAAGGGGTGAAAAAAATAGAGAGAGAGATTCTTATCAATTTTATTTTTCCTTGCAGCTTTATGAGCTTTGGAAAGACACGGAAATATAGCCGCTTAAAAGATAAAAATAAATTAAAATTTAAAAATCTAAGTAAAGCTCTTAAATGTAAATATCTGGATTCTCTGTGTTCTTTGAGCTCAGTGCCCTGTCTGCCTGCATTAGCGCAAGTTTGCACTGCGTGGATTTGGAGATTCCGTGCGGTTGTTCGTTTTAATTACGCACTAACTACCAAGGCATCATGAAGTGTACCCAAATGGGTCTCCTCTTAAATTCCTCTCCTGTGCTCCCCGTCATTTTTCCCCAGCCTCCACTTTTCTCAGGTGCTCAAGAAGGTTTGCTGTCCTTCTGCCCTTTCGGTGTGCAGACAGCACGGAACGAAGCCCTTGCCATTTAAACGCCCAGGGAAAGACTCCGGGCCGGGCACCTTCCTTCTCTGCTTCTTCAGGCTCTTGCGTGCTGCCAGCGAAGCGCAGACAAGGAAGCTAGACGTGATTTGTGGACCTCAGTGGCCCCGTGATTTAAGCGGAGGGTAATTTTCATTTGGTTCGTTAGACTGTAGCAGAAGAAGGGAAACTATTTCATTAAATCCTTCCTCTCGGTGGACAAGAGGGGGAATGCTTAGTTGAATCGCCGTGTGGTGTAAACAAACGCTGGATATTTTATATGAATTAAATGTGTAGATAATTAGTTTTATTGCATTCATTACCCCCTTTATGTGCTCTGTAACAAGTCAGTAATTAAAGTAACAAACTCATAAAGTCTTTATAGGGGCATTTAGGCGTTCAGTGTTTGCCAAACTAAGTGGTTTAATTCGATGCTAGTGCCGGGGAGTGGATGGCGCCCGCTCTCCACTGCCACCCTATTTTATTGCGCGCTAAACTGCTGCGGAAGCCATAATGGATTAGGCAGGGGCCTCGGCCCCCAGCCCGGCCTGTGCGTCTGTACCGGGTGAGTCTCAGGGTCGTCTCAGCTGTTTGCGCGTAGAGGACGTCGGAAAGCGCCGACGTCGGGAGCGCAGGCAGCGGGACCTACGGTGAAACCTGGTGATAGCTTTATGGGGAGGGCTGATAGTTTTATTGCAGTTGTATGCTGTACAATGCGTATTTGATAAAGAAGGGCCCTTGGTGACCAGTGTGCACTTTTTTGTGCACAAGGGTGAAATGAAAATAAATGTGTACAAGGTTTTACTGCGGCGGGAAACAAATTGCAACGCTCTAAATGGTTTTTCTTTATGGTTACCAGACAGGAGGAGAAAAGGGATGCCAACATCTGTCTTCAGTCCCCTAAACCTAAAGGCCAGCAAAGACGGATGCGAATCCAAGTGTTATTACTGCGGGGATTTGTCTTTATTTATCCCGCTCTCATGAATATGAATCTGCATTTGGACCCGGAGGTGGCTGCACCCCTCTGAACTCCACACATGGAATTTCCCCCGTCCTTATCCCCCCCCATCCACTTAAGGGAGTCAGAGAGGGGTATAGATTGTCAAGCACAAGGCTGTGATTGTCCAAGTTTCTCTTTCCGTCGGATGGGGGAGCTTCCTGGGTTTTCAAAGGGGACCCCGCCACCTAGGCCCGCAGTCTGGGGGGTGCTCAGGACTTTGGCCCCGGTGGCGCCCCGCCAGCCCACTCTTGCACTGCTGAGGTGCGGTTTGAGCACTTTTCTCTGCGGGAGACAGTGACTTGAGGTATCTGGGAGGAGGTGCATTTCGGCTCCAACGCCTACGATTACGATAACCAGGTTTACACCCCGCTTTGTGCGGGGGGGGGGGCTGTATGCACCCAGGGATGCGTCTCCGCGGGGTGCTGAGCATACGCCTCCTCCGGATCCCGAGCAGGGCTATTCCCCGCAGGGCCCGGGATAGCCTTCTGGACAGAGGAGGGACAGGGACGTGGACTAAGAGGGTGCCGCCGGAGCACGGAGAACTCGGTTCTCATCGGTAATTTTTGAAGGTGGCTCCTAGGTGAAACGTGGAACTCTGCAATTTAGACGGTTCCCGGGGCAGCTCCTGTGGGAGGGGAGCTTGGGGTGAGGAATTTGCTCGGCCACCCTGGATAGGCAAGGTAGACGGCGGCGACCTGAGGGTGGATCTGGGGAACAGCCGAGGGAGCAGGGCGAGGCTTCTGCCAGGCTGCAGAGAGTGCCCAGGAGGGCAGGCGAGGGACTAGCCCAGGCTCGGCCCCTCCACCCTCGACCGTCTAGGGCTTCCTTTGGCCTCGGCTCCGGCCCCCTCGGACTCTTGGCGCCAGGCCTCTGCCGGTTGCCCAGATCGTCCTGGGCCTCTCTCCGGGCGCCCCCTGGTGCCCAGCCTCTTCCAGCCCGGTGCCGCGCGCCTCCTCGCCTTTATAGGAGCAGACCTTTCAGCGTCCGGGCCCGCACGGTCCGATGAGCAAATGCTCTTGACTTCATTTTCCCTTTTGTAGGCCTTGTAGGTTTATTTTGTTCAGTGTTACCGTCCCTCCCCCCTAGCCCTGGCCCATCATTCCTCTGCCGCTCTTTTGTGGCCAGGATCCTGCTTCTGCTTAGAGATGAAAGGCGTGCAGGGCTGGGCCAGGCCAGAGGCCCAGCCTCAGCGCCCTGTTTTGTTCCAGTTGTGCTTTGTACACGCGAGCTCTCCCCTAAAAGTTGTACCAAATGGTTAATTTAATTATTCCAACTATAGACCAACTGCTTCAGCAGCCTCAACCACGCGTCTGGGAGGAAAAAAGAAACCATCTATAAGAAATAATCTAATAAGAGTGAAGTGTAGAAAAACCCCTCCAGATTTTCAACCGGCACAAATAGAATTAGAGCTTCAGCATCCTTTTCCCAAACAGACCTTTTGTCCAGATCACAACTTCAGCCAACCAGCAGTGTGTACAGTGCCTGCTATTTATTTTAATAGAGACGGGTGGGTAGCGAGATGGATTGATAGATAAATGGCCACATGGATAGATGGATGGTTTGATCCATCTTCCCCTGACTTCCCTTTCTTCATCTGTGTACACGGTTGATTTTTTGTCCCCTGCCGATTTTCTCAATCAATAATGGAAAGGCAATGCTATGTGGTAAAAGAGAAAAAAAGCCATTTAAAGCACACAAAAAAGGAAGAGACTACCAGCATATATGCTATGAGAAAAAAAATGTTTACATGCTACCCAGTACCAAATGAAAACGGTTGAAAGTTTAAAAGAAACTTTTCTTTCCTTTTCTTTGCCATTCATAGGAGGGTTTCTTTTTCTTCTTTTTCCCCCCCTTGAAAGTCAGAAAGAATGTTAGAAGACAAGGAAACAAAACAGCAAACAAAATGCCATTGTATTTTAGTAGCAATTCATGGGAAAATGCTTGTCAGCCTCCTAATGCCTCACTCCTAGGAGGCTGTTTTGAGGCTGTTTTACCGCAGGCAAAGCACAATAGCATGGGAATGAATAAAATATTAAATACCAGTGAGAGTTTCAGAGGAATTTTCTTTTTGATTGCTTTATTTAATGCTGCGTCCAAATTATTCCAGTACAACCAACCCACTGCCTGGTGAAGACAACATTCTATCAACCAGAGACTTCAAAGCCAAGGTTCGTTTTTGGATTTCTCCAGGAAGATTTCTGCAGGAGTAGCCTTTCCCACTCACCTGCACTAAGAAAATAATCCAGACAAAATTGATCAGGACACCATTTGCCCAGGACATAAAGCAAACCAACCACTGTGTTCCCAAATCTGAGACCCCACTGTATTTGCCTAATAGTTTAGAGTTTTTACCACACATTCTATTTGTATGGCTCCAGAATACATGTTCCATAATAGAAACCCTTTGAGGTTCTGGTAAGTAACTTCCTGGCTCTATGAGACTAACAATAGACAATAATGTTTGCAAATGAAGACATCTGCAAAAAATCCAATTGATGTTAGCTGCCATTATAAGGATGATGGTGAAGATAATAATATTGGTAAAATCTCCTTGAATTGTATATTAAACACTTGACTTTGAGATTCACATTGTCCTTAGATATACCATCTTTCCTACTGCATGGTTATAATGTATATAAGAAAAGGTGGACAAATCTAAGAATAGGCTGTACAGTATCAATGGGAGAAAGAAAGCAGCAAGCAGAAAATTGCCATTTTTAGGAATTTACTAGAAATCATGTGTGTATTATACAAGTCAATTCAATGTTTTGTCTTATGAGAAATATGGTATTGATACATGGTGCTTTACTCCTGTCTCTCTCTCTTTATATATATAATATATATAGTTATGTTCAGAGTAGTAACACTATAAAAGGCAGTTGCGGGCCTGGGATTTAGCTCAGTGGTTTCGCTGCCTGCTGCACAGGGGCAAGGACCCGAGTTCCATCCCTGGTGCCACAAAAAAAAAAAAAGGCAGTTGCACTGAGTTAGCTGTGGGGTTTTGGGTGGAGCTATACAGAACTCACAATGGTAGTTTTTATTCTGACTTAGCTTTGGAGGCATCCCATGTATAAGTGCTATGCTCTGTATAGGTGATGGGATACTGACCCCAGTATCTACCCTTTAAAAACATAAAGGACATCACCATGGATAGCCTGGTTCTATTCCTCCTTTCTCTACTCCTCCTTTCACTCCACACAATGTTATAATTACCCAAGGGGGCTGCCTGTTACCTTTTTCCTGGAGTTTGGCTAATAGTAGCAACATCTGCTGGGCTGTTGGTTGGGGAGACACAGGGCATTTGATCAGAGTCACAGATGTAAAAGTGACATCTGCTTGTAACAAAGAAAGGAGAAACAAAATTAAATTAGGCAGGGAGCCCTTTCTGTCTGAACCAAAAAAAAAAAAAAAAAACTATTTGAAGAAGGAGAAAAAAAGTAATCATGAATTGATCATGCTTGCAGAGTGCAGTAGAATTAGTGGAGAAGACCATGATTTTCTGGGCCAGCAGCTGCCAGAATAATGGAGTAGCAACATCCCAAAGTAGCAATATCCTGAGACCTTGAAGGCATGCTCAAAGAAAATGGTCAGGCAAGATTATACTTGTCAGTGAAGCAATGTCCCGGCCTGTATGAGTACAACAAGGCTGAGAAATCATTTTCAAGTTGAAGGCAGGAAGAGCATAAGAACAATGCCTCTGGGGTTACTAATATCCCAGTATACTTTTTGAGTTTAGGCAGAAAGAGTTTTACCTAACAGCTGTATTAAAACTTCTATTGTCAACTACTAATAATGAGCTATTCTTTGCTGGGCTCATATGTATGGCTAGAAGACCACATTTAGCAGTTAAAACTGCCTGTGTGGTTCCTAAAGTAGGACTCAATACTGGGGAGGACTGGAGGCCATTGCTTATTATCCTCTTTTTTTTTTTTTTTGTACCAGGGATCAAACTCGGGTCCTTGAGCTTGCTCAGCAGGCGGTAAAACCACTGAGCTAAATCCCCAGCCCTATCCTCTTAACCTTCATTCTAAGGGTCAGAGATTTAGCTCAGTGGTTCCACCACCTGCCTCAAAAGCACAAGGACCGGAGTTCGATCCCTGGTACAAAAAAAAAAAAAAGGCAACCTTCATTCTAGGAAACCATGTATTACAAAGGAGCCTCTTCATTCTCTCCCATTATAATCATTTCCTAAATTTCTCCAAGTGGAATAATTACAGTAGCTTTATATAAATTAATTTTACAATGACAACAGAGCCATTGAACATGGATTACCTCAAAATCCTACTTCTCAATCTGTAAACCAATCAGCTTTCACTCGCACTCATTTCTCCATTATTTCTATTGTTTGGAGGAGGAAGCTTCTTCTAATCTAAAGCTAATCCCTCATCATGCTTTTGAGTCCAGTCCCTCTTCCACTGGCTGAGCAATCCTATTTGACTCTTCCTCTCTCTCGTGGATCTCCAGGCTCTCCTGCTCATCTGGACATATCTTGTTGTCATTTAAACATTCTCAGGTCACACTCATACTAATGACCAATCCACGCTATACACTTCCTTGGCCACATTTCACTATCACCATTTGTCTCTTTTCTTCCCTTTATAGTCAAACATCTTGAATGGTTATCTCTTCCTGGTATTTTTATTACTTCACTTCTCAGTCACCCCATATCTCCTTCCAATATGCTTCCATTGGCTTCATGCAAATTAAATATTTTTCACTATAGTCATCCAGTCCATTGGGGATTTTCTAAGTCTGAACTTACTTGAATGTCTATCACTAGGGCTGTTTAATAAATATTTCTTGTTCTGTTTGCTTCTAGGAAAATAGTAAGATTTCACTTCCCTGACTCCTAGAAGTTAGATACAGCCACATGACTTGCTGTGGCCAGTGAAAATTGAATGCAAGTATAAAGTATGATTTCCAGGTAGGAGATGTAAGAGATCCAAATCTTCACCCTTTCCCTTTTGCCTTCTTCCATACTTCAGTTGGCTTCTTTGTCAGCCTGACTTCCAGAGTGAGGATGCTGTGGAGAAGAGGTTCCCAGCAGACTCACAGTGGATGTGTAGTTCCTTGGGTGTCAAGGAAGCCTTTTGGAAAAGGTGGCATTGTCTATGTTGGGTACTGTTAGGTGAATAATGAATGAGCAAATAAAATGATGATAAAGTGGAAAAGGAGGTGTTTCCAAGTATGGGAATCAGTGATAGTCAAAGACTCAAGCCAAAGAGAGCATGGAATGTTTGGGAATCTATAAATAATTCAGTTTAGTTTTTACTTCGAGCAGGAAAGACAGAGAGGCATACAGAAAGGGGGGTAATAATATACAGTATAAGATAGAAGACAGGCTGGAATCAGATACTGCAGAATTAGGCATAGTGTAGGATGACAGCAGTGCAGGATAAAGAAAAGTGGAAGGATTCAAGAAATGTAGAATCTTAGAAAAGTAGAAATTTAGGATAGGCAGAATCCATAGTTCTGCCTGGTGCTGGGGTTCAGGGACCAAGATGATACCTCAAAACCAAAACTGTCTCCTACAACTGCTGAAAAGAACTTCACCTCTATAACTTGGGTCCAGTGATCCCTACTGACACATTAACATCTTTAGGCTTGCTAGCACTTCCTGGTATCAACTATTCATTCCTTCTTAGAACCCATATTTGCTAAATTCCTGCTACATAAAACCTACTGTGTTCTTTTTTTTTTTTTTTTTTTTTTTTGTATCAGGGATTGAACTCAGGACCTTACGCTTGCAAGACAGGTGCCAGAACCACCTATTGTGTTCTTGGTTGAAATGTGTACCTCAGTGCTGAAGTGGTTCAGATATTATATTGGAAGCTGATTTGGAGAAGGAATAAATCCCAGGCCTGCAGTGTCTGAGGAAAAGAGAAGCTATTGGACTGGCTCTTGATCTCCTGCAGTGTAGCATGGAAACATTTGAGCACTGAATTTGTAGGGTCTAGGACCCACACTGGAAGGGCCATTGAACCCATCTCTGATCAATCTAGGGAAAGACCTTCATTGTCTCACAACCTAGGATAAGAGGGCCGGGGATTTAGCTCAGCGGTTTCGCCACCTGCTGCACAAGCGCAAGGACCCAAGTTCGATCCCCAGTACCAAAAAGAAAAAAGAAAAGCTGCACAACCTAGGATAAGAAATCCGTCCTAACATTCTGTCACTACCATCCAGTGCTGGTGGGAGAGGTATCTCGAAACCTCCTCCAGATTCCTCTCTGAAAGAAAGAACCTGAGGGGCAGCACCTGTACTGAGTGGAAGTCAAAGGTGGTAGTTAGAGATTATGGAAGAGTGCATCATGGAGAACAGGAGAGAAGAGAGATTGCTGTTCCTCCAGGCTTCCAGGACATCTTGGAACTTTGCATGTTATTGCTTCTGGGTATGTCTTAGATGAAGATGCCAAGAGCTTGATATTACAGAGGAAAGAAGCCCTGAAGGTGACAGGACAGGTTTCTGGAAGGGGGATGGATAGTTGTTTTGGGTAGTGTCACTCCTTTCAGCCCACATAGCTATCCACTCCCTCCATCCAGCAGGAAATCTTGCCTTGTTCCTGATACTCAGGGGTTCATGTGGTCTTCATCATACCCAGAACTAATTCCAATAAGCCTAAAATATTTACTTAGGCCAGGGAGCCCATTGAGAGGTATGTCGGGAACACTGGAGTCATTCACTATCTTCCACCACTCAGGCTTGAAAGATGTACAAAAATGCATGAAAATGTCTAAAAATATGTTCCTTTCTGGATTTTCAAAAGTCCCTGTTGTTGCCATTTGTTCATACCACTTTGTTTTATTTAGGAAGTTTGTGGGTTTTGCCAGTAATGTGCTGCAGCATCATGCATTTTAATGTGAATTTCAGCTGATTCAGAATTTAGAAGCAAATGCAATCCGGTACTCAGGGACAGGCACCATGTGTCCTAGACCTCAGGAGCCAGAGACAATAAAATAGTTACAGTGATGCAAGCTTGTAGTATTTCCCCTGTTAGACATAATGGAGAACATTAATTTTCTTTTCAAATATATATACCTTCCCCTGCTCCCCACCCTGTTTGTTTACCATGCTAAGTCAAACAGCAACCCAGAGAGTTACAGGCAGAGGGTTTTAATCACAAACTCACATCTAATTCCCTTGCTAATTCATAAGCCTTTGCCATTTGAGATGGGGCTTGAAGATGAGAAGGAAGAAGGACTTTCGAGAAGAGACAGGTAGGAGCTGGGTGTCATGGCACATACCTGTAATCCCAGCCCTTGGAAAGCTGAGGCAAGAGGATTGAGTTCAAGGCCAGCCTGGATTACATACTGAGACCCTGCCTCAAAAAACTAAAAGAAGAGACAGGGAGGCAGGTGAGGGTGCTAGAGGGAAATGGCAAATAATGGACAAAACAACAAAGCAAGTCATATAAGAGATGACAAGCAGAGGCCAACAGTTTGAACCCAAATCCCAGGGAAACCTTTTGAATGAACACTGTGAACTGCTGTGTGGTGACCCACAAAGCTAAAACCATCCCATGGTGGGGCCAGCTCAGGCACTTTCAGAGACAGAGGAGGTCAGACTGGGTCTCTGGGACAAGTTTCTTAGAATTAATTCCTAAAAATAGAATTCCTTGGTTAAAAGAGAACATGTTTTAGAAGACTTTGGACACATACTTCAAAATTGCCTTGTAAGAAAGTGTGCCAACATGTGCTTGTAGAGAAGAATGTGATAATAGCAGTATTCCAATATGCATCAACATCCTGTAGTACCATCAAAAAGTCTTGTCCATGCTCTTCCTATTTCACAATTATGAACAAAATTCTTTAGAAAGCAAAGAAGTTGTCTAGAATGACAGGAAAAAAAAGAGAGCAGGAATATGTGATTTCTAATGATAACAGAGCCCTATATCAATAGATCCAAAATACCAGCTGCATTTAACAAATAAAAATCTAATGATTTTAGAACTGGATGATTAAAAGGGATAAACTCACTACTTGAGATTAAACTTTTTTCAATGCTGAAAGATGACAAAGAAAACCAAATAAAACTTGCATTTTAATTCTGTCTTTTCTGTCAAAGAGAATGTACCTCAGAATGGAAAGGATAAGTGTGGATGTCAGTGACAGAGACCAGAGACCCATATGCAGAGAGTGACAGGGAAGGGTCCTGACCACTTCTATGAGTCCTGCAAGAATAGTGTCCTAGACACATTCAGCTCTTTGATCTTTGACAAAGGGTCCAAAAGCATATGTCAGAGGAAAGATAGGCTGTTCAACAAATGATGTTGGGAAAAATGTTTATCTGTTTACAGAAGATTGAAACTGGACCCATATCTCTCACCAGGTACTAAACTTAAATCAAAATGGTCAAAGATCTTAGCATTAAAACAAAAACCTTGAGCCTATTGGAAGGTAAAATGGGCAAAACACTTGAAGTCATAGGTGAAGGAATAGATTTCCTAAACAGATCCACAATTGCACATAAATAATAGCAAGAATCAACAAATGATATTACATCAAATTTTAAAACTTTTCTGCACAACAAAGGAATCAATTAGTAGAGTTAGGAGACAACCTACAGAATGTGAAAGGATTTTTCCCAGCTATTCCTCAGACAGAGGAGTGTTTATCTAGAATATATAAAGAACTCAAAAAGTTACATTACCTAAAATAAAAGACTCAATCAAGAAATGGGCAAGTGAATGAACAGACACTTCTCAGAGAAAGAAGTACAAATGGCCAACAAATACATGAAAAAATGTTCAACATCTCTAGTCACTAGAGAAATACAAGTTTAAAAAACACTAAGAGTCCATCTTATGCCAGAAAGAAAGGCAATCTTCAAGAAGTCAAAAAATAACAAATGGTGGCATGGCTGTGATAAAAAAAGAGCCCTCCTACATTGCTAGGGGAAATGTAAACTAGTACAACTATTATGGAAATCAGTGTGGAGATTTCTCAAAAACCTGAAATTAGAAATTCCGTATGACCCAGTTCGGCCCCTTTTGATATCTTCCCTAAAGACTTTAAGACATCATACTACAGCCATGCATTTCAGTATTTATAGCAGCATTATTTATAATAGCTAAATCCTGGAAGCAGCCTGTATACCCATCAATAGACAACTGGATAAAGAAAATATGGTATCTATACACAATGGAATACTTCTTGGCTACAAAGAAAGACAAATTCAGAACATTAGTAGGAAAATGGATGCACCTAGAAAATATAATGTTAAGTGACATAAATCAGACACACAAGTTTAAATTCTGTATAGGGTCTCTCATTTGAGTAAGGCAAAATACAAGCAAAGAGAATAGTAAAGAATGGCTAGAAAGAAATTGGGATGGATCTCTTACAAATGGGAAGGGGTCCAGGAGACCAAGGGTGAGGGGAAAGAGGAAAGGAAGGGGAAAGAAGTAGAATAAAGATATGCTATGTGCATGAACCTAATAATCTCAATGAATATAAGCATTTTATGTCATAAACATGAGTTAAGAGTAATAATACCAAAAAAAGATTAATAAAACAAGAATGAAAATGGGGAAAGGGGATTTAAAGAAAGAGGAAGGGCAGTGGGAAGACAGAGGAAGGGGATAAAATGAAAGATACAAACTATATTATGCACATGTACCCACTTCCCAAGATGATTGTAAACTGAATGTACTGCAAAAAAACAGAACAGTGACCCGGAGGGGAAAGTGCCAGTGAGATCCTAAAATGACAGGTTTTTGTGGAATCACCCAAAATGAAGCAGGAATAAATAAAGACTGCTTTTCTGGCAAATGTTCAATTTTCAAGAAGGGAAGGGAAATGGGCTCTCCAAACAATATTGACTGGTGACCTCAACAACAATTTCAGGGAAATTTTTAGATTGGGCTAAAAAATTATTATGGGAAAGTTTAAGTATACATAAAAGAGAGAGAACAATGTAAAGGAGGCAACATGACCTCCCATCCAGATACAGCAACTGTTGACTCATAGCCAATCTCATTGTACATCACCGCTCCAATCTGCCCCCATGGCCCTTACTAGTTTATTTCACAGCAAACTAAAGACACCATATATTCCCCTCCTTAAATATTTTAGTATTTTCTCTAAAAGATAAGGACTCATTTCTAAAACTTCCTAATCACAGTGCCATTATCACACCAAAATATAGATAATTTCTCTCCAGTGTTCAGTTTTCCAGTGTTCAGTTTTCTCTTATCATTTCACAAACATTTGTTTCAGATCGCTTGTTTGAATCTGAATCCGAATATGATCATGCACTGTGCTTGTTTTTTTTTAATTTTGTTTTGTTTTGTTTTTTTCAGACAGGATCTCACTGTGTAGTTTAGGCTATCCTTGAACCCACTATGTAGTCCAGGCTGACCTTGAACTCCCAATCTCCCTGTTTCAGCCTCCTGTGTGCTGGGATTACAGGCATGTACCATCAAGCCCCCTGTGCTTGGTTTCTATGGCTCTGAAATAATGTCTGTTCTATAATTTCCTCCCTGACTCCCCTTTTTTTCTTACAATTTATTTTATTTATTATTTTTTCAATGTCAAGGCTCAAACTCTACCATTAAGCTGAACCCCTGGCCCCTACAATTATTTGAGAAGAAAATGAGTCACATAGGCTATAGAATTGCCCATGTGTTGAACTTGGCTGACAGCCCTCCTCCCATGGTGTTATTTCACCCTAACTCCTATTCATTTCTGTAAACCAGAAGTTGAATCTAGAGTCTTGATCAGATCCATGTCTAGGTCTTTAGGTAGGACGTTTCATGGGTGGCGTGTGTATTTCCTAATGAACACAGGCTGGCTGTTGGTGGGATCATCCCTCACAACATCCCTCACAGCTTTTACCTAAAGATTTCTGGAGCCAGTTATTGTTGTTGCTTAGATTGCATTGTTTTATTTATTTAGGGAGGGGAAAATAGTAATATTCAAATTATATCGTTCCTCGCTAACTTATTAGCTAGAGACCTGCTATATAGAAAAACATTTCTTTATTAGGTGCTAGGTACCCAAGGTGATAAATTCCTAATGTTTTCTTTTGTTTACCTGTTTTTAGGACAATGACTTTTTCCCTGGTATCCTTCAAAGATCACCAGTGGGATTTTTCTTTTTTGCTTGTTTTTTTAACAACCTTATGAACTCAGTAATTATTCCTTTTTTCTTTTCTTTTTCTTTTTCTCTTCTTCCTTTTTTTTCTTTTGCTGTGCTAGGGATCAAACTCATGGCCTCATGCATGCTAGGCAAGTAAGCTCTCTACCACTAAGCTACCGAGCTACACCTTTAGCCCAGTAAGTGCTCTAATTGACACAATAAGATCTTAATGATTCTTATTGATACTCCTAGCTTTGCCCAGTGGGAACCTCTTCAGTTTGGCTTCCCAGTTCTTTTGATGGACTCCTTGTGCTCTCTGATAGGGCTCTTGCTGGCTGGTACACCAAGATGTTACAGGCTTATCTTTTGCACTTTTACCTAGCATCAGCCACTCTGCCAAGCAGCCCTGTCCTTTTTGGGGGAGGATTAGTATTTAGAGGCCCCCATGATGTATTAATATCTTGGAAAGTGTCTGTCAGTAGGCACCAGAGTCTAGTTGAGTAAAAGTCATCAAACAGTTATTGAATAAAACATGGCTTATTCTAAACAAGGGAGAAGAGGACAGGCACAAACAAACAACTGGGACATGATGCTATCTATAATGTCTTTGAGAAAATAAACTGTACATGAAATAAATATGCCTGGAGTCAAGGAATAAAGCTCCATTGAGGAGGCAACTTCTGAGCAATAGAAATAGGCAGACAAGGTGGAATGGAAGAAGATTCTAGGCAGAGAAAAGAACATGAGCAAAGTCTCAGAATCATCAGAGTGCATAGTGTGTTGAAGAGTCTAATTTGCTTCATTTTCGTTGACAAGGTTAGTGGATTTAGAGAGCAGCCAAGTGCAGTGGATGTAATGTATCTGGACTTCAGTGGGACATTTGTCCAGGCCTAGCATGAGATCACTGAGGACAAGATGGAGAAATATGGACTAAACAATAGTACCATTAGGTGAATTAACAACAGTTAGGTGAATAAATAAACCCAAAGGATGCTGATTAGTAGATTGATGTTAGCATAAATGATAGTCTCTACTGGAGTGACACTCACTCTGTCTGCATCAACTGATTATCAATGATCTAGGTAAAAGTATAGAACAAATAGTTAACAAACAAATCTGCAGATTATATAGAGCTCTGTGGGATAATGGACAGTTTCAGTGATAGTCTGGGTTTAAAAACATATTTGTAGGGCTGGGGATTTAGCTCAGTGGTTCCACTGCCTGCCTCGAAAGCGCAAGGCCCCACGTTCAATCCCTGGTACCAAAGAAAAAAAAAGATGTTAATAAAAAGATATTTGTAGATTGAACTTACTGAGATAGAATTTCTAGAGATACATATAAATTTCCACAGTTGAGTAAAAAACTAAGATCTAGGAGTTTAGAGCTGCACAATGTCTTATTAAAATGCATGAAAAATAGCAAATTGCACAGAATGCTGGGGATGTACTGGTCACCATATGCTGTTCAGATCAACCTCTGAAAGAGCATGGAGAGTTCTTTGAAAGAGCAATTGACAAACTGGAGTGATTTATAGGAAAATGTCCTAATAAGTAGGGGAATTTAAAAAGCTGTAATAAGGAGCTGAAAACCTGGAATCAAGGAACTTGCGAGGTCTATAACAGCAGTGGTGAGGCCATGCAAAAGGCAAGTGGAACCCTTTTCAATATTACCCTAAGGAAATAGAAGAATAGAACTAGAAATCCATTGAGTAGAGGGCAGGGGGAAACAGATTTTTGCTTTGTAGAACTTTCAAATTGTTCTTTCCAGAGGTGGGGTAGGCTAGCCCACAAATCAAACCTGCCATTGCAGAGGCAGGAACGTAGTGGAGAATTACTAGGAAGAGTTAAGTCCATAAGCAAGAATGAGATCCCTTGTTTATCAGAGTCCATGACCCTATCCTTCTTAGCCTCCCTTTCAAGCTCTGAAATATTCATGCTTATCACAGGGTCCACTCTTTAGAGCCCACCCTGAAATGTCCTTCACTTGCACAGTGCCCCACGCTTTGGTCCTTTCTTTTATCCTCATATGCACTACAGTCACTAAGGCACTAGGGACCAGGAGAGCTGAATTTTAGTTTCAGTTCTGGTATCAATTGTAGCACCCCACATATGGTAGATTTAAGATGGTCACAAAGTCTTTGCTGTTCCTTGCATTGAGAGATGGAGTCTAATTTCCCTCCTTTCCTCTTGGATTTGGGCTGGTCTCCATGACTTGCTTGACTTATACAATGTGGTAGAAGCTGTGACACTTCCAAATCTAGGTCAGAGGAAGCCTTACTGTTTTCACTCCAGCTTCTTGGAATGCTCACTTTGTGAGGAAGACCCAGGAGCCACTAGAGGAAACCACAGAGTAGAATAGGGGAGGAGGAAGGGGGGAAAGGGGGAGGAGGAGGAGGAAGAGGAGGAGGAGGAGGGAGGAGGAGGAAGAAGAAGGGGAAGAGGAAGGAAAAGGAGAGGAAGAGGAGGAGGAGTAGAGAGATCCAGTAAGCTCAAGTTGTTCTAGCTCTCTGACATTTGAGTAGCCCCAGCTGAAAACCCAGACATGATATACAATAGAGTCATCATCCTCTGCAATCCTGTCCAAATTTCAGATATGAGAGCAAAGTGAATTACTGGTGCATTTCCAGCCACCAAGCTTTGAGATGGTTTATAGCATAGAGCATTAGGTAAACTGTCCTACTTCTTTGGGGATCAGTTTACAACCTGTATATGAAGGAAGGTACCTAATAGTTTCTAAAGTTCCTTTCCACCCTGCCATTCTCAGCAGCAATACTTGTGATTCCTGGATCCCTTTATACTCTTAAAAAATTATTGAGCACCCCAAAGAGGTTTATGTGAATCATGTCCATGGTATTTGTCATGCTTGAAACTGTGAAACAATTGAGAATATTTACTTAGGACTTTATTTTAAAATAACAATAAAATTCGTTTGTGGGTTAACATTAATAATATACTCTGATGAAAATAATATTGTTTAACATTTTGGGAGGTTCTCTAATATTTGGCTTAATAGCCGGGGATTTGGCTCAATGGTGCCACCGCCTGCCTCACAAGCACGAGGTCCTGAGTTTGATCCCCCATACCAAAGCAAAAAAATTTGGCTTAATAGAAGGCATCTGGATTCTCATATCTGCTTCTACATTTAAGTTACAAGATTACATGTCATGCATACTTTACAGAATTTCACTGTACAATCAAGAGAGAAGAAGTTTAAACAAAGTAAAAAATATATCACGATGATAAAAAAGGAGAAACTGTGCTTTTAACCTCAAAGACCTCCAAATGAGTGAGTGGCAGAGACTTTTAGGGACCCCCAGGCCATACTTTGAAAATCACTGCTCTAAAGAAATAATGTGAAAAATTAATCTATATTTACTCATTTGTAGCTGGTAATAACTAAAAAGTGCAAAGTTTTAGAATAATTTGCATTTCTACAAGGATTAACTTTCCCTCAGAAGAAGCTCTCTCTCTCTGTCTCTCTCTCAATCTCTCTCTGTCTCTCTATCTCTCTGTCTCTCTCTCTCCTCTCTCCTCTCTCTTCTCTCTTCTCTCTCTCTTCTCTCTCTCTCTCTCTCTCTCTCTCTCTCTCTCTCTCTCTCTCTCTCTCTCTCTCTCTCTCGGTAGCACTTAAAATCACAGAAGGTCTTTAGCTGGTTGACATCCCCTGTGCTGCTCCACTCACAGCGGGACAGGCTGCCCTCTTGACCTCCACTAAAGTCTGACCCTGGCCAGTCCCAGGCTGTAACCACAAGACTGGACCCACCAGGGACAAGAAGAGAGCAGAGAAACCAACAAACATATTCTATTCACGTCATCCATGGCTCCTTCAGTTTTTGTGTGTTTGCGTGATGCTGGGGGGAGTGGGGATCGAACCTAGGGCATCATAAATGCTGGGCAAGCACTCTATCACTGAGCTACAGCCCCTAACCCAGCTCCCCTGCTTTAAGAGACTATGTTTTTCTTGTTTTATGAACAAAGAATGGGTCAAGTGAGCCAGTAGGAAAGAACTTGAGATTACTCTCATTGCCGCAGTAATTAGACTGGGCTCTTTATCACAGTATACACCAAGCAGAGACTATTATAACATGGAGGTAATATGCTTGTTTATTTTAATTGTTATTGGAAATCAAAAATGATATCATATCTAGCCTTTCCTAGCAATGTAGAGATTTCCCAGAACTTCTAGCTGCATATTTTTAGTAATTGCATTGTGCTAATCAACTAAAATGGGCCAGTAGAAATGCTAATAAACAAACATAATCATAATCATAATCCTAGACATACACCATTGCCAAGGACCTCAAGAAGTCATTGAGTCTATCCCTCTGCCTCCATGCCTGCTTTCTCTTCCAGTCAATTCTTGACAGAAATAATGTCAGAAAATCTGCTCTATAGTGGGTCACTTAATATATATACATATATTTTCAGATATTAGTCCATTTAAAAATGGCAGTGAATTCAAATTGTTTTAGAAAACATTAAAGAAGATCGAGATATTGCAAAAAGTGTTTGCAGGATTAAACTTATTAACATGAGGAAGTATATGAACCTTAACAAACACATGCAAACCTAAAGTTTACATGTATCAAATACTGGATTATCTAAAATATTTGATGGCTGGGGGAGAAGATTATTTTACTTTAGTAAAAATCAATTTAATACATGATTAATTGAGTTTTACCTAGTTCTACCAGGAGTTAAATATGTTTTGAAGCATTTAAAAGTTTTGGGATTTGAAAAGATATATAATCTATAAAGCTAGCTAATACTTATCTTGGGGCATTATTAGAATTATCAAAGATTTGCACAAAATTGAAGTATTTACTTTGTTTTTACCTTTAGCAAGTCAAATAACAACATGTAAGGTGGTGGCCTTTAATTTGGGCCCTGTTAGATTTTCTAAAATGTAGTTCTCGAAGTAGCAAGGATTTCCAAGAGAATAAAACAATCTTCCAAGGGTTTCTGATTATGGGCAACAGAAACATTCTGCTTAAAATGCTTGTGGCCTCTAAGTTAGAGTTTAAATGTAAAGACTACCATAAAGGATTATTCGCTAAGATTCTGGGCTTGTAAAGAGGTGGACTGTGCTTCTGTTCTCCAAATGCCACTCGCTGAGGCAAAGCAAGGCTTCTTCCAGCCCTGAGGTCTGTAAATTGCACAGACATTTACAGGTGAGCTCAGGCAGGGCTGACCTGAAAGTTAATCTAATGCATACCAAACTGAAGTCTCATCTCTGAGCTGTCCCATTTGAAAAAGGGAAAACCGTCTCCCTCACCGGCTCCAGATATCTCCACCAGTGTCTAAGACTTGTTTTGTGAAAGATTTCCTTGGTGCTAGTTCTGGAGTACAGCGCTAACTCCTTAGGCCTTATCAGCTGATGTTTAGCTGATACAGCTGCCTAGACAAAAAAACCATTTGCAGATGAACCTTGGATTGGTGACTGGTGTGGTTGAGAGTATGGTAGATGGAGTTTGGGGCTAGGTAAGAAATTTTTAGACATGTCATTATGCATAAAAAACCTGAACATTGGGCTTCACCAAAATTAAAAAATTTTGAAAAAGACCCTGTTAACAGAATGAAAAGATAAAATATGGATTGGGAAAAGTATTTGCAAAGCACTAATCTGGTCAAGGTCTTGTATGTGAAATAAAGAACTCTATGGAATAAAAACAAAAAATTCAATTTTCAAATGGAAAGAGACATTTCATTAAAGGGCAAACACAGAAGGCACATAAGCATGTTAAAAATGTTCAACATCATTAGCCATTAGGGAAATTCAAATTAAAACCATAATGAGATACCACTATATACCTATTTAAAAAGCTAAATTTTTTAGATGTAGTGATAATACCAAATTCTGGCAAGGATTCAGAGAAACTAGTTGTGATAACAGGGATATATAATGACATAGCCACTCTGGAAAACTGTGGCTATTTCTGAGAAAACTAAACATGCACTTAGATTATGACCCAGCAAGTACACTCCTCAGTGTTCATCCCAGAGAAATAAAACTTTAAAAACCTATATATGGATGTTCATACAAGGTTTATTTGTGAGACTCAAAAACTGCAGACAACCGAAGTGACAAGTGAATGGTTAAACAAGCTGTACTACCTCCATGCCATAGACTACTAGTCAGAAATAGAAAGGAAAAAATTATTGATACATGCACAACCAATTTCAAAGGATGATATACTGCATGACTCCTCTTGTATAACATTCTGGAAATGACAAAATTACAAAGCTAAAGATAAGATTAATGGCAGCCAAAGGACAAGAATGGGACATGAAGCAAATATATAGAGGTAGCTTGAGGGCTGCCTTGTGGTGATGGAAGAGTTCTGTATCTTCATTACACTCAGTTAACATAAATCTGTATGTGGGTTAAAATTGCACATAACTAAAATTAATGAAGCACAAAATATAAAACAGGGCCGGGCATTTAGCTCAGTGGCACAGCACCTGCCTTGCAAGCACAAAGTCCTGAGTATGATCCCCAGTACCACACACACAAAAAGCCATTATGTTAAAAAATATATATATATGTATAAAACGATGGGTATGTTGCCCAACAGTAACAAAAGTGTATATAACTATACATACATGCACATATATAAACACAAATCAATGTTAAATGGTGGAAAACTGAGTAAGGACTAAGATTGAGTTTACATTGTACCAATGTCAGTGCCTTTGTTTGATATTGTACTACAGTTATATAGGGCTTCACCCTTAGGGGAAGTTGAATGAAGGGCATTTGGGATGCTACATTCTATTTTTTAACATCCTATGTGTCTATAAGTTTTTCAAAATAAAAGATTGAGAAGAGGGAAGACACCAAGACAAACTTCTCATTTATACTTCTGTTGAGAGTCAGATCTCTCTCTCTCTCTCTCTCTCTCTGTGTGTGTGTGTGTGTGTGTGTGTGTGTCTGTCTGTCTGTCTGTCTTAGAGAATGCTTCCTATCTGCCCCCTATGACTCCATCATCTTTTTAAAAATATTGCAAAGTTTCAGAAATGGTGTATCTGGAATTCCAGGTTATTTACAATGATTCTGATTTTCTGAGAACATGGCAAGATGCACTTTCTTTCCCATGTGAAGTTAGGCATAGTCACATAATTTGCAAGGCCAAGGAAATGTGAGCAGAAGCTACATTAGTCACTTCCAGAAGAAAGCTCTAGGCCAGAGTATGATTCGGAGACCCCTGATTGAAACACATGGGCAGACCCTTCGGACAACCAGTGTTCAAGCTGCAAGTGGGAAATAAACTTTTGCTGTCTTTAGGGACTATTTTTGGCAGACTCACTCTGTCTGACACAAAAGTAAAGACATACTGATATAATCTTCCAAAGAGCAATGTTGACAGGGGATATTTATTTCCTTTTTATTTTGATACAGGAATTTAACTTGCAGTAAGATATATCCTTACAAAATAATGACATACCATCAAAACTTTATGCACAAAGACGTTGAACAAGGAAATATCCATAATAAGAAAGAATAAGCAAAAAGAGAAGAACTCAACCTTGGAAATGATTCAGTGCAGATGCTCAACAAAAAAGGATGCATAAACAAAATATGGTTCTGTGGAATATATGATGTTAGATAGTCATTAACATTATGTAAGAAAGTATGTTTTAATGTTAAATTTTAAAAATCAGTACATAGTGCTTGCTTCGGCAGCACATATACTAAAAAATCAGTACATACAATTGTATATACAGTAATTATGTACCCACATGCATAAAAATATTACATGTACTACCACATGTAAACATGTGACACCACAAATAAATGACAAGCCAAAGACTGGAAAAGATGTTCGCAACACATCTTGAGAAACTTACTAACACAACTTGAGGAATTTACTATTCAGAATTTATAAAGAACTCCTATAGATTATTAAAAATAAGATAAACAGCAAAAATTAAAATGAGCAAAGATGTGGAGAAAGGGGAACTCTCATACACTGTTGGCAGGAATGTGAATTAGTACAGCCATTATGGAAAGATGTATGGAAGTTCCTCAGAAAACTAGAAATAGAACTACCATACAATCCAGCAATAGGTATATATTCAAAGGAACAGAAATCAGTATGTCAAAGAGACATCTGCACTAACATATTTATTGAAGAATTATTCACAATAGCTACAATATGGAAACAGTCTAGGTATCCATTAACAGATGAATGAATAAAGAGTATACAGCAGTGAAAGCAAACCTTTTAGAACGATGATACAAACAGCCTGCTGTGGCATGCATGCTATAGGTTCGCCACCACTGATATACAGTATATATACATAATGGCACATTATTACTCAGCCATAAAAAGGAATAAATTTCTGTCATTTTCAGCAACATGGATGGAACTGAAAGACATCATGTTATATGAAAAAAGGCTTATAAAGAAAAATACTGCATGTTCTTTTATATGTGGAAGGTTAAAAAGTTAATTTCAGGGCCGGAGATTTAGCTCAGTGGTTCTGCCGCCTGCCTTGCAAGCACAAGGTCCTGAGTTTGATCACCAGTACCAAAAAAAAATAATAATAATAATAGTAATAATAATAATAATAATGATTACCAGAGCCTGGGAAGGATATAGGGGAAGGAAGGATGGAGAGAGGATGGTTTATGGGCACAGGGGTGCAGGTAAATAGAAATAATAACTTTTAATGTTTTATTAACAATAAGATATCTATGGTAGACAATAATTAATTGAAGCCAGGCATAGTGGTGCATGCCTATAATCCCAGGACTTGAGAGGCTGAGGCAAGAGGATCACCCTGAGTTACATAGTAAGTTCAAGGCCAGCTTAAACTGTATAGAAAGACCATATCTCAAAAAACTAATTATATTAATAAGAATAATAATAAATGGAATATTTCAAAGCAGCCAGTGAAGAGGATCTTTAATATTTCCAACGCAAAGAAATAATACATATCTGAGGTGATAGATAAGCAATTTCCCTGATCTCATCATCACACATTGCATACACATATAAATAGGTACTATACGCCAATAAAAATAATGATTTTTTAAAAAAATAAATAAGCAAAGTCTATGAATAGGCGATTGCAGAAATGGAAATCCAAACAGCAAGTAAACAATTAATAGATGCTCACTTCACTATGAATGAGGTAAATTAAAATAAAAACGAGAAACTTTACAACAGAGAAAGAACTCTAAAACCCTTAAAATAGCCAGGGCTTTCATGAATATGTAAGAAAGCAGGAACTCTCATATACTGCTAGTGACTTGGAAAAGCAAATGGGCAGTAAGTAGCTGGGGACTGGTGCCCTATGACAAAGAGAGCACTTTCATCCCTCAAATATGCTTTGCCAAAACCCTAACACATGTGCACAAAAGATTAATACTAGGATGCTCTTTTTACAGCTTACAAACTAAGAATTCATCAAAAAGAGAGAATGGATACATTAGTAATAATAAAATTTCATATTACCAACAGTGAAATGAATGAACTTGATTTACGTGAATAAACATGAATAAATCTTGAGAGCATTGTTGAGTGAACAAGACAGGTCACAGAATGAATGAAAGAGTGTGATTTAATTTATGTAACTTAAAAAACACACAAAGCTATATGTTGTTTATGGATACATACATATGGTTATAATCCAAAAGGATAGAAACTAGGAGTATGAGTGTCCTTGGAGAGGATGAGAGTAGATTCAACTGCATGAGTTTTGTTGCTTTTAAGAAAGGGTGAACCTCAATACAAACAGCAAAATGTTATAATTTGTTAAAGCAGATAGATTCATAGGAGTTTATTATATTATTATTAATTTTTTCCTGATGCTTGAAATATTTCATTATTATGATAACAACCATGGAAGGAAATAAACAACAAAGTTTACAATGGTTGTTTCTTGTAATTGTGGGCAACATTTCTTTTTTGTTAGGCTTGTCTGAAATTTCTAGAGTATCCTCAATAAACACATATACATCATAAAATTAGAAAAATCTAAATGTGTGTACCCTTTATCTCAGTTTTAATGGAAAGGGAACTACTATAATTATGTGTTGTTTGCCTCTGCAGCAGATAGGAAGCAGAACTGAAAGAGTTGAAAGAAAATTATGCTCCCTCCTTTTCAGATTTAGATACAGAAAAGGAATTAACATCAAAGATTAAAGTACACATTTTTCTCTCCTTCAGCGTGGCAAGGTCCTTTGGCCAGGGCCTGGGGGCCTACGCAGGGACTATCTCCTTTGGACCCCATCCCTCTTCACTATGATCAAATTGAAAGTTACAGCTAAACTCTTCCACTTAGTGTCTGGATATTGGTCCTCAAACACTGCATCAGCTCTGTCACACTTAACATCTACACTCCACTTATTCTTCAGTCTTGAGAACTAAGAGCAAATTCTATTATTCTGCCTGAATAAATAGCATGGTGGTTAAAGGCACCAACTTTGAAGTTTGATTCTAAGTCTGCTCCACCACTATTTTTGTAATATGGACAAATTAATTAACTTCTGTTAAGTTTAAGAGTTTTCATGTATAAAGTGAGGTTGTGTTAGTCTCTTGCTTGTAAAACAAAGAAAACCAAGATCAGATCAAACTGACATACAGACACGAGTATACACACACACACACACACACACACACACACACACACACACGGATGTATTAGCTATTGTAACTCTATAACTACAGGGGTAAAAGAAAAAGCTGAAGATTTCATTTCAGATGTGGTTTATTTAAAATTCTTGAACTCCAGCAATGGGAACTATTTTCCCATGTCTGAATTCTGTGTTGGCCACATTCTCACTCAGGATCCCCAGGTAGTGGCAAGTGACCTCTACAGCTCCGAGCTCCCATCCATCAGCTTTGACAAATTCAGTGGAAGGATGTGTCCTTTCCCAAGAGTCCCAGCAACAATCTCCAGTGGCTCTGGTTGCCTTAGGTTGACCCTGCTTGGGCCCCAATCCAATTTTAAACCAATGAACATGGCCAGGAAGTACACATTTTCTTTGGCAAAGCTTGCATCATGTGCTTAGTGCTGGAGTTGGGCATGGAGATCCATCCACCTAACTATTTAGACTGATAGAGTTCTCTGAAGACTCTTGGGAGGAAGTTGAATTGTTGCTTACAGGTGAAGGGACAGTGAGTACTGAGCAAAACCAAAATCAAAACAAAACAAATCTAACTGTAATTAATGTAATTGTCTATTACAGGCAATAACAACATTTACTTGTACCTCATAGAGTTTTTATGAGTTTAAGTAATAATCCAAGAAGAGCTCTCAGCACAGTGCTGGCACATTGCAAGCTCCCCTCAGCGTAGCTATTCCATTACTCAACCTTTATGGAATAAATGCTACATGTTTATAAAGCCTTAACAGTAGCCATTCTAGGTGCATGACATTTCACATGTTTAGTGGAAAACCTTAGAAGAGGGATAGGAACTTGCATGCAAACTCCAATCATAACTGCCTAGAGTGCTGTGCTGAGGAACTAGTGCCATACTCAATTAGGAATGCCTATAAGCCCTCAAGTTTCATATTTATAATCTCATCTTTAGCCTAACACCTAGTACAAAAAGGTATTTAGAAAGCTCTTTTGCTTCACTTTGAATTGGGAAATTATTAGCATATAGAGTTACATACAGATTTTCCATCTGCACTAGAAAGATTAACAAGGACTATATCATGTGTAGTTTGAGAATGAAGATAGGCAAATGTCTTATTCATTCTTGTAGATTCAGTGTCTAGCACATAGTAAAAGCTCAGTCAATATTTTTTCACATTGAACTGAAAATAATTATGTTAAAATTCCTCCCATGGAACTGAGGAGATATTGGTAAAATTAAACCATGAAAAACTTGAGTAGTGTTAATGTTTCGTTCATAAGTTTCATGTATTTTTGCATATATTTCATGGCATTTATATTAAATTCATAAATAAAACATTGCTCTGTTTGTGTGAACTCAATAAAACATTTTAAAATAACAATAAAAATGTTCTCCTGCCCTCTTATATATTTACTGGTAATTTTGCTGATTTCTTAGCTCTTTAAGACTTAATGAAAGAACTCTGCAGAGTGGCAAGCTAATGATGGCACATGTGGTCTGGTCAGTCAGAAATGGAAGAGGCCACAGGTAGTGTTCATGCCAGGATCACACAGGCTACAAACACAACTGCTCTTTGAAAAGTAGAAAATGCCCATCCTGGGAGTAATGCTTTCCCCCAACAAGCTGCATGCCCTGGACAAGTCATTTGTAAGATATATGTCGGTTCAAGAGTCTTCTTACAATGAGAAGCTTACAACGCACACACAAGTTAATTATCAAGGCCTCTTATCACAATGTGCAGTACTCTAACCTCTGAACTGGCCTATTACTTCATCAGAGGTGTATGCAGACATCAATGACGGAGTCCATCGCTCAACCACTGTACACCTTACTATTAGACTTGAGAGCTCACTAAGGGTCCTGCAAGTGTTTTAGGCTGAAATCGTTCAAATAAAGAAGCTGCACTGCTATTTTTGAAAGCTCAGCAGTCCTCAAGCAAATTAAAACAGGGTCTGAAATTTAAGCTTTGAAAGAAACTCAGTCAAACTGAAGTTAAAAAAATGCTCAATAAAAATAAAACTAAAATTATTCCCCAGGCAACTGACAGTTATGTCTTCTAACACATCCTCATAATGATACTCAGGGCAGAAAAGTGAGAAAGATTGGACCAGATTCCTGTTGAAACACTTATTTCTGGAATCGAGATGAGTTACCATTTGGAAACACTTCCTTTGCGCCAGGCTTTTCGTGGATTACCTCATTAAAGCCTCATGACAATGTTGTGATTGTGGTTGTTTCCAACGGACAAAGGGGGAAACTGAGTCCCAGAAGAAAAATATATATCCAAAAACATATACAGAGGGGCAGGACCTGGGGGAAGGATTTAATGCTCTCAAGTTTCTCTACTATATTTTACTATACAAAGCAGGTTGAAATGTTTTCTATTTTAATTAACCTATTAATCAACTTTTCTGATAAATAAAAAAGAAAAACTGTATTTTAATATTGTATAACTGATATATATATGTGTGTGTATATATATATATATATATATATATATATATATTCACCAGATTCCCAACTCTGATTTTTTTTTCTTGTATTAAATTCTTTTATTGGTACATTGTAGGTATACAACACAATTACATTTCTTATTGGGAATTGTACCTTTATATAATGCATCTCGGTTCTTATTTTTTCCCCATTCCTAGCCCTCCCTTCATGCCCTCCACCCTTCCCTATTTACAAAGACTTTATTTCCATTATTTCCATTTCTCAGCATTTTTTCCTTTCCCTTCTTTCCTTTCCCCTGTGCCTCCCACTACCCCTACCCCTTTGGACCTTTTCTTCCTATTTTACATTGTCAGTTATTTATTCTAATCATTGGTACATTTTAGATATACAATATAATGACATTCATCATTGGAAATTTGCACCTTTACATAGTCTCTCTTGGTTCTTATTTTTCACCCTTGCCCAGCCCTCCCTTCAACCCCTCCATTCCTCCCTATTTACAAAGATTTTGTTCCTGTATTTCCATTTTCTCATATTAATCCCATTCCCTCCTATCCTTTCCCTTAGCCCTCCCACTTCCTTCCCCTTTGCCCCTTTTCTTCCTATTTCACATGACCTGTTATACATTTAGTCCTTATTTACACTTTCAGTTTCTCACACCAGAGAAACTATTCGGTATTTACACAAGTGTGTTGTTCAATTTCCACGTGTTTATGAAATTTTTTGAGTTTCTTTTGCTATGGATCTCCAGTTTCATCACACTATGGTCTGATAATATACAGGGGATAACTTCAATTCCTTTGCACTTACTTAAACATGTTCTATGTGTGAGTATGTGGTCTATTTTGGAGAATGACCCATGTGCAGCTGAGAAGAATGTGTATTCTGATTTTGTGGGGTGGAAGACTCTGTAAACATCTGTTAAGTTCATTTGTTCAGGAGTTCGATTGAGTTCTAGTATTTCATTATTTATTTTTAGTCTAGTTAATCTATCTACTTGTGACAGTGAGGTGTTGAGGTCCCCCACTACAATTGTATTAGTGCATGTATGGCTTTTCATGTCCATTAGTATTTGTTTTATATAGTTGGGTGCACTAGTGTTTGGTGCATAGATATTTATGATTGTCATCTCTTCCTCTTGGATTCTTCCCTTTACAAGGATGTAGTGTCCTTCTTCATCTCTCTTAATCAGTGTTGGTTTGAAATCTACTTGATCTGCCAAGAGGATAGCTACTCCTGCTTTCTTTCGGGCTCCTGTAGCATGGTGCATTGTTTTCCACCCTTTAACTTTCAGTCTATGAGTTTCCTTTTGAATTAAGTGTGTTTCTTGTATGCAGCATAGTGCTGGATTTTGCTTCTTGACCCATTCTGCCAGTCTATTTCTTTTGATTGGTGAATTGAGACCATTAACGTTGATGGTTATAAGTGAAACGTATTGACTTGTCATTGACATGACTTTTTCTTTTTGTTGGGTTCTCCCCCTTTACATTTAATTTCTTGTCATGCCAGATGGGTTCATTCTGCTTTGCTTCCTGGGGTTGTGATCCTCAATGTCTGTTCCTAGGCTAGTGTGTAAAATTATTTCGAGTGCTGGTTTGGTATACACAAAGTTCCTAAGGTGCTCTTTGTCATGAAAGTATCTTATTTCTCCATCCATTTTGAAAGATAGTTTTGCAGGGTACATCAATCTGGGTTGGAGGCTGTTTTCCTTTAGGGCTTGGAATATGCCACTCCAGGCTCTTCTTGCCTTGGTGGTTTGTGTTGAAAAGTCTGCTGTGATTCTGATGGGCTTTCCTTTGTATGTGATTTGTTTCTTTTCTCTCACTGCTTGGAGAACTTTGTTCTTCAGTTGTGTTTCTGGAATCTTAACAATTATATGCCTATGTGTAGATTTTTTTTGATCAAGGCTATTTGGAGTCCTATATACCTCACTTATCTGTATGTCAAGCTCTTTTCCCCTGCTTGGGAAGTTTTCCACCATCACTTCTGCGAAGAGGTTTTTTATGTCACCTGCACTCTCTCCTGTTTCTTCATTGAGCCCAATCAGTCTTATGTTATTCTTTTTTGTATCATCTAGCAGCTGCTGGATTGATTTCTCATGTTCCCTTATAATTTTGAAGCAATTTTTCTTTTCCTGGTCACTAATTGCAATCTTATCTTCTATATCTGAAATTCTGTCCTCACACTGGCTCATTCTGCTGCGTAGACTTTCAGTGGAGTTTTTCATGTCCTGGAAATCTATTTGCATCTGTTTTATGGATTCCATTTGTTTCTTATGTTGGGATTCCATCATGTTCCTCAGCTCCTCTCTAGGTTTACTAATCATGTCTTGCACTAAGGGCACAATTTCTCCTGTTATCTGAGAAATTATTTCTGATTTCATTTTTTCCAGATCCCCTTTTGTTGCCAGTTCAGTGGGTCCAGGTGGTTGAGTATCAGAGTGTTCCATCTCATTTCCCTTTGGGGTTGCTGTAGGTGATCTGGAAGTCTGGTTTTGAGACTTATTTATGTGTTTTCCCATTTCGACTGGGCCAGGGGGTTGTTAGCACCTGCACGGATTACCTCCTCTGAGCTGGGTGAGGTGGGCCAGGGGCCGGGAGCAGCGGTAGGGATGGTGACCCAAAAGCCCTTTCCTGTGGGCTGGGAGCAGCCAGAGGGATGGTGGCCGGGAAACCCCTTCCTGTGGACCAGGAGCAGTGGGATGGTGGCTCAGAAGCCCCTCCCTCTGGGCAGGAGCGGTGGGAGGGATGGTGGGCCGGAAGCTCCTTCCTCTGGGCCAGGAGCAGCGTGACAGAAGGTGGCCCAAAAGCCCTTTCCTCTGGGCTGGGAGCAGTGGGAGGGATGGTGACCAGGAAGCCCCTTCCTTTGGACCAGGAGCAGTGGGAGGACGGCTCAGAAGCCCCTACCTCTGGGCCAGGAACAGTAGGACTCAGTACCTTGGTCTGGTGGTCTGGTGTCCTCTGCGTCTTTGTAGTGTGGAATCAGGTGACTGCCTGTCTGTAGCGGGGTGATTGGGTGTCTTCCGCTAGACTCAGGACCTCGGTAGGGCGTGCACAAACCTGCCTGTCTGCAGCGGGCTTATTCGGCGTGTGTTCCACGTGACTGGGGACCTCGACAGGGTGTGGGCAGACCTGCCTGTCTGCAGCAGGATGATTCGGGGTCTTCCGCGAGACTCAGGACCTTTTTTTTTTTTTTTTTTTGGACCAGGGATTGAACTCGGGTCCTTGAGCTTGGGAGGCAGGCGGCGGAATCACTGAGCTAAATCCCCGGCCCTACTCTGATTTTTTTAAAATGCAAGAACTGGTAGGATGAGATAATGGTACCCAAATATGTCAGGTCTCAATCCCTGTAACCTGTAAATGTTCATTTCCGTAGAAAAACAACTTTACAGATGTGATTAAGATACGCATCTTGAGATGGGGAGATTTATACTAGCTTATCCGGGTAGGTCTAGTGCAAGCACATGGATTCCTATAAAAGAGAGGCATTAAAATAATATTGATCTTGATTTCTGGGTTTTTGCACCTCTTTAAATTCTGCACGCAAGGTGAGTCTCTTCTTGCTTCCAATATGGGAATGCTTTCAAATAGAGTAATTTGACAGTAATAGGTAGTACAGTTAAGGGGATGGAGCTGAGAATAGCAGGATAAGGCAAGAATGGATCAAGACCCAAATGAATGAATTTGCAGTGAAGCTGCAAACCTCCAGGAAAGACTTCTCGGGATTAATCTACATAACAGGTAACTGACTGCATGCTGGGAAAATAAGGACAGGGACTCCAAGACAATACAGTGACTTAGAGACATTAAAGATAGCTCTAAGTTTCAAATTATGCTACTTTAATGAGATTTGGGGAGACAGGAGAAAATTCTGGTTTGGGAGGAATGATTTCAATTCTGAAAATGGGGGTATGCAACAGCCACTTGTGCCATTTGATGTTATTTTTTCCTATTCGAAGGCTACTAATACCGTTATATGATAAATTTAGAATATAAAACATTTGAAATAATTGAGCCAATGATTAGAACTTGGAAGTAGTTTTTAGATTTTTTCATGACATATTTTGGTTCTTCTGGTAATAAGATTTTGCCTTTTGAAAGCAAAATGACCATAATGTCAGTTTATCTTCCCTTCCATTGGGGAGAATAATGACAGGATTTATTTATATACTTAATATCAAGATTTCCCTTTGTTGATCTGGTAACAGGCATCTTGAATACTAAATGTCTTTTCTCTCTCTGGGGTGTTTTCTGCCTACATGAACATTCATCCAGCTATTATATTAGCTAATTTTTCTTTCTTTAAACCTCCCCTTACTTGAATCATTTAAACTGATTTTTTTCTGAACTTACTCTAAGTATTTTGCTATTTCATAAAGCCAAGCATTTGAGAATTTGTCCATTTACTAGCAATGTCTTCGGAAGGCTTTTCAGCTTATTGTGTCATACAATACCCTATTGTGTGTGTGTAACCCAAACTAGTTCCAGGCTATTTTTACCACACACAGGCTCACACTGATTTGAGCATTTTAATTAAATCAGACAAACAACCAATAGCTAACTTAGTTGGTAACCAGTCATTCACTGAAAACAGTTGGACAGATTGTCTGTAGACTTAGCCTCGATCTTTTTGTTAGCATAGCCATTTAGGTTTTCTCCACTTAATCTCATTAAGGGCTTCCCCCTTCTCCACCTGACATATGACTTTCTAGGTTTCCCTGGCCCAATGAATGTTTAAGTTTCCAATTACATGTCCCTAGATACATTTGTCCTGCCTTGATTCTTTTTGTGCATTCCCATCAATGTACTTAAATATATTTTGATCCATTGTATTTTTCATTTGTCGTAACTAGTTTTTTGTTTGGGTTTCCAGTTCAGGGTTTTATCATTTTAGTATTAGGCATGCATACCATCTGTGTATGTTAGGCATTGTAATATCTTTATCTTGGCTTCCTTTCATCTTTCTGTGATCCTAAGAATGGACGAAGGCCCTGTGTCTAATAAGTCATTTGCATCAGCATGTCCCAAATGACCAAGAGATGAAGCTGGGAGAGATTAGCATGGTAATCTCATTCTGATGGATAAAATTAGCAAAGATATTCCCTACAAATGGAGAGCTGCCATTGGCGAACTGCTGCGCTTAGAATCAATTACTAAATTACTTTGAGCTCTAAGTTGACATTAACAGAAAAAAATTGCCATCGACTGAAGGGAAATAAGATAAAAAATATGCGATCATTAAATCTCTCACTACTATTCACAAATGTGACTCACAAGAATGGTACACAAAATAGGGCAGAATTTAATTTTTAACAGTGCCCCCTGTCAACATTTCATCCTAAGCTTCTCCATGGCCTGTTAGCCTGCCTGGGCCTTTCCCATGTATTTGTAATTTATAGAGGAGGGAGAGGAAGTGAATCTGGATCAATCTCTCCACTTCCCCCATGGATGGGCAGCTAGCTAAGGAGCCCCCAAAGTGATTTCTGATGCCTTGGCCACCAGTCATGACAAACACAGATTGGCGTGCCTTTCCCTGGCCCCAAAGGAGAACCGCATCAGGCCCAGTAACATTCCCAACTCCTCCTCCTGGTAACATCCCTTCAAATTCTTTTGATACACCCCAACAACAATGTGATGCTAACTCCGTGGTCCCTAATAACCCAACATGCCAGGGAAATGGTACCCATAAACATTTTCTCAGAGGAAAAGTATTTTTTCTGGAACTCTCAGCTTTTCCAGAAGTTGTTTGACTTGTACAGCTTTTGCTAATTACTATAAACACATTTTTAAAAGTCTTTTCCATTCAGAAATGTGTCCTTGTCTTCATGGGGAGACAGTTGTAATGACTGGCATAAACCAGGAAATTAGTTCAGATAAGGGAAGAAGCTTTAAAATTGCTCTTTTTTTCTTTTTGGCCAGGGCCTAGGGAATCCTAGTGGCATAGTAATTGTTAATATTATTAGCACAGTATACATATCAGCTGTCAAGATATTATGAGGACTTGAATTCAATCTCTGTTGGGGGAGTCAGGGTCAACATCATTAGCTATAGATCTTGTCTCAGTTTCCATATAGATGCCTCAGGGCAAGTGTCTGCCAGATACATCTCTATAGATGGGCACAACCATAGGACATACAAGAGGCCCATCACACTCGACAGTAATAGACAACAAGCTTTTGTTTATCTGAAGGTTTACTGGAATTAACTGATTAGTGTCAACTTGACACAATAACTTTTGTCTACAATGCAGTAGATCATTTTGATGGTTTTATTGATGGAGTGTGTTGTGTAATGTAAATTACAGGGAAAGTTGAATTTAGATAAAGTCTGGCACATTTTTCGTAAGAGGAAACTGAAAAAGCTGTTTGTAAATGCACCCTTGACAGAACACCTTCTGCACTCTTATGGATATTACTATAGTAATTGTGATATTAATAATAATAATCACAAGGTAGAGTTGTAATTGAAATGTTTGCAATCCAGCAGTTGCCATCGCATCTTCAAGAGGACACATTTTGTACTCTTACAGATATTACAACCAAATTGTGATATTAATAATGATGATTAGAAGGGAGATTTGTAAGTGAAATGTAAGCAATCCATTCTTAAATTAAACTTGGAACACAAAACCATTAAAGGGAAATTAGAAAATAAGGCTAGCTTGTTAAGGGTGACACAAGTTTCATGCAAAAATTGCCAGTGAAAGTGGCAGAAAAATGTAATGAAAGCAAGTGAGAGCTGCATATTTATATGGAATTTTAAGTAATTATAAACAATTTATTCAAAAGCTAAATTCTAGTTTGGGGGAAAAAATTAAAAATGTATCTTGGGCTTTGAGGGTTTATTTGTGGTCAATATTAATCCAGCTGTATACACAGTTGATTTTGAGGTTTGGGTAAATTAATCTAAAGTAATTAACCATGAACATTATTGGTAAGGCAAATAGTTTCTAGAAACAATCCATTACTTCAGTAATTGCTGCTGCTGTTGTTGTTTTATGATAAAATTCTATACTAAAATAAACACTTGCAAATATCTGAACCCAAATTCTGAAATAGAAATGCTGACTTACTTTAGTCATAGGCGAAATGACAGCTTACTTTTCACCGGACAAATAGGATGAGTGCCTGGGTGGTGGAGAACTTCTTAAAGGAATAAAAATATGAAGAAGACATTTAGCAAAGAGGCATCATTTACCCTAGAATCATGTCCTACTATTGGGATATAAGTTTTTTCTTCCATAATAACATGTTTTACTGAAATGAGGTCAGTACAAGACACAGTGGGAACTGCAAAATGGAGTAATTATCTTCTGAGATCTCATCAGTGGTTATTTCCTAAAGGCTGCAATTAGCCACCTCGATCTGATTTTAGGAGAGAAATATTTTCTAGTCTTCTTGAGAAAATATACTACCATCTTGTCCCTCGGTGATACTGCTTTTCCCCCAGCCCTCTGTAATTGCACTGTATTGCAAATAACAAGCACACAGATCACAGAGTAGTGTAGATTCCCACTGGGAAGCCTCCCTGGATCATTTTCCTCTTTAAGTTTTTCCAGACTAACTAGATGAGAATGCCAAAATAATTTCTTGTCCTGAGAAAAGAGCATGTCACTCTCTCACCTCTAAATGTTGAAATAACTTCTGTGCACATCCAACAAAAAATAACCCATCCTTATAAAACACCATGAACAAAAACATCCTCATGAGTCTTCTCTCCAGCTAAATTCTTTGGCTGGAACAAGGTCACCTGAGGGTCGCCTTGGCTCCCACTATCCTTCAAACACAAAGACCTAAGTCTTGTGAACCTAGAAGAACAAAAACTTTTGGGAAAGGGGGTAAGGCAGGATTAGTAAGTTAACCCATCCAGCATAAATGAGTCAGTTTAACTCATTAGAAAAGGATCACATAGAAATAGTACTGTTTCCAAAATAGAAAAAAAGTGGTTCTTCTGTGTGATGCTGAGGCTGACAGTGTACTAACATGGGTCGACATGTATTAATGAGCAGGCACAGTCACTCAACTACTTGATCCTTTCAGCAATTCTCTAACTTAGGGATTATCATCACTACTCTCTAAGTAGGAAAACTGAGGTTCTGCCAGGTTAAGTAGCACAAATCCAGGCCACACAGATGAATGGCTGGGCCAAAATCTTAACCCAGAGTTCAGAAAAACTCCAATTTTAACCATACCATTCTGCTACCCTCCTTGTGCCCTATTGGGCTGGGTTCACTTGGTGGCCCACCCCCACACCTCCCAGGGTGGCCGCTAGACAGCTGGGGGGAGACACTGAAGGATCTTCATTGTTTGTGAGGCTGGGCTCCGGATGAGGGTCTAGCAACCTGCCCTTGGGCCTTGTCTGAAGCCACAGCCCACACAGCCTCCCTCTAACAATCACTGACAGCATCCAGCGGTTTCTGAGAGCAGAAAGATCTAGTCTTCCAAGGAGGGGGGAGAAGAGGGAGGAAAGAGAGAAAGAGAAGCTTATTTACCACCTTGTTAGTCGTCCAGATTCCTCGAGACCACAAGGGACACACACACACACACGCACCCACACACACACACAGGGGGGGTATTGCAGCAAACCAGGATTTGACGATATTTTCCTCCTATGCCTGAAAAGGCTCTTGTAATATGCCATGTGATTTGGGTTTTTATTTGAGGGGATTCTTTTTCAATTGTAATTTGAAAATTAAGAAAGTTTGGCCCTGCAAAGTGTTTAAATGGACAATAACCAGATACAAGAAAGTGTAAACCATAAACTCTTCCCTTTTCCTCCTCTGCAGCCCCCTTATGCAATGGCTCTATGATTTCCTGGGAGCTCAATGTTGGGTCCGAACAAGCTGCAAGTCTGCCAAGACCCAGCCTCCACCTGGTTCCTTCCTCCAAGCTAACAGGTTTTATTTTGCTCTCTTCCTCACTATGGGGCTCCACAACAGAATGCTCTTCCCCACCTTCTCTGATTATTAAATTGTGGGCGTCTCTGCTCTACAACCCACATGTTCACAAAAGGAGAAGAAGAAGGTAGAGTGAATTATGATACATTCCCTCCAAATATTATTTTAATATTTGAGATGCTACTGAAGGTAATATAATGGTTTGGATAAATGCTTATAATATGAAGGTAAATGTAGAGAGTAATATTCAAAATTAAGTGCAAACTCTGATCACACCATATCCATGTGGTTGAAGCCCGGAATTTGGATTCAGACAGACCTGGACTAGACTATTCCTTCCAAACCAAGCCATGTGACTTTGAGCAGTCACTGAACCTTCTTAAACCTCTGCTTTTCACCCATAAGAATGGTGATAACAAATACAAATAGTTGCTATGAAGATTAAATGAGCTCATACAAAGCTTAGCGTAGGGTCAGGCCTATTGTATACTTGTAATAAATGGTACTTATTATAATTAGAAGGACACCTGAATGGCAGAAGAGAAGAGGAAATTCTCCAAATGAATGAAAATGGAAGAAGAAAAGAAAAGAAGAGGAGGAGGAGGAAAAAGAGGAAGAGGAGGAGGCGGGGAGGAAAAATCCATATTTTTAAAGGGTCCAATTAAATAAAATAGCCATGAAAAGAATTCTTCCTGGGAGCTGGATGTGGTGGCACACACCTATAGTCCCTCCTACTCAGGAACCTGAGGCAGGAGGATCACAAGTTTGAGGCTAGGCTAGGCAACTTAGTGAGACCCTGTCTCAAAATAAAATTAAAAAGGGCTGGGCATGTAGCTCAGTGGTACAGCATTTGCCTAGCATGGGTTCCATTTATAGCACTGGAAAAAGAAAAAAGAAAAGGAAAAGGAAGGAAAGGGGAGGGGAGGGGAGAGAAAAGGGAAAGGAGAGGGAAGGAAAAGAAAGGAAAGGAAAGGAAAGGAAAGGAGAATCTACTGATAATTATGATCCCTCCATAGGGTCAGAAATACATATTTATTTACTGACATGATTATATGTCTTCAACTCAACCAGTTCTTTTTTTTTTTTTTGGTACCTGGGATCAAACTCGGGACCTTGCGCTTGTGAGACAGGCGGCAGAACCACTGAGCTACATCCCCGGCAACCAGTTCTTACTGAGTCCTCTTCATTACCAAACTGGTAGATCTCAAAATTGCACCAGACAGACATAGTCTTAGCTTACACTGTTTATCCACCTAGGGCTCTGTGCAGAAAGTCTTGCTAGGGGCAACTTCGGGCAGTAGAAATAAATGTGGCTTGCTTCTTCGAGTTATTCTATGCTTTCCTATGTTTCTACAATAAAAGCATTTTTAGAAAAAAAAGGTTTTTGAAAAAAATCTACCTGCTACCAAATAACAAGGTTGGTCAAATTTGAAATTTTCAGTTGATGAACAGGTGTCAAGTAAACTGACTCCTGTTCCCTGTTTCTTGTGATTGTGAGATTCAATCTTCCTGGTTCTATAAGTGCGTTCTTGAGTATTAGAAGCTGACACTTGCAAGGAAGGCAGGAATCCTGAGTCTTGATTTTCCTTCCTTCATATCTGCTTAAAAGGCAGCAGGTAACTCAATGAGACAGCACTTGCCTCAAACATGTGAGGTACCACAGAAAAGAAAGGCGCGATGAAACTCAGAGAAGGTGGTTTAGATTGCTTTGAAACATGACAGTTTTTAGGAATTAACTTTATTTACTTAAAATTATCACTAACATTTCTTGATCTTTTGGATTGTGTTAAGTACTTTGTATATATTGTGCCATTGAATCTTCATAACAAACATAAAAATGTGTAGCATTATTATCTTTTTAAAATAAGTTGCCTTTTGTTAGATAATAAGTCCCAGAGTTAGACTGAAGTGCCAAAAATCAGACTCCAAAACCTGCATTCTCCACTGCATCCTGAAATACTGCTTGCCAAGTGAGACGGGATTTGTGGATCAATATTTGAGATGGGGTCAACTTCTAAATGTCAGAGAACCAGCAGGTTTCTTGCTGCCTGGATCCAAAAGCATTAATCAGTAATTTCTATTTTCTTGCTCCTCCAAGGCGAACAGCAGGTCCTTTGCTTTTGATAATTTCATTGGTAATTGCTGCCAGGAATCGTGCGGGGACTACAAAACCTATAGGCAAATTACTGGAAAAGAAGAACCTCATGAGCACTATGTTCAAATATGGTATACAATTTTTCAGACTCATAACCATATGCAAGATAAATCATTCTGGTCACCATTTTTAGCACCTCTGTATCACGTCCTTTTATAAGTTTTTAAAATATTCTACTTATTTATGAAGCACAGAAGGGCTCAGTAGCTTCTGAAAGTCACATAGAACCTGGATTATGACTTGACCTTCTGGGGTCCAGAAGCAATATTCTTATCCAATACTACTGCACTGCTTCTCCTGGCCAGCACAGCTCCAAACAGCAGAATGGCTAAAGAGAGAAAGGTTTCAGACTAGAAGCTTGAAGCAACCCAACAGCATAGTGAATCCCCTTAAAATAATGAGTACTCTGCCATTGGAAATGTAGTTAAGCTTTGGTGTGTCCTCTTGAGATGATGGGCAAGGAATCCCTCCATTGCCTGGCGGGTCAGAATAGACAGCCTGAAAGGGGAATTTAGAGACTGTGAGCTTGCAGATTCTGTGCAGTACTGGCACACGCCTGTAATCCCAGCCCTCAAGAGGCTCAAGCAGGAGGATTGCTGTGAGTTCGAGGCAAGCCTGGGCTACATAGTGCATTTAAGGCCAGCCTGAACTACATAGCTAGAGCCTGTCTCAATAAATAAATAAATAAATAAATAAATAAATAAATAAATAAATGAATGATTCTGTGCTGCATCATGCTAGAATCCAGCCTCCACCTTCAGATTAAAAGCTTAGTAGTGCTGTAGCGCTGTGAATTCCAGATAGGAAAAACATTTATGGTGAGGCATCTATCTCAGCTTTACCTACCCTCATCAAAATATTAGACCTCCACAGGCTTGGAGATCAATCAACCCGACTCTTGTTCTTAGTCTTCCTCACTAGATATTCTGCTTCTAAGTCTCCGTCTAACTCTGAGTTTCCATCATTTTTTCTGTATGAATTGTTTAAATAAACCTAGTATTCGAGAGAAGAAATTCATCACATTGCAGAAAAACCTATCAGAGCTCAAGCATCATATCAAAGTGCTCTCTACATCAGTTTAAGCTGCCATCCTCTTTTACTGGGATAACTTCAAGGCCTCATTACCTTCCTGTCATCACTTCTCCACACTGAAGTCAGAGTGGTCTTAAAATATATGTCAGATCATGTCATTTCTCAATTGAAAACTCTCCACTGACTTTTTGCTTCCATTAAAATAAAAAAACTTTACAATGGTCTCCAAGACCCTCTGTCATCTGCCCTCCTCCTCCCTGGGCCTCCCACTCACTCACTCAATCTGCTCCAGCCACTGCCTTGTTCCTCTAACGTACCAGGAGTTGTACTTGCTTCACGACCTCATATTTGCTGTTCTATCTGCTTGAAATATTTTCTTTCAACATAGCTGTGTGGGTTGCTGCCTTGCTTCTTCCATGACTCTGCTAAAATATCATCCCTACCTAGCCCCACCTCTAGTCCAAATTTTAAAAAGGGCACCATTTTCTTCAAACACTTTGATATTATTTTCCAGAAATTTTTCACAGCTACAATCTACAAAAACCATTAGGAGAAAGGCAGTCCCTAGAATTGTACAAAATATAAATGGCAGTCCCCAGTTGGTGATTCCCTGAGTACCATGGAAGTACTCCATGTAAAAGAGCAACACCCATAACCCCCTACAATACTCTCATTCCCTTACTATGTACATCTTTCTCTCTAGTTCTTTTTTATCATCTACTATAGTACTTATCTATTAATTGACTCTTTCTCCATTCCACTACTAGAGTGAAAGAAGTCAAAGACTTCGTTTTGTTCCATGTTGTACCCCAGCACTTACTACAGTGACTGCTACATAGAAAGCACTTGGAGTTTGGTTCAATGAATGACATGGGATCAACAGTAGCCAGTATTTATTATGTTTGTCATATGACTCCCATAAAAATGATCTTTATGGTTAAAGAAAATTATACTGTAGGTCTCCTGTCACCTTCAGTGTAACAGATAAGTCATGAAAAGACATAAGATTTCAGAGAAAAAATATGACTGAAAGTTCAGCAACACAAATTGAGGAGTTGGATATAACTAGGCAGTCATGAGAAATATCAGTAGTACAGATCAAGAAAAAATGGGAGGGAAATTATGACTTTATTTATTTTGAGATGCTGGGTATGGAACCCAGACTCTTGCAGATGCTAGGCATGTACTTTACCACCAAACTACACCCTGCCCAGAAGTGTTGACTTTAGAAAAAAATTGGTTGTAAGGTTAAATTCACTAAGTGTATATAAGTGGAACGATCACATAAATCTGTGCAAGTGTTTGAGCAAACTAAAGAAAAGGATGTAAAGAGAAACACTTAAAAACAGTCCTGTTGCCTGTGAGCTACTCTCTCCACTAGCAACAGGGTCTAATCTGCGGAGACCTGAAATGCTGTAACAAGGTCCTAATGGTGTATGCATGACTGTGAGCTGGAGTGTGTGGTCTGTACTCTCCCCTTCCCTCCACCAGCCCACACACACACTCACATCAAGGAAAGTGGGAGGAGATGGAGCACAAAATGAAATCAGGAGATTTTCATCCACTTGGAGACAAAGGACAAGTGCAGAGTTTTCTAAGTACTGAGGTGGTGTCTGTTGACCTGGGACATACCTGTCTTGGTGAGGAGCAGTCAGTCCCACTCACTAAGAGTTCACAGTCCTCAAAAGCCATCATAGCAAAACACACAGAGAAACACTTATGAGCAGCCAGCCATTCGAAACAGAAACAAGGGAGACAAACAGGCAAGCTCCCAGGTAAGGGAAATATTGAAACTGATTTATTCCAATCACACTTCTCCTTTATAGAAATGCAAAACCCCTTGGAACATAATTTGGGACCCTCTAGCTTTCATGACCTGTAAGAGTTTTTTATTTCAGACTGAAACTTTGTAATAGCAGTAAGTGGAAGTCCTATTAGTCAGAGTCCTGGCTACACATGTTTTCATGGAACATAAACATACATTTGAAGATTTGGGGGTGCTTAGTCACCACATAATCATCCACACTTATTGTTCCACTTCAAGAAAAAGAATGTAAACCCTTCCGAGTTCGTGACTGATACAATTTGGGAAGCAGTAATTCTCATCCATGTCTGAGGCACATACATTTTGTTCTTGAATAATTAAAACATTTAATCCCTGAATACCTTTTCTACCCCTAATGTGTAGTCTCATTAACCAGGGCTATGTGAAGCCATGGAAATTCCTTGAATTGCATTTACAATTTTTATTGTAAAATACTATCAGAAATATATGTGATTTAGTACAATCCATTTTCTGTCAGTCAATAATGAGAGGTAATTCCTCTTCTACTTGTGCATTTCATTATCTGCTTTTGCATCTACAGAAATACAATAAACTATAGCCAACATGAAAAGATTTGTACACTTTCCAGAGCATGTTTCATTTTTCATCTGTAATGATCTTTTGTATGGATTTCACAACCAATTGAAAGAGAACATTTCTCTGCCTCCTACCAAAAATACTGCTCACATTTCCAGCACACAGAGGGGTAGAAGAAAAGGTAAGTGTCAATACAGTACTTAGAAAAAGAGTGGCTTCCCTTCAGCCACATACACTATAATTGCCACACCCTGCCTCACTCCCTTCTACTTCCTCCCTTTTGACTTCCTTTCCAAGGCACACTGATGTTTTGGGTCAATTCTAATTGCATTTGTGCAGCGTATTGAAGCACATGGTATTTTCTGTTTCAACAGGCACTGTTTTCAAAGATATAAAATACAATTTTCCCTCCCCACTTCCTTTTGTTTTCCCCACTATTTTCAAAGATACAAAGAACAATTTTCTTTCCCTACTTCCTTCATAATATTTTTTCTTCCTTCCTTTTAGAAACTTCCTGAAGGTTAAAAAAAAAAACCCTCAGGTGCAGCCAGCTGTTGGAACCTTACTACTCAAAGTGTGACCAGTGGACAAGACCAGCACTGCCCTGGAGTGTATTGGAAATGTAGTCTCAGGCTCCTTCTCAGATCTATGGAATCAGAATTTGCATTCTACAATATGCCCAGGTGATTCATTGGTACATTTAAGTTTAAAAGGCACTGCCTTGGGTCAAATTGAGTAGAATAAATGAAGCCAAAAGTAAAAGTACAGATATGAATGGATTGGAAAGCACAAAATGACTTTGATCTCCTAAGAATGCATCAGGAGAGGCTTATACAATTTAAATATTTGTTCCTACCTTTTTCCTTTTTATATGTTTCCCAAGTCCATAAAAGTGGAATATAAAATGTCCCAAGAAAACATTTATAAAAATCAGCCTACTATTTTCTTTTTCTGCATCAGAAATTTAAGATATGGAAGAAAAATTAAAACACTAGCTACTAACTGCCCATATGGTAACTGAGTGTGGTATATATACTAGGATGTTAAGCTCCCCTACATGTCACAAAGGGTCCTGTACTCAGGAGTAATTTTAAACAAACTGACCTTCTCAGGAAAGCTCCTCACCACTTTCTGATTTTCTTTCAATGCATACCTCACTAAGATTTTAAACATAGCTCAAATACTCCAGGCTCAGTAGAACTTGCAAAAAGCTATGTTTAGATGTGGTTTGTCCCCCAAAGACTCATGTATTAGCAATTTGGTCTGCATTGTGGCCATGGAGGAAGGTGGTAGAATCTTTAAGATTTGGGCCCTAGTGAGAGGTAATTTGTTCACTGGGGTAATTACCCTTAGAAGGGATTAATGCAGTTCTTATAGGACTCCAGGTAGTTTTGTTGTTATAAAAGAGTAAGGGTTATTATAAAAGAACAAGACCTGTCTCTCCGCAGACTCTGGCTTCCTGTCTCACCATGTGATATCTCCCACTGGCACACATTGCCACCATGATACCATCAGCTGTGATGTGGTGTAGACGGGCCTGGGAACATGAGTCTCAACAAAGGCAAAGCCAATGGGGCTACCTGATCCCAGACTTGCAGCCCTCCAGAACTGGAGCTAAATTTACCTCTAGTATATATATATTATATATCCTAGCCTTGGGTATTTTGTCATAGCAATGAAAAATGGATTAATTGGTGCACAAAGCAAACAATTTGGTATAGTGACTAACCATCTCTTTTTTCCTGGGAATTGGAAGTTTCACGGAATGCAGAATTTTTAGTCTTAAAACCACAACAGCACTAGAACTGGAACAGGTGGTCATTCTATTCTAACACCATTTATTAAAGCCAACTGCCCTAATGAAATTGGCACCGAAAAAAACCCCAATGTATTAGAGGTAAACAATTTTCATAGAAATAATTTACTTCAACTGCAAGCTAATCCTCTGACTCCTTGAAAGAATCGAACAAATCATCTGAGCAGATTTCTTTAAATTGGCTGGAAGTGCGTGGCTCTTGTTTCAGCATCAATAGATGAGTTCAGTTTCAACTAAGCAGTTCACTAACTGCATTGATTTTTTTTTTAAGGCTAGGCTGAAGGTATTGAGAAAATATCCAGAAGACACAGAAACTGGGGTGTTTGGAGACTCATGAACAAAGAGGGAATTTTGCTCATGTAGCTTATTGCTGGGAACACATCTAGTTGGGGATACAAATCCCAGAGTTGTAAGTAGTTTTAACCTTTGACCATTTGATGATTGAACCACTCTGGTCTACTCATGCCTAAGGGCTCCCAAAAGACTCTGCAGGTACAAGTTCTTGCTCAAGGTCCAACAGCTGTCAGAGCAGATGGCTAGGGATTTGTACACTGTGATCCTAAGTATCGCCCTTTAGCTATAAGGCACCGGGAACAATTTGATAAATTTGATTAACTGAGAACAATATGATACTTGCCTGGAAAGCTCACTTTATACTTTCACAAAGTTCCCTATGTTCTTTCCACAGTCTCAGGATAGAAGATATTAACTACCACTGCAGTCAGTCCTATGAAACTATGAGAGAAAACAGAGTCACCATGGGCTACCCCTTTTGTCTAACCTCTGAATCTTTGTGATTCACACTCGGGGCCAGCTGTGTCATCTGGCCCCCACCTCCAAGAAATGGTTTTATGTTCCAAGGCACTTAAAGTCTTAGGTGTCAATTAAAGTCTACCTACTCTGTGAAAACAAAAATAAGTAATCGACCTGCTGGAAAACCTTGTACCCTTGCAACTTGCCTCTGCTTTTCTTCCTTTCAACTTCCAGTAGTTTCCTTGCTAAATAGCACATAGATGGCTTGCAAAGCATTTTGTGCTCTGAGATGTGTGTGTGTGTGTGTGTGTGTGCGTGTGTGTGTGTCCGTCCCTGGGTCTGTGAAAGGCTGCTGGTGCTTGATGGGGATACAATGGTGGGCTCTGGGGAGTCAGTCTGTAGGAATTCCTGAGGAGGCTGCCAGTTGCTATGAATAGACTGACTTTCCAGGGGAAGGTTTGCCTCTTGCTGTGCCCTCTAGCTCTCTACTTGATGAAGGAGACAAACCCAGGGCTCAAGAGGTTGGGAAGGGCTCAGAGAGGAGGCTCATTTGGGGACAGGCCTTTTTGTGTCCAGATTCCACTTGGGTGACCCTGGGGAGAGAGACTGCTGGCTCTTTTCCGGGGCCACAATGCTCCATTTATAAGCCGCAATTAGTTGCAAACAAAATTTGTGCACCCACCACTAACTGTCAGCTCAAGAGGTTGAAAGTTCAGTGCTGGGGAGGTCAGGATGCCTTCCAAGGGGCTGATGACTTTGCTCACAACCTCCCTTCCCCCACGACAGTGAGGACCATTCAGTGGGGGAAAGAACCACATTCCAGATTAGGATGCCAGCAGAGTTGAATGATCAATGCCAGAGGGTTTTATGGTTCTGGGACTATTGGTATAGCAGGCAGATGTACATTATACAGTGACTTTTCTACAGCAGAATGGTGACTTGGTGTACATAAATATAGCCACTGGAGATGATCAGTGCAAGAAGCAGCTTAATAATTATTAGGATTTAGCTGATATTTGAAAAATTCACCCAGTTTTGCTTGTATATTCCATATGGAATAAAAAAGCCAGTAGGGCCCAGAAAATGAACTGTTCTTTGACAAATCAAAATGTGTAAATAGTTCTTCTGAGAACATAACAAAGGGCCTATTTTGCCTTTAAACACCAGAGCCAGAAACAGGAAAGGGCTACAATTAACTAACTGAAACACAATGCAAAGTCAATCAATAATGGCATGATTATTATGAAGATGTCATACATTAACTCTACCTAGGGGCATGAGCGCTGCTTTCAGAGCATGAATATTCTTTTGAATTCCAGATACATTTTTGTTACTGTTCTTCTTTATGATGCTGCACTTTAATTTTCTTTTGTCTCCTTAATTCTCCTTTCCAGTCCCCTGAGTCCCAGTGTAAACTGTGAGTAAATTCCTCTTTCCCCCGTGTGCTGTGTGATGTTGGAATTCCCAAATTGTACTGCACTTCAGAGAAAGAGAGGGTATTTCCCATTTGGAGACCAAGATGGCAACGAGTGCATCTTTTATTTTTTAATGACTCTCATAGATAAAAGTAAAATGAACACTTACATTTACAGTGAGTAAGGCACTTCAGATCTTCCCAAGTTTCCTCTCAGGACACCCAGACACTGACACTTGGGTCTAATCCAGAGAAAGGCTGCTAGCTTTGTAAGCTTGCCGTCAGCACCGAAGCTGATGTACCCACAAAGCCACTCAGCATGCCCCTCCATAGAAGACAGAACATGGTCCTGACGGGAGGCAGACTGGGCTGGCCACTCCATCCTGGCCCGTGGCAGGAACCACACAGCACAGAGGACAAAAGCACCTTTTTTAGACTTCTTTTCTGGGCTCCTGCTTGAACTAAACTTAGATTTCCACATGTAATACCATCAGTGGCAGTGGATATAATGTGACAAAACCAGACACTGAGACAGCCTCCCAACAAGCTCTGCTTCCCTTCCTCCCTCTCCCCCTTGAAATCACCAGTACATATGTGTGTTGTACATGGCTACCACTCAAAGGGAGTTGCATGAGTCTTTCTTCCTAAGACAGTCTTCCCGGTCCACTTTCTTTCCCCTCTCTCCCAAACTACACTCTCTGTAACACTTTACTTGACTCAGCCGTTGAGGGAACAAAAATATCTGCTTCACAGTGGGCAGAGATAGTGGGCCAGATTATGATGCCTGGTGATGAATTAACAAGAAACCTCCCATCACCTGGTAGGTAATTTTTTTTCTAATTAAGTTAATTGGATTTTTTTATTATAAAAGGAGTACATGTTCATTATTAAGCATCTGTGAAATACAGAAAAGTAGAAAGTTGGAAGAAAAAAAGCCTAGCCTACAGGTGGGTAATTACAGTGCTAGAATTATTAGTCATTTTGACTGGGCACTGGGTAATCTATAAATTAGGTTTTTACAGTCAACTATAGTTCCACTTTTTAGTTCAACTACTGTGCCTGTCCTAAGTCAATGCCATGGTTACTTGTCACAATTTTGCCTTGGAGAAGGCAAGATCTTTTCTGCCTAAACTTCAGGCCCACTTAAAATTTTAAGGCAAAACCGTTCTCAAAGTTGCTTGTGGGCCAGGAATTTAACTCAGTGGCACCACACCTGCCTCTCAAGCACAAGGTCCTGAGTTTGATCCCTAGTACCAAAGAACAAAAAACAAAAAGTTGCTTGTGACTCAATCTTTTGGCCCTTTCAATTGGAGCTCAGAGTTTCCCACTATCTGTGTTCTATACACTAATTCTGCAAAGTAAGGAAAATGTGTGATCCATTTTAGAAGTTAAATTGTAAAGGCTTTCAATGAGGTATTTAAGTTATATGGTAAACGCAATTCTTAGAACAAGTTTCTTGCCATACAGAGGGGCTTCTAGACTGCACTAATATTTACTGTGGCTGACCAAGAGCCCCATAAGGCCACACTGGCTTCTAAGCAATCAAAGAGTACAGCTTGATTTATTGTGTTCAATAACTTGCAGCAGTGCTATAACATGGGTGATACATGCTATAAGGCCAAAGCAGTATTTGTTAAATAAATGATCAACTGCTGATGGGAATTCTAGGGCAGAGATGAGGGTAGGTACAAGGAGCCACACAGCACACTCTGGGGTTATCTTATAGTCTGAGGCTTGGTTTCAGGAGACACAAGTAACTCCACAAATATCATCTAATCTTGAAAATGCTTCCCAAAATAGAAGGTATGTTTTGTAGCCACTAAAGTAACATTAAAATATTTTTGAAACATCTTGAAAACCACTATAAAATCTATATACTATAGACTAATTTTTATAATCAATGGACTTCACTCAATGTACAATGACTCAAACGCAATAAGGTTATTTATGATAAGAAGAGGTGGGTAAAGAGCCCTTGCCCACCGGTCATGCAGGGACTCGTACTGATAGAGGCTCTGCCATTCTCAAGAGGAGCCACACAAGGTCAGTCTTAGAGGAGTTTTCTCTCTTCCAGCCTGCTGAAAGGGGGAAAGGATATACAGTGGACCTCTTAAATTCACAGGAGTTACGTTCCCAGAGCACCCACAAATTGTGAAAAACTGTGAATTTCAGATTATGGTAAGAAAAGTGCCTATAAATGCCTGTTTTTATAGTTTAAACCTAAATATGCTATGTCTTCTGCAGTTAAGTAATTTAATTTAATAAAATACTGTATTAATAAACCCTTAAAAGGTGCAGGGCGTTTTGGCGGCATCTTAAGGCTTTAGGAAGAAAAAAACTGAGGACACCTGAGATAGCGACCCAGGTACAGCGACCTGTTGTGATGCAGGAACACTGGTGCATTTGCGGAGATGGGTTCAGGGCAGCAGCCGATCAGCAGCAAGAAGAATTGAATAATGCTCTCAGATTGGCTACTTGCAAACCTCCTGCCAAAAAACAATTGCGCAGGACATTTATGGTTTCCGAGACATTGTGGGGTTTCCTCTAACAACTTTTAGTTAGGTTCTAAGGAAAAAACAACCAAGCCTGAGGCCTCAAACTGTGAACCATGATTTTGCGGGGGTATACTGTACATATGAGCTGCATACCCTCACATTTCCCATCTGCAGATTCAAGCAACCACAAATTTAAAATATTTGAAGAAGAATTATATCTGTACTGCACATATACAAACTTTTTTCCTTGTCATTTCATAAATACAGTATAACAACTATTTTTTTTCTTAAATACTTTTATTGGTACATTTTAGGTATACAACACATTTAAATTTCAAATTGGGAAATTGTACCTTTACATGACATATCTTGGTTCTTACTTTTTCCCCATTCCCTGCCCTCCTTTCACACACCCCCACCCTTCCCTATGTACAAATAATTTATTTCCATTTTTTTCATTTCTCATAATTTTTCCTTTCCATACTTTTGTTTCCCCTACCCTCCCACTTCCCCTACTCCTTTAGACCTTTTCTTCATATTTTGCATGGTCAGTTATTCATTTTAATCATTGGTACATTTTAGGTACACGATATAATGACATTCACCGTTGAAAATTTGCACCTTTACATAATCTCTCTTGGTTATTTTTCACCCTTGCCCAGCCCTCCCTTCAACCCCTCCAGTCCTCCCTATTTACAAAGATTTTGTTCGTATTTTTCCATTTTCTCATATTAATCCCATTCCCTTCTATCCTTTCCCCTAGCCCTCCCACTTCCTTCCCCTTTGCCCCTTTTCTTCCTATTTCACATTACCTATTATACATTTAGTGCTTATTTACACTTTCAGTTTCTCACACCAGAGAAATTATTTGGTATTTACACATGTGTGTCCTACTTATTTCACTTAAGAGTATTGCCTCAATGTGCACCCACTTAGCTATAAATGTCTCTAATTTGTCATTTTTTATGGCTGAGTAGTACTCCATTTTATAAAAAAAACCACATTTTCTTTTATCCAGTCTCCAGTTGATGGGCATTTGGGCTGTTTCCAAGTTTTAGCTATTACAAACTGTGCTGCTATGAACATGGGCACACATATATCACTGTGGTATGATTCTTTTAATTCTTTGGGGAAGATCCCCAGCAGTGGAATAGCAGGGTCAAATGGGACTTCCAGTCCTAGTTCTTTGAGGTATCTCCATACTGATTTCCATAGTGCTTGCACCAGTCTACACTCCCACCAGCAGTGGAGCAGGGTTCCTCTTTCCCCACAGCCCTGCCAGCATTGGTTATTGGTTGATTTCATGATAGCAGCCATTCTTCCTGGGGTGAGGTAGAATCTCAGCATTATTTAAATTTGCATCTCTCGAATGAACAGTGAGGTTGAACATTTTTTCATGTATTTATTTGCTATTTCTACTTCTTTGTCTGAGAAATGTCTGTTCATTTCAGATGCCCATTTTTGGATTGGGTCTTTAAATTTGGGAGGTCTTATTTTCCAAAGTTCTTTATAGATTTTAGATAGTAGACCTTTGTCTGAGGAAGAGCAGGTGAACATTTATTCCCATATTGTGGGTTGTCTCTTCAAACTGTTGGTCATTTCTCTTGTTATGCAGAAGCTTTTTAATGAGAAGAGATCCCACTTGTTGATTGTTTGTGCTAGTTCATGAGCAACTGAAGTTTTGTTCATAAAATCGTTTCCCATACCAATGTCTTCAAGAGTTCTACCTAACCTCTGTTCCAGCCGGTTTAGCATTTCTGTTTCAACATTTAGATCTTTAATCCATTTCAATTTTAGTTTAGTGCATGGGGAGAGATATAGGTCTAGTTGTAATATTTGGCAAATTGAAACCCAATTTCTCCAGCACCATTTAATAAAGAGGCTATCTTTCCTCCAGTGAGGGGATTTGACACCTTTGTTGAAGATGAGGTGGCTGAGTGTGTCTGGTGGTGTTTCTGCATCTTCTAATCTGTTCCACTGGTCCTCAGGTCTGTTTCTTTGCCAGTACCATTGCTGTTTTTATCACAGTAGCTTTGTAGTATAGTTTCAAGATGGGGATTGTGATACCCTCTGCCATGTCTCTGTTATCTTGAATTCCGTTTGCTATTCTAGGTCTCTTCTTGTTCCAAATGAATTTTTGGATTGTTTTCTCAAGGTCCATGAAGTATGCTGCTGGGATTTCAATTGGGATTGCATTGAATCTATATAGCAGTTTTGGAAGTATGGCCATTTTCACTATGTTGATCCTTCCTGCCCAGGAGCAGGGGATGTCTTTCCATTTTTTGATGTCATCTTCAATCTCTCTTTTCAGAGTGCTATAGTTTTCAGAGAAGATTCTTTGATTTCTTTTGTTAGGTTGATTCCTAGGTATTTCAGTTTTTTGGGTGCTATTGTGAAAGGAATTGTTTGCCCTATTTCTGTCTCAGTGAGTCTGGTGTTCATGTAGAGGAAAGCTATTGATTTTTGTGTGTTGACCTCATTTCCAGCTACTTTACTGAATTTGGTTATTAAGTCTAGATGACTTTTGGTGGAGTTCTTGGGGTCTTTGATATAGAGTACCATGTCATCTGCAAATAATGACAATTTGACTTCTTCATTTCCTATCTTTATTCCTTTCATTTCTTTCTCTTGTCTAATGGCCATGGCTAATGTTTCCAAAACTATAATGAACAAGAGTGGTGATAGTGGACATCCTTGTCTTGTTCCTGATTTTAGTGTGAAGGATTTCAGTTTTTGACCATTTAGTAGGATATTGGCTGTTGGTTTTTCATAGATTGCTTTTATGAGATTGAAGTAGAGACCATCTATTCCAAGTTTTTGTAGGGTTTTTATCATAAATGCATGTTGGATTTTGTCAAATGCTTTTTCTGCATCTATTGAGATGATCATATGGTTTTTGTCCTTGGCTCTATTCATATAGTGTATTACACTGATTGATTTGTGTATGTTGAACCATCCCTGCATCCCTGGGATGAATCCCACTTGGTCAGGGTATATGATCTTCTTGATGATCTTTTGCATTGTATTTGCCAGTATCTTCTTAAGGATTTTTGCATCTCTGTTCATTAGTGAGATTGGCCTATAGTGCTCTTTTTTGGTTGGGTCTTTCTCTGCTTTGAGGATCAAGGTGATGCTTGCTTCTAGGAATGAATTCGGGAGTATTGCTTCCCTTTCAATTTCACTGAAGAGTTTAAACAGTAGTGGCAGTAGTTCCTCTCTAAATGTCTTGTAGAATTCAGCAGCGAAGCCATCAGGACCTGGGCTTTTCTTAGTTGGTAAGTTTTTAATTATGTTTTCAATTTCATTGGTTGATATTGGGTTGTTTAGAATTTTTAGGTCTTCTTCGTTCAACTCTGGTAATTCACACATGTGTGGTAATCTGTCCATTTCTTCTGTGTTTTCCATGTTATTGGCATATAGGTTCTCAAAGTAGGTATTGAAATCCTCTGGATTTCTGCTGGGTCCATTGTAATTTCACCCTTTTCATTCCTAATTGCATGGATTTGGGCCTTTACTTTCTCTGATATGGTTGGCTAAGAGTTTGTCAATTTTGTTGATTCTTTCAAAGAACCAACTCTTGGCTTCATTGATTTTTTTGGACCATTCTCTTAGTCTCCATGACATTGATTTGTACTCTAATCTTTATAATTTCCTCCCTTGTATGAGCTTTCAGTTTGTCCTGCCCTTCTTCTTCTAGAAGCTTGAGGTTCAGCATCAGGTTGTTTAATTGGGCTCATTCTGTTTTCCTAATATGTGTATTCACTGCTATGAATTTCCCTCATAAGACTGCTTTCATTTTAATAGTCATATTTATTTATGCAGTGGTGGGCTTTAAACCTAAGACTTCATACATGCTAGGTAAATGCTGTAACACTGAGCTAAACCCCTAGCCCCTTTTTAGTGTTTAAATCAGGTTAAACATATCTATCTCCTCAACATTTCTCATTTTCTTATGGTGTAAACATTCAAATTCCTTTGCTCTAGCTTCTTGAGATATATAGTATATGTAGTACATAACTGTATTCTATAGTCACCCTACCATAGAATGGTACACCAGGATATCTTATTCCTGTCTATTTATGTTAGTCCCCACTGACCAAACATTCCCCATCTGTCATAATCACTTTCCTCTTGGCTGGGCCGCAATACCTGACACCTGTAACTTAAAGGAGGATAGGTTTATTTGGCTCACATTTTCAGTCCATGCTTGGTGACTCCAAGAAAAAACAACATGGCAGAAGGGCAGACCAGAGAGAGCACTGCTCATGTCACAGTGGCTAAGAAACAAGTAGAAGAGAGAGGAGCTAGGGAGGATGATAAACTCTTTGAATCTTCACCTCCTAAAGAAAATCAGCTATAGCCATCCCTTGTCCAATCTTCTTCCAAAAGCCCCACCTATGAGTATGTGAGGTATTTGGGGGCCACTCTCAATATAAACCATAGCACTCTCCTTCTCTCTTACACTCCCTAGACTCTGATGTCACCATACTACTCTCAATTTCTATGAGATTATTATTTTTATATTCCACGTATGAGTGAAATCATGTGTTTTTTGTCTTTCTGTGCCTGACTTACTTCACCTAATAAAATAATCTCCAGTTCTACCCACGGTGTTGCAAATGACAGGATTTCATTCTTTTTGCGGACAAATAGTATTCCACTGTGTAATTAATATATGTACAACACTTTCTGTATCCATTCACCAGTTGATGGACACTCAGGTTGTTTCTATTTCTTAGCTATTGCAAATAGTGCTGAAAAACATGGGAGTGCAGGTTTCTCTTTGACATACTTACATCCTTTGCATATATACCCAATTGTAGAGATTTCTGGGTCATATGATAGCTGTTTTAATCATTTGAGGAACCTCTATATTGTTTTCCATAATAGGTGTACTAATTTATATTTCCACCAACAGTGTGCAAGGCTTTTCTCTTGTTTAAGTCCTTGCTAGCACCTGCTATCTTTTATCTTTTTTATATTACCATCCTCACTGGAGTGAGGTGAAATCTCACTGTGGTTTTGATTTTCATTTCTCGGATGATTAATGATATTGAGCATTTTTTATACACCTTTTACTCTTTTGCATGTCTTCTTTTAAGAAATATCTATTTAGGCTTATTGTCCATTTTTAAATCAGGTTATTTGTGGTTTGGTTTGGTTTTTTGCTATTGAGTTTCATTTAGTTCCTTATATTCTAGATATTAACCTCTTCTCAGACATATAGGGGTTAATATGTGTAAATATTTTCTCTCCTATACTTTGTTTTTTCACCCGGATTATTTTTTTCTTTGCTGTGTGGATACTTTTTAATGTGAAATAATCTCATTTGTCTGCTTTTGTTTTTGTTTCCTGTGCTTTTGAGATTGTGTACAAAAAATCCTTGCCCATTCCAATGTCCTGAAGTGTTTCCCTTATGTATTCTTCTAGCAGTTTCATGTCTTACATTTTACTTTTTAATGAGTTTTGAGTTGATTTTTGTAACTGGTATGAGATAAGGATCTAACTTAATTCTGCAAGTGGATGTGCAATTTCTTCAGTGCCATTTATTGAAAAGACTGTTCTTTCTCCAATATATGTATGTTCTTAGCACTTTTGTGGAAAATAAGTTGGGTATGGTCGTCCTCGAAAATAGACCACATACTCTCTCATAGAACATGTTTAAGTAAGTGCAAAGGAATTGAAGTTATCCCCTGTATATTATCAGACCACAGTGTGATGAAATTGGAGATCCATAGCAAAAGAAACCACAAATATTTCATAAACATATGGAAATTGAACAACACACTTTTGAATAACCAATGGGTCATGGAGGAAATTAAAGAAGAAATCAGACAGTTCCTACAATTAAATGACAATGACAATACAACATATCGGAATCTGTGGGACACAATGAAAACACTCTTGCAAGGGAAATTCATAGCAGTGAATACTCATATTAGGAAAACAGAACGAGCCCAATTAAACAACCTGATGCTTAGCCTCAAGCTTCTAGAAGAAGAAGGGCAGGACAAAATGAAAGCTCATACAAGGGAGGCAAATATACAGATTAGAGCACAAATCAATGCAATGGAGACTAAGAGAATGGTCCAAAAAAATCAATGAAGCCAAGAGTTGGTTCTTTGAATCAACAAAATTGACAAACCCTTAGCAAACCTTATCAGAAAAAGGAAAGAAAAGCCCCAAATCCATGCAATTAGGAATGAAAAGGGTGAAATTACAATGGACCCAGCAGAAATCCAGAGGATTTCAATACCTACTTTGAGAACCTATATGCCAATAACATGGAAAACACAGAAGAAATGGACAGATTACCACACATGTGTGAATTACCAGAGTTGAACGAAGAAGACCTAAAAATTCTGAACAACCCAATATCAACCAATGAAATTGAAAACATAATTAAAAACTTACCAACTAAGAAAAGCCCAGGTCCTGATGGCTTCGCTGCTGAATTCTACAAGACATTTAGAGAGGAACTACTGCCACTACTGTTTAAACTCTTCGGTGAAATTGAAAGGGAAGCAATACTCCCGAATTCATTCCTAGAAGCAAGCATCACCTTGATCCTCAAAGCAGAGAAAGACCCAACCAAAAAAGGAGAACTATAGGCCAATCTCACTAATGAACAGAGATGCAAAAATCCTTAAGAAGATACTGGCAAATACAATGCAAAAGATCATCAAGAAGATCATATACCCTGACCAAGTGGGATTCATCCCAGGGATGCAGGGATGGTTCAACATACACAAATCAATCAGTGTAATACACTATATGAATAGAGCCAAGGACAAAAACCATATGATCATCTCAATAGATGCAGAAAAAGCATTTGACAAAATCCAACATGCATTTATGATAAAAACCCTACAAAAACTTGGAATAGATGGTCTCTACTTCAATCTCATAAAAGCAATCTATGAAAAACCAACAGCCAATATCCTACTAAATGGTCAAAAACTGAAATCCTTCACACTAAAATCAGGAACAAGACAAGGATGTCCACTATCACCACTCTTGTTCATTATAGTTTTGGAAACATTAGCCATGGCCATTAGACAAGAGAAAGAAATGAAAGGAATAAAGATAGGAAATGAAGAAGTCAAATTGTCATTATTTGCAGATGACATGGTACTCTATATCAAAGACCCCAAGAACTCCACCAGAAGTCATCTAGACTTAATAACCAAATTCAGTAAAGTAGCTGGAAATGAGGTCAACACACAAAAATCAATAGCTTTCCTCTACATGAACACCAGACTCACTGAGACAGAAATAGGGCAAACAATTCCTTTCACAATAGCACCCAAAAAACTGAAATACCTAGGAATCAACCTAACAAAAGAAATCAAAGAATCTTCTCTGAAAACTATAGCACTCTGAAAAGAGAGATTGAAGATGACATCAAAAAATGGAAAGACATCCCCTGCTCCTGGGCAGGAAGGATCAACATAGTGAAAATGGCCATACTTCCAAAACTGCTATATAGATTCAATGCAATCCCAATTGAAATCCCAGCAGCATACTTCATGGACCTTGAGAAAACAATCCAAAAATTCATTTGGAACAAGAAGAGACCTAGAATAGCAAACGGAATTCAAGATAACAGAGACATGGCAGAGGGTATCACAATCCCCATCTTGAAACTATACTACAAAGCTACTGTGATAAAAACAGCAATGGTACTGGCAAAGAAACAGACCTGAGGACCAGTGGAACAGATTAGAAGATGCAGAAACACCACCAGACACACTCAGCCACCTCATCTTCAACAAAGGTGTCAAATCCCCTCACTGGAGGAAAGATAGCCTCTTTATTAAATGGTGCTGGAGAAATTGGGTTTCAATTTGCCAAATATTACAACTAGACCTATATCTCTCCCCATGCACTAAACTAAAATTGAAATGGATTAAAGATCTAAATGTTGAAACAGAAATGCTAAACCGGCTGGAACAGAGGTTAGGTAGAACTCTTGAAGACATTGGTATGGGAAACGATTTTATGAACAAAACTTCAGTTGCTCATGAACTAGCACAAACAATCAACAAGTGGGATCTCTTCTCATTAAAAAGCTTCTGCATAACAAGAGAAATGACCAACAGTTTGAAGAGACAACCCACAATATGGGAATAAATGTTCACCTGCTCTTCCTCAGACAAAGGTCTACTATCTAAAATCTATAAAGAACTTTGGAAAATAAGACCTCCCAAATTTAAAGACCCAATCCAAAAATGGGCATCTGAAATGAACAGACATTTCTCAGACAAAGAAGTAGAAATAGCAAATAAATACATGAAAAAATGTTCAACCTCACTGTTCATTCGAGAGATGCAAATTTAAATAATGCTGAGATTCTACCTCACCCCAGGAAGAATGGCTGCTATCATGAAATCAACCAATAACCAATGCTGGCAGGGCTGTGGGGAAAGAGGAACCCTGCTCCACTGCTGTTATTAGTGCAGAGTGGCCCCCCGCCTCCATCCCAGGCTCCGAGGACAGTAAATCTCAGCCGGTTCCACCACCCGGAAGGGAGCTCCCAGCCTCCATCCCAGGGTCCTAGGGCAGAGAAGCTGAACCGGTCCCAGCACCTGGAAGGAAGTTCCCCTGCTGCCATCCCAAGCTCCTAGGGCACAGAAGGTGAGCCACATGGGTGCCAGAAGCAACCCCCCCCCGTGGAAATGAGAAGATACCTAAACAAGCCTCAAAAATAGACTTCCAGATCACCTACAGCAACCCTAAAGGGAAACAAGATAGAACAATCTGATACTCAACCACCTGGACTCTCTGAACTGGCAACAAAAGAGGATCTGGGAAAAATGAAATCAGAAATAATTACTAAGATAACAGCAAAGATTTTGCTCATGGTGCAAGACATGATTAATAAATCTAGAAAGGACACAGATAAAAAAAATAGAGGATCTGAGGAACATGATGGAATCCCAACATAGGAAACAAATGGAATCCATAAAACAGATACAAACAGATTTCCAAGAGATGAAAAACTCCATCGAAAGTCTGTGCAGCAGAATGAACCAATGTGGGGATAGAATTTCACATATAGAAGATAAGATTGCAATTAGTGATGAGGAAAAGAAAAAATGCTTTAAAATTGTAAGGGAACATGAGAAATCAATCCAGCAGCTGCTAGACGATGCAAAGAAGAATAACATAAAACTGATTGGAGTCAATGAAGAAAGAGGAGAGAGTGCAGATGACATCAAAACACTCTTCACAGAAGTGATGGCAGAAAACTTCCCAAGGAGGGAAAAAGAATTTGACATACAGATAAGTGAGGCATATAAGACTCCAGCTAACCTTAATCAAAAAACATCTACACATAGGCATATAATAGTTGGGATTCCAGAAATCCAACAGAAGAATAAAATTCTACAAGCAATGAGAGAAAAGAAACAAATCACATACAAAGGAAAGCCCATCAGAATCACAGCAGACTTCTCAATGCAAACCCTCAAGGCAAGAAGAGCTTGGAGTGATGTATTTCAAGCCCTAAAGGAAAACAGCCTCCAACCCAGATTGATGTACCCTGCAAAACTATCTTTCAAAATTGATGCAGAAATAAGATGCTTTCATGATAAAGAGCACCTCAGGAACTTCATGAATACCAAACCGGCACTCCAAAACATTTTAGACAAGACCCTAGGAAAAGACAATGAGGATCACAACCCCAGGAAACCCAGCAGAATGAATCCATTGGGCATAACAAATTAAGCGCAAAGGAGGAGAATCCAAGAAAAAGAAAAAGTCATGACAAGGCTTTTAAAACATTTGACTTCATCTCCCTAATGAGTGTATAATTCAGTCTTATTATTGTACTGATTAATATTTTTCTGGTTCTAGAGTTGCACACCATTCCTTGTGCTATACTGGCTATTTATCATCTTCTTATGTCTACATTTTAATTGGGTTGTCTATTAATGAGCTCTAAGAATTCTTTATATATTCTGGTCATAGGTTATATGCATTGGAAATATGGTCTGTTTAAGGACTACTTTTCATTTTAATGATGTCATTTAAAGTTCTAAATTTTGATGGAATCTCATCAATATGTTTCTTTTATACATCATGTTTTTTGTATCCTAGGTAGTTCTTGCCTACCCTGAATTCATAAATATTTTCCCTTATAATTTCTTCTTAAAGTTTTATACTTTTAGGCTTTCTTATTTAGGTTCATAGATCCCTTCAAGTTGTTTTCATGTATGGAAAAAAAGGGTTGAGGTTAATTTTTTATATATGGATACCAGGTGTTCTAGTGCCATTTGCTGAAGACACTGTCTCTTCCTCGGCTCTTGAATCGAGTTTATATTCTATAAAATGCTAATGTTAAATAATCTTTCAAAACTCAGTGGACCGTATATGTGTGGTTCTATTTCTAGATTCTCTGTTTTATTCCAGTGATCTATATGTCTTTCCTTACACCAACACTGCCTTGATTACTGTAGCTTTAGAAGAAGTCTTAAAATTGGGTGCTAAACATCTTCCAACACTGCTTTTGTTTTTGTTTTTGGCTTTTCTGGGTTCTTTGTACTCCTACATAACTTTAAAATTGCAATATCCAGTTCTTCATTTATAGCAAGTATACACAGACCTGAATTTTTATATATACCTTGTGTTTTCTACTCCTGCTAAATTCAAGTACAAGTTCTAGGGGCTCCTAGAGATTTCTTAGTATTTTCTCTGTAGATGATCATTTCATCTACATATAAAGATTTTCCTTCTGCCATGCCAATCCTATCCTAGTTGTGTCATTTCATTGACAGGCTATTTTGGTTTAGACCTATGTTTCAAAGCCTAATGGATAGATGAAGAGTAGGCATATATACCCTTGTTCCCCACTTTAGGGAGAAAGCATTGTATCGTCTCCATTCATAGAAGGAGTTTTTGTTGAAAGTATGGAGTACATGTCTTTGATATGTTGAGAAGGTTCTGTTCTACTCCTAGTCTCCTGATAGCTTTTACCACGAACAGCTGTACAATTTATTCCAATACTCTTTCTACAACTAGTGACAGGATCATATGGCTTTCTCCTTTCCTCTGTTAAAATGATGACTTTTAGGGGTGGATCTTCCAATGCTGAACCAACACTACCATCCCTATAATAAAACCACTTTCTACATCCTTCCAGATCTGACTTCTAAGAGTTTGTTTTGTGAAACAAATTTCTATCTATGTTCATACTTTTTTCTTCTATTATCTTTATCCAGTTTTAGGATTAGCACAATGTTGAGCTCCTAAAATGAGGGGAGAAGTGTTCCTTCTTTTTTCTGCTTTAATTGTTTGATATAACTTATCAGTTAAAATGTTTATGAGCCCGCTGTTGTCCTATAGGTAGGTTTTCAAGCTAGGACTATACTTTCTTTAATAGGTGCTATTCAAATTTTATATTTCCTCCAGAGTTAGTTTCATTAATTTGTCTTCTAAGTTACTTCTTAGAAGTTGTTAGATTTATTTCAAAACAGATTTTTGTAATATGCTTTCTATATCCTTTTAAATTCTGTAAAATCTGTGGTAATGTCTCCTAGATCTTAATGCTGTAATTTTAAAAATGTATAACTGATATTGTGTAACAGGAAGAAAAGGCCTAAAAGAGCGGGGGAATTGGGAGGGGTAGGGGAAGGGAAAAAAGGGAAAGGAAAAAATATGAGAAGAGGAAAAAAATGGAAACAAGGTCTTTGCAAGTAGGGAAGAGTGGAGGGGGTGAAGGGTGGGCAAGGGAAGGGGAAATAAAATAAGAACCAAGATACACATGTAATGGTACAAGATCCCAATGATGAATGTAACTGTATTGTATACCTAAAATGTACCAATAAAGTTAATGGGGAAAAAAAAGGAGTGCAGAGTGGTAGAACCAGTATGGGAATCAGTATGGAGATACCTGAAAGAACTAGGACTGGAAGTCCCATTTGACCCAGCTATTCCCCTGCTGGTATCTTCCCCAACCTCAGTGATATGTGTGCACCCACATTCATAGCAGCACAATTTGTAACAGCTAAGACTTGCAAGCAGCCCAATTGCCCATCAACTGGAAACTGGATAAAGAAAATGTGTTTTTTAATAAAATGGAGTCCTACTCAGCCATCAAAAATGAGAAATTAGAGACATTTATAGCTAAAGGAATGCACATTGAGGCAATACTCTTAAGTGAAATAAATAGGACACACATGTAAATACTGAATAATTTCTCTAGTGTGAGAAACTGAAAATGTAAATAAGGACTAAAAGGTATAATAGATAATGTGAAATAGGAAGAAAAGGGGCAAAGGGGAAGGGGAAGTGGGAGGGGTAGGGGAAAGGTAAGAAGGGAATGGAATTACTATGAAAAAATGAAAAACTGGAATCAAAGTCTTTGTAAATAGGTAGAGATGGAGGGGTTGAAGGGAGGGCAGGGGAATGGGGAAAAAATAAGAACCAAGAGAGATTATGTAAAGGTGCAAATTTCTAATGATGTATGTCATTATATTGTATACCTAAAATGTACTAATAAAATTAATTTTAAGGAAATAAGAATCAAGATAGATTTATGTAAAGGTACAAGATTCCAACGAGGAATGTAACTGTCATTTTATACCTAAAATGTACCAATAAACTTTTTGGGGGGTTTTTTGGCACCGGAGATCGAACTCAGGTCCTTGCGCTTGCAAGGCAGGCACCAGAACCACTGAGCTAAATCCCCGGCCCCTGTACCAATAAACTTAATGAAAAAAAAAAGAAAAGAAGTTGGGTGAATATGCATGGGTTTGTGTTTGTTTCATCATCCTGTGTCTGTTGGTATGCCAATACCATGCTGTTTTCATTACTAGGCTTTGTAACTTGTTTTAAGATCAGATAGTGAAATGTCTCTTGCTTTGTTCTTTTTGCTCAAAATTTCTTTGGCTATTTAGAGTTTTAGGGGTTCCATACCAATTTTAGGATTTTTTTTCTGAATCAGTGGAGAATGTCCTCAGGATATTTGTAGGGAATGCCTTGAACCTGCAGATCACTTTGAGTAGTCTAGACATTTTACCAATATTCTCTTCTGATCTATAAAAGTGAGTTGCCTTTCCAAATGTACATGTGTTTGTTCTTTTCAATTTCTTTCATTAATCTTTTACACTTTTCATTGTAAAATCTTTCATCTGTTTGGTTAATTTTTTCCTAGGTATTTTTATAGCTATTGTAAATAAGATTGTCTTTCTGATTTCTATGTCAGAGAATTGTTCTTGCGATATTGCAATACTACCAAATTTTATGTTGATTTTGTATCTTGAAACCTTGCTTAATTTGTATACTAATTCTAATAGTTTTTTGATGGAGTCTTGGATGAAAATGGGCATCCTAATCTTATTCTAGATTTAGAGAAAAGCTGTCGACCTTTTTCTGTTCAGTGTAACGTTGATTAACAGCTTACTACAAATGGCTTTTATTATATTGAGTTACATTCCTTCTATTCTTAGTTTGCTATGAATTTTTATCATGAAGAGGTGTTGGCATTTATTGAGTGCCTATTCTGCATCTATTGAGATGTTCATATGGTTTTTGTCCCTCATTCTTATCTTAGTTTTTTTCCCTTGTTACTGGGACAAAATACCCAACACACACAACTTAAAGGAAAAAAGTTTATTTTGGCTCACAGATTGTAGAAGCTTCAGTCCATAGCACACTGGCTCCAAGGCAAGACAGCATCTCTGAAGGAGCTGCTCGCAAAATGGTGGTGGGGAAGCAGAGAAGGGAAGAGTGGGAAGGGAGATAAACCCTTCCATGTCAGGCCACGAGTGACGCAACTCTTCCAACCAGGCTCCACCTCCCAACATCACATTTAGCTATAGACTCCTCAATGGACTAATCCACTGATGATTATCATGCCCCCATGATCTAATCACCTCCCAAAAGCCCCACCTATGAGCACATGAGACTCTGAGGGGACATCTAGGTATAAACCATAGCAATTCTGTTGATGTGGTATATCTTGTTTGTTGATTTGCATATGTCAATACTTAGGCCCCTGGGATGAATCTCACTTGATCATCCTTTTGTTCTTTTTGATGTATTGTTGCATTTGGTTTGCTAGTATTTTGTTGAGAATTTTTACATATATATTCTTCAATAATATCGGGCTATAGTTTTCTGTTGTTGTCATTTTGTTTCTTTGCCTGGTTTTAGTAACAGGTTAATGTGAATTGTTATTCATTCTTGTTTAAATATTTGTTAAACTCAGCATTGAGACTACACAGTCCTTTTCTTTGTTGGGAGAAGTTTTATTAGAGATTCAACCTTATTACTTGTTATTAATCCATTCAGGTTTTCTATTTCTTCATGATTCAATTTTGATAAAATATATGTGATCAAGAATTTGTCCATTTATTTTAAGAATCAAATTTGTTGACATACAATAATTTCTAATGATCTTTTGTAATTCTGTGGTGTCAGTTGTAGTGTCTTCCTTTTCATCTTTGATTTTGAGTTTTCTCTCTCTTAATCTACATAAGATTTTATTTTATCTTTTTTGAAGAACTAGCTCTTTGTTTCATTGACCTGTATTTTTCTTATTCTGCATTTCATTTATTTCTGATCTTTATTATTTCTTTCCTTCTATTAATTTTGTGTTGGTTTATTCTTGTTTTCTATCTCCTTGAAATATAATGATATGGTGTTTATTTCAGATCTTTCTGCTTTTTTGATAGGCATTGATTGCTATAAATTTCCCTCTTAGTACTATTCTTGCTGTATCCCATAGGTTTGGAATGTTGTGTCTCCATTTTCATTTGTTCAAGAAATTTTTAATTTTCTTCTTGACTTCTTCCTTAATTTATTGGTTCTTCAAAAGTTAAGTTGTTTCATTGCCACACACTTGTATAGTATCCAAAGGTTATCTTGTTATTTATTTCTAGTTTTATTGGTCCAAAAAGTTATTTGATATGATTCCAATTTTTAACAATTTTTTGAGACTTGTTTTTTAGCCTATTATATGATCTATCCTGGAGAATGTTTCCTGTGCTATGGTGAAAATATGCATTCAGTACTGTTAGACGTAATGTTCTAAACATGTCAGATCTGTTGGTTCAAGAGTGCAATTTAACTCAGCTGTTTGTCTAGATAATCTAACTACTGCTAAAAGTGAGGTGCTTAAGTTCCATAGTATTACTGTTTTGGAGCTTATCTCTTCCTCTAAGTCTACTATTCTGCTTCATATATTTGGGTGTTCCACTGTTGGATACGTAGGTATTTGGAATTGTTATTTCCTCTTGCTTGTACCTTTTTATCATTTTATAGTGACCTTCCTTGTCTCCTTTTTTTACTGCTTTTTATTTAAAATCTATTTTTTCTAATGTTAAATATGATTGCTTCTACTTTATTTTCGATCATATTTGAATCAAATATCTTATTCTACCTCTTCATTATCTGTCTGTGTGCATCCTTAAAAATGAAGTGAGTTTCTTGTAAATAACTTAGGTTTTATTTTTTATATGTTTAGTCACTTTACATCTTTTAATTGGAGAATTTAATCTATTTATATTTAAGGTATCAATCAACAAATTTTACTACAGTAATTTTGTGACTTGTTTTCTGGTTTTGCCATAGTGTTCTTTCTCCTCTCTTCCTCTCTCTCTCTCTCTCTCTCTCTCTCTCTCTCTCTCTCTCTCTCTCTCTCTCTCTCTCTCTCTCTCTCTCTCCTCTTTTCCAGTTTTATTATATGGTGAAGTGGTTCACCTCAGTAATGTGTTATGATTTCTTCCTTATTGTTTTTGGCTACAGTACTACAGACATTTTGTGTTGTGGTTGCCATAAGGCTTACAAAAACACCTTTTGTTTATAACATGCTATTTTGAAATATTAGCAACTTAACATGAGCATAAAGATAAAAAACAAAGACTTAGAGAAAATATACTAAACATAGCCTCCATTTCTCCTCCCATTTTGAATTTTTTATATCTCATTTTATGTCTTTCTACATCACTTGTTTGTTAATTTATTAATGTGCCAATTATTGTTTTGTTTTGTTTTCTAGTCTTCATACTAAAGATATGAATGGTTTATGTACCATGCTTACAGTATTAGAGCATTCTGGCTTTGTCTGGATAGTTAACCTTTCCAGTGAGTTTTATGCCTTCTGATGTTTTTGTCTTACTCATTAAGGTCTCCTTCTTTCAGTTTGAAGAGCTCCCTTTGGCATTTCTTATAAGACAAACCTAGGGGAAAAATATTCTCTGGGTTTTTGTTAGCTGGGGATAAGTATTTCTCCTTTATTTTGAAAGTTAGCTTTGGTGGGTACAGTATTCTTGGTTGGCCGGTATTTTTCTTCCAAAACTGCTAAATCTCATACCACTCTCTCCTGGTCTGTTGAGGTTTCACCCCAGAAGTCTCCTGTGAATTGGAGAAACACACATATTTTCTTTCTCCTGCTACTTTGAGAATCTTTTCTTTCTATTTAACTTTTGAGAGCTTAATTATAAAGTAAACTTAGTTGAGCTAATTCTGTGGACCTTTGACCTTCCTATACCTGGATATTTATAGCTTTCTCTGGGTTTGGAAATTGTCTCTTTGAATAAGTGTTCTACCCTTTTGGCATTCTCGGATTCCTCACGAACCACTCCCCAAACCCAGGTATGTTTTCTTTTATTGCAGTCTCAAAATATCTGTGGGCTTTCTTCATTTCTCTTCACTCATTTTTCTCCAACTGTATATCTTTATGTACCCTGTCATTGAACTCACTGATTTTTTTCCTCTGTTTGATCTATCCTACTATTGATGTCTTCTATTCTGTTTTTAATTTTTTTTAGTGTATTTCTTAACTCAAGGATTTCTTGTTTTTAACTTTTAAATTTTATGTATTTATTTACTTATTTATTTTTGGCAGCATGAGGTATTGAACCCAGGACCTCATACATACTAGTTAAGTGCTCTGCAACTGAGGAACATCTCTAGACCTAGAGAAAATTACTTCAGTTTCTCCATTAAATTTCTCTCTTAAATTACCTAATCTTTTCTCTGTTTTCCTGAAACTTGTTGTATTTCCTTAAAATATCTATTTCTAATTTCTATCCAAGAGTTTGCCCCTACTGATTACTACTGGTTAGTTTCTAGTGTCTTATTTTGACTGCTAAATGAGGTTATAATTTTCTGAAAGCTATTGATGCTTGGATGGTGCACTATTATCTGGGCATTGAAGGATTAGATATTCCAGTCTTTATAATTTGGCTTTGTTTGTGCCTGTCTTTCCAGAAATTCTAGGCAGGCTATTTATATCCTACCTTATTTCTTGTAATCACTTCTGCTATTTCAGTACTACATGGCATCCTAAATCCAGGTATCCTATAAGAATGTCATTGATGTATTGTCACTGTTGCCGCGCTGACGGACAATCCAACCCCAAGTTTGTCCTATATTCACAGTTAGTATGTTCAGCAAGAACTGAGGGATGCCTAAAAAGGGTAGTCCATCTCCTAAATATCTCTCTGAGACTAGAGTGAACCTAGATACCTCTTCCATAGTCACCAGCCTGTCATTGGATACTATGTGATTCTGTCCACCTCTAGCAGAATCACTGTGCCTCACGTGCATATGTCACATCTGTGGTTCTCAATACTGCAAAGCTCTACCATGCCCCAAATTCACAGCCCACCAAGACTAGAGCAGCACTGAGGTAGTGCCAAGGTCTACACTGCTATGGGCTGCCTAATACTAATGCAACCTTTGAGGTGGCTTTATGGTCTAATAATAATGCAGCCAGACAAAGGAGATGCTGTTCAGACTAAAAGTCCAATAGACTAGGATCACATGTCTTTCCCTGGCAGTGGGGCTGTTCCTAAGTTTCTGTCCACAGACAGGCCATTAGGAAAGACACAGTGTTGGAATTCACAAGTCCAGCACTGAGTTCCAAGGCAAAGTTCTCTGATAACTACCCTCTTTACCCTCAGCAAATGTAGTATTGTCCATATTATACTGCCAGAGATTAGGGTAATGGTGATGAAGGCAGTCCCTTGGCCTCCAAGGCTGACATTAAGATGACTCATGCCTGAGTTTTAGAGCCACAAGGACCTGCACCCAAAAGTATACCCAAGCCTATGCCACAACTAGCAATGATGCAGCTAAAATGCAATTTCAACCCACTGGAATGAAGGCTTCTGCTTGGTGCTGCCGCTGACCTAGGGCTCTGTCTGTAAACACTGGTCTGTAAACACAGCTTTGTTGCCTGAGGTTGGGGCCACAGGAATAGAGACCATTCCTTGATTGCCAAGGCTATTGCTAAGCTGGGTCGCACTTAAGTCTCACAGCCAAGGAGCTTGTACAGCCTGGCATGGAGTAGGGTATCCCAGGCCCACTGTAAAGTTTACAATAATGCAAGTCAAAACTCAAGTCTGTCCTACCATCCTCCAGGTCTCTACATGGTGCAGGGACCAATATAGAGCCTCTATTTGTGAACTCTGGCCTATGTATACAGGGAACATGGTTTCTACCTGGTGTTGTGTCTCATTATGGCAGGCCCAGGCCCAGCCTGAACTCCAAGACAAAGCCCTGTGCTTTCATGCCCTGCTCCCTACTTTGCCACCATGCAGAGGGGTAGTGGAGGCAGTCAGTTGACTGACCTCAGGCAGTTCCAGGGGCTGAGTCCATGAACCTGGGAGAGGGGGTTGTAGGACTCTTTCTGGCCCAGGGTTTCACAATAGACTACATCATTTTATATAATGATTGTGATCATGCTCGGATTTTGATATGTGTGGGAGTGGGGATCTTGGAATCAATTCCCCTTGAGTATGGAGGGAGGACTGTATAGTACTTCTATTCACATTCCATTGGATAGAGCTCACATTCACAGCCCCATCTAACTGCAAAGTTTGCTGGGAAATGCAGCTCTCCAGTGTGTACAGGGTGAAAAGGAAATAGGCTTTGGAAAACACCTACCAATGTCTGCCGTAAGTTCATTAGCTGAACTTAACAATTGCTCTCCTTTAGCCAGCTAAGTAATCACAAATGTCAGCCTAGATTTTTTTAAAAAGACAACCAGAGAGAGATTCTCCAGAGACTATTGATATTTATTTGTCAATAGCAGAGCACTGCAGTGGGAATATACATGTGCTGTGGAAAACTATTGACATATTCAAAGAGGTTGAGGCAAGAATGTTTTAAGGCAAAATGAGAAGGATTGCACCAGATATTTTGAAACAATAATCCTTGGCCACAATAATTAATAGCAAGAGTGGCATCAGTCTGAGACTGAATGGCCAGTTTTCTGGGCAGATATTCTTACTGAAGTACTTTTCAAACAAGGTTGTAGTGGCCTGTGTGCAACTTGGTGTTCTAGCAGAGTCTTTTGTGATAGTTACAATTAGACAGTCATGCATGAGAACCCTTCCTTCATAACCTCCCTCCTAGCTTTATTTCCTTTTTTTTTCTGGAGGGTGGAATGACAAGCAGACAAGCAACTCTTTTTATTCTAACAGCTTTCACATTTCTGTCAAGCAAGTAAACACAAGTTCATACAAGAAATTTATGCGTAAGAGTAATTTCAAATGTATTACAATATAGTTTAACCTCATATTTTTATATGAAACTATAAGATCATAGTTCTTGGGACTGGAAATGAAGTAGAAATCATGTAATTCCACCCACTCATTTTTTAAATGAAAAGAACAAAAGCTAAAATCCTATGTCATTTCTCCCAAGATAACAAAAGTAGTTAGCTTGTGATAGAACTATGTAGGGGGCCCTGCCCCCCCCCGCTGGAAATCTTGAGTGCCTTTTATGGACATATCCGGGCCTGCTACAAATCTACCCGGCAACAAGGAAGTAGCCCCAGTACCCTCCTCTTGCTCCTCCCCTCTAGCCCTACGGTATATATGTTGTAACAGCTTCTGCAATAAACGAGACTTGATCAGAAACCTGTCTTGTCTCCATCTCTCGTGTCCCCTGTCCCCTCTCATCCTCGCTCCCCCTCTAGGGTCTCCGTTGACTTACCCGCGGGCCGGGACAAGTGGCGCCCAACGTGGGGCCAGAGAACGGGGGATCCAGTGAAGGACGCTGCTCAGGGGCCCTAAGATTAAGATTGAGGAACAAAGAGCATACTCGACATAGAAGAGGCTTGCGATTGACGTGGACCTGCCGTCTTTTTGCACCTCGGTAAGTTGAGCAGCGATTATGGGACAGGGCATTAGTCAGCACGAACTGTTTGTGCAAGGTCTCAAGAAGACATTACAGGCACGAGGGGTAAAGGTTACAGTCAAACAATTGCTGAAATTTTTTGATTTTATTAAACATCTCTGTCCCTGGTTCCCTGCTGAGGGAACCATTGACGAAGAGAGATGGAAAAAGGTGGGGGAGGCTCTCCAGGATTATTATGCCACTTGCGGACCCGGGAAGGTCCCGATTGCGGCGTTCTCATATTGGAATTTGATTAATGATATTATTTCCCAAAAAGCAAGGGATCCACTGGTAGCTCAGGCTATACAGGTTGGGGAGGTAGCCCTCCGTAGTGGTGAGGAGCTGACACCCGCTGGTGACACTGACGCAGTTCCCCGGGACGCCAATATGGCGCCGGGACCCAGGCCAGTTAAGGCCACGCCTTCCTCGCCAGACGAGGAAGAGGACTTGATGTCCTTTGACAGTGATGATGATCCCGCCCCCGACGGACATAACGTTCCCTCGGACCAATCCCAAACGGCCGCGATCCCTGCCAAGCCCTATAAGGCAAAGCCTTGCCGGACCCCCGCTTCCTCTTCCTCCATCACTGCCTCTAAGGCAACCCCACCCTCGCGGGAGGTTCCGCCCCTATATCCCTCCCTTCAAGCCTATCGCTGCTTGCCTCCGCCCCCAGATCCACCCCAAAAGGACTCCGGAACTGACGAGTCTGCGGGGGAAGCATTGCGGGGCGGCTCTGGGTGCCCCCCTCCTTATATCCGTCCAGGCCCCAGCACTCCCACTTTGGCCTATCCTGTTGTTGATCCCCAAAAGGAACTCCGGGACAAAATAGACTTTCTAAAAGAACAGATAAGGTTAGAAAAGGAACATCAAGAACTTATTACCCAGCTTGAGGGCTTAAGAACAGGCAAGGCTCATGGAAATGTCCCTAGAGAGGACACCCATAAGCCACGACCCCCCATTAGAGGGGCGACCCCCAGGGTGCCGTCCGGGTCAAAGGTACCCCTAGAACTTGAGCCCGTGGAAGCCTTCCCTGTCACTGAGACTGTTGACGCACAGGGTCAGGCATGGAGACACCATGGTGGCTTTGATTTTAAGGTTATTAAAGAGCTTAAAACGGCTGCGGCTCAGTACGGGGCCACTGCACCTTACACCATGGCTAGTCTAGAATCGGTGGCAGAAAATTGGCTCACCCCAATTGATTGGCAGACTCTGGCCCGTGCCACCCTTGCAGGAGGTGACTACTTATTATGGAAATCTGAGTATGTTGAGAATTGTCGAGAGACCGCTAGACGCAATGCTCAGGCGGGGAATGGTTGGGTGCTTGACATGCTTCTTGGGGAGGGGGCCTACGCCGCTAACGACCAGCAAATGCAATTTGACGTGGGGTTGTATGCCCAGATTCAGACCGCAGCAACTAGGGCCTGGAGGAAACTCCCTTCCAAAGGAGACGTGAGTGCCTCCCTCACTAATATCCGGCAGGGACCGGACGAGCCGTTTGCGGACTTTGTCCACCGCCTTCTCACGGCGGCAGGCCGGATTTTTGGGAGCGCGGAGACAGGGACAGATTTTGTTAAACAGCTTGCTTTTGAGAACGCCAATGCCGCCTGTCAGGCCGCTATCCGCCCCTATAAAAAGAAAACTGACCTTTCCGGCTACATTCGCCTTTGTTCTGAGATTGGGGCCGCCTACCAACAGGGCCTTGCCATGGCGGCCGCCATGCAAGGCTTCACAGTCAAACAATTCTTACAACGCCACGTCGGCAATAAATGCTTCCGGTGTGGGGCCATCGGCCATTTTGCTAGAGAATGCCCGACCGCTAAAATGCAGGGCCCCGACGCTCCGCCCCCAGGGCCCTGCCCCCGATGCAATCGGGGGAGGCATTGGGCGAGTGAGTGCCGATCCAAGACTGATGCCCAGGGTCGACCCCTCCCCCCTCTCCAGGGTTTGAATTCGGGAAACGGGAAAGGGGGCCAGCCCCGGGCCCCCAATTCCAAACAAATTTACGGGGCGCTCAATTTTGCTCCAATAAACAGCAATCCATTTCAGACCTCGTCAGAGCCACAAAAGGAAGTGCCGGATTGGACCTCAGTGCCACCACCCACACAGTATTAACCCCAGAAATGGGAGTTCAGGCCCTTGCTACGGGAGTCTTTGGACCCTTACCTAAGGAGACCTTTGGCCTCGTAATAGGCCGAAGCAGCAGTACCATGAATGGACTGCTGGTTTACCCAGGAGTGATTGATAGTGACTACTCTGGGGAAATTAAAGTTATGGTTTCTTCCCCCAAAGTTATTAATACCATTCAATCAGACCAAAGGTTTGCCCAATTGTTACTCCTTCCCCTTCTCTCCACCTCTAATAAGGCTCTTAAAAACGCCCGAGGCAGCCAGGGTTTCGGCTCATCTGATGTCTACTGGTCGGAGGTACTTTCAGCACAAAAGCCTCTCATGACCTTGTGGTTAGATGGGAGACAGTTTTCTGGGTTGGTCGACACTGGTGCCGATGTAACTATCATAAAGGGAGAGGATTGGCCTCAGGCGTGGCCATTGAAGGACACCCTCACCCATCTCAAGGGTATAGGGCAGAGTCAAAATCCTAAACAAAGTGCCAAAGATCTGACCTGGAGGGACCAAGATGGTAATCAGGGCACCATTCAACCTTATATCATTTCAGGGTTACCCATTAATTTATGGGGGAGAGACCTATTATCACAAATGGGGATAATTATTTCCAGCCCCAATGAAATTGTCACTATGCAGATGTTTAAAAATGGGTACATTCCAGGAACAGGGCTGGGAAAACACCCTACTAGCCTTACTCACCCCATTGAGCCTGTCCCTCGGCCCCCTCGAGCAGGGTTGGGCCATTTTCCATAGGGGTCGCTGACACTCCTGCGGTCCATGCTGAAAAGATCACCTGGCTCTCGGATGATCCAGTGTGGGTCGATCAGTGGCCCCTCTCCAAGGAGAAGTTGTTAGCAGCTCAACAGCTGGTGCAGGAGCAGCTTCATGCTGGCCATATCATTCCTAGCCACTCCCCTTGGAATACTCCCATTTTTGTCATTAAAAAACGGTCGGGAAAATGGAGGCTCTTGCAAGATCTCAGAGCAGTTAATAAAACTATGGTACTCATGGGAGCTTTACAACCGGTCTTCCCTCACCGGTAGCCATCCCCCTTGGATATTATAAGGTTATTATTGATTTAAAGGATTGTTTTTTCACCATTCCCTTACATCCTGCAGATCAAAAACGCTTCGCTTTTAGCCTCCCGGGGACCAATTTCTGCGCCCCAATGCAGCGCTTTCAATGGCTAGTGCTACCCCAAGGCATGGCCAATAGTCCCACCCTGTGCCAGTCATTTGTAGCCACAGCACTTCAATCCACCCGAGACAATTGGCCTCAAATGTATATTATCCATTACATGGATGATATTCTCGTGGCGGGACAATTGGGAAGTGAGGTTTTGGCTTGTTATGCTGACCTTCGGCGGGCCCTTGAATCTTGTGGCCTCCAGATTGCCCCTGATAAGGTTCAACTAAAAGACCCTTACAGTTACCTCGGATTTCAGATGAAGGGACGTCATATTTCCTCCCAGAAGCTCACCTTGCGGCTGGACGGTCTTAAAACTCTGAATGACTTCCAAAAACTGCTCGGAGATATTAATTGGCTTATGCCCTATTTAAAGCTCACTAAACATGACCTGAAGCCTCTCTATGATACCCTGCAAGGTGATAGCCACCCCACTTCGCCTCGGGAGCTCACTGCTGAGGGGCGCAAAGCCATTAGCACGGTAGAACAAGCCATTCAAAATCAGACAATTACCTTTGTAGATTATAACTCTCCTTTACAATATATCGTTTGCAGAACCTCTCTCTCCCCCACCGCTGTCTTTTGGCAAACCGCTCCCCTTTTATGGGTTCATCTCCCAGTTTCCCCTAAGCGGGCCTTTTACCCTTATTATATTGCAGTTGCAGACCTGATTGTTCTAGGTAGAGACCATGGAAAGATGTACTTTGGAAAGGAACCTGATGTCATTATCCAACCCTACCTTAAAGATCAAATCGATTGGCTTATGCAGACTACCGATTCCTGGCCAATTGCTCTCGCTTCTTATTCAGGATCATTGGACAATCACTATCCTCCCAACAAACTCATTGACTTTGCTAACAGACATGACTTCATTTTCCCAAAGGTCACTTCTTGTTCTCCTCTGCCAGAAGCCCTATCCGTTTTTACAGATGGTTCTTCCACTGGGATGGCTGCCTATGTGTGGGACGATAACATTGCCCAGTTCCAAACCACCCACTCTTCGGCCCAATTAACCGAGCTGCAAGCGGTTATAGCGGTCTTTTCTACATTCCCTGCCCGAGCTCTTAATCTTTTTACTGACAGTGCTTATATTGCTCAATCTGTCCCCTTATTGGAAACATGTGGATTGATCAAACTTGCTTCTCAGACTGGTGGTCTCTTCCTCCAATTACAAGATTTAATCAGAAAGAGATCCGAATCCTTTTTCATTGGACACCTTCGTGCCCACTCTAACTTACCTGGCCCACTCACACAGGGCAACCGCTTAGCAGACCTAGCTACAAGACCTCAAGTTTTGGCCTGTTCAATAAATACTGATGCCCCCATTCCAATTGACCAGGCACAAAAGGCACACCAACTGCATCATCTTAATGCTCACACGCTTCGCCTTATGTATAAGCTTACTAGAGAACAAGCTAGACAAATTGTTAAGGCCTGCCCTACGTGCACTCTACACCTTCCTACACCTCATCTGGGAGTTAATCCTCGTGGCTTGATTCCAAATGCCCTCTGGCAAATGGACATCACGCATTACCCTGAATTTGGAAATCTTAAATATATACATGTCAACATTGATACCTATAGTGGATTCATATTTGCCACCCTGCAGTCCGGGGAAGCTACTAAACATGTCATCGCTCATCTCCTCATTGCCTTCTCAGTACTTGGATGTCCACAACAAATTAAAACAGACAATGGTCCCGGCTATACCAGCTCTGGCTTCTCCAACTTTTGCAAACAATTTGAAATAACACATATAACGGGAATCCCATATAATCCTCAAGGACAAGGCATTATAGAAAGGGCTAATCTCACACTCAAAATTACTTTAGACAAAATAAAAAAGGGGGAATGGTACCCTACCAAGGGGTCTCCTAGAAACCTGATATCACATGCACTATTTATTCTTAACTTCTTAAATTTGGATGCCAAAGGTTCATCTGCAGCCAATCGTTTCTGGCAACCAGAGACGCAACGACAATTTGCTTCGGTGATGTGGAAAGACCCCCTGGACCACTCATGGCACGGGCCCGATCCTGTACTTATCTGGGGCCGAGGATCGGTGTGTATTTATTCCAAGGAAATGAAGTCAGCCAGATGGCTCCCAGAACGCCTAGTAAAACAAGTTGATGGGCGTGCTGATGATGCCGATGACCTGACGTTGTCCAATCCTGATCAGTTAACAATGGCGCCCACAATTTCAATTTAAAATGAGCAAGGATATAATTCAGCTTATCTAGTAATGTTTGGGTGCACCCTGATGTTCTACACTGTCTTACATGTTTGTCTAGTGTTTGTTGTTTGTGGTCATGTAATTGAGCTCAAAATGTTCGTTTCTCTTTAAGGGATATTCACCCATTGTTACATTGATGATGTTATTTTGTTAAAGATATGCTTTTCTCTTGGATCAAGGTATCACTGGAATTTATTAGATTAAAGTGATTTTTAGATGGGAACTCCCTTTGATGAATATAGAAGTGGCCACCCAGAAAATATTGTTCTGGTCTTAATTCCTCAAAGGGACTCCTTAGTGAAATTTATATCATGTGATCTTAGGGAACATCGTCATCATTTAAAGTTTGGACCTCCGGCGCACAATGAAGAGGGAACTCATGAAGGACATCTGGCTGAATGAACGATCCGAAAACAAGAATAGGATGAGCTGGAAATGCCTAGTTCCCCTGATGTTGCTGACCAGGGTATGGGTGGTGTCGCCTTCAGAAGGGTTAGACCACATGAAAAATATATGGATTCAGTTGGCAGGCTCGCTCAACTTGTCTGAGTTTTGTCTAAGTGCTGATGTAAACTTTCATTATATGTTGGGAAGTTGCCTCGTTCCTGTATGTACCCCATTGGAATCATTGCGGCCTTATACTCTGTTTAAAGATATCCCAGGAAAAAATCTCACATATGCAGATAGTTACAATTGGGGATCTGCTACTTGTCGCAGGCCCAAGAATGCTGTCAAATTATATTCACCTAAGGTAATTATGTCTAATAAGACCGAATGTGCTGTATACAGAAATTGTACAACTAAATGTCTGCAAGTTAAACGTTTGGAAAACATGTCCTGCCGTGTTGAACAAGAAATTATGTATAGTAATTGCCATGTCTCTTTGCCAATGGGTTGGTTTTACACTTGTGAAAGGGAAACTTTTAATTACATTCCGGCCAACTTGAGTGACACTCGTTGTTGCTTGAGTCGGTTGGCTGTGATATTACCAGACAGAACTGATTTGATTGTACCTAATCGAATTAGACGGTGGTCACCGTATACCGCCCCGGGATGTAATGATGATGTGGGTCTATTGACTGATGCAGAAGTGTTAGTCATGATAGGGTCTTTTGTTGCGCTGCCGTCCATCGGGGTGCACGCGGAAGCGGCAGTACGAAGATTAGCCTGTAAAGTGGTAAAAGGATTGAATGCCACCTCCACCGCCCTGGCGTTGATTAATCAAGAATTACAGGAACAAAGACAAGCTATTTTGGATAATCGAGCAGCAATAGATTATTTGTTGCTTTTTCATCACCAGGGCTGTGAAAAAATAAAAAATATGTGTTGTTTTAATTTGACTGACAATGGAGAAAAAATCGATGATACAATAAAACAATTGAAAGACCTGGCTAATAAGGTGCACAATGAGGATGGCGGAGACCTATTTAAATGGTTGACCTCATGGCTACCCAACCTACAATGGGTAAAACAATTGTTTCTTGCCATTGCAATTGTATGTGTTTGTCTGTTATTGTCATGCTGCTGCATACAATGGATACCAATGCTTATACGTAGAAATCGCTTTGATTTTTAGATAAAAGGTTCAGGCTGATATGATTTAAAAGCCTTGTATTCCCCTTTGTATTTTAACCTATGTTAATCTTAGTAACTAAAATGTCCTCGGATAGTTCTGATTTTGTAAGGTTGTGATTTCCCCTGGAGCTATAGTGGAGACAAAGATGTACGTCAAAATCAGCGGTAAATTACTGTCAGGGATGTTGGCTGGACATACGCTACATGGGCCGATTCCATCTCTGCCACGGCGTAAAATTCTCGCCCCACCTGGTGAGCGGGCTGGCAAGCCAATGACGGGCAACTGAGCAAGCGTGCCATGCAATGAGAGAGCCCTCGTGTGCCGCCTAAGACAGGTGCCAGAGCCTTGATTCTCTGGTTAACCGATGACGGGTAAGGTGCACGGTGCAGACACGTATGTTGCTCTGACCCAAGACAGGCTCAGCCCCCGCAGGCTTGATTCTCCTGACGCTTTTCTAAAAAATAATTTTAAAAGGGAGGACCTGTAGGGGGCCCTGCCCCCCCCCGCTGGAAATCTTGAGTGCCTTTTATGGACATATCCGGGCCTGCTACAAATCTACCCGGCAACAAGGAAGTAGCCCCAGTACCCTCCTCTTGCTCCTCCCCTCTAGCCCTACGGTATATATGTTGTAACAGCTTCTGCAATAAACGAGACTTGATCAGAAACCTGTCTTGTCTCCATCTCTCGTGTCCCCTGTCCCCTCTCATCCTCGCTCCCCCTCTAGGGTCTCCGTTGACTTACCCGCGGGCCGGGACAGAACTAGGGCCAGAACCCAGTTAATAATAATAATAGAAAAATAAATTTTAAAATTTTTCAGAACCCTAAGGTTCTGAAAGAACTTAATCATTGAGGAGACTCTATCTATTGTAATCACCTTGCAACACTAATAATTTTTAGAAATATTTTCATCGGACAGAAGTTAAAATAGCCTGTAATTCCAGCTCTCAGGAAGCTGAGGCAGGAGAATCGCTAGGAGTTTGAGGCCAGCCTGAACTACAGAGCAAGACTCTATCTCAAAAAACCAAAAAATATGGGCCGGGGATTTAGCTCAGTGGTTTTGCCGCCTGCTGTGTAAGCGCAAGGACTGGGGTTCGATCCTCGGTACCAAAAAAAAAAAAAAGAAAAAACCAAAAAAGAAAAAAAAAAAAGTTAAAATAAAAATGATTTCCTTTGCAAGTTATTTTAAATGATGGGCGAAAGATGACCACAGATTCTTTGCCATGCCTGCCATTAAGCAGAGTTTAAAAGGAGCCGACCATCCTCACTGGAGGAGAGATAGCCTCTTTAATAAACAGTGTTGGAAAAACTGGATTCCAACCTGCCAAAGATTAAAATCAGACCCCTATCTTTCACCATCCACTAAACTAAAATCAAAGTGGATTAAAGATCTAAATATTAAAACAGAAACACTAAACTTGCTGGAAGATAAGTTAGGTAGAACTCTTGAAGACATTGGCATAGGAAAAGACTTTATGAACAAATCCTCAGTAGCATGGGAATAGCACAAAGAATCAACAAGTGGGATCTCATCTTACTAAAAACCTGCACTGCAAGAGAAACCACCAACAGAGCTAAGAGACAACCTACAATGTGAGACATTTTTTATCACCTGTTCCTCAGACAAAGGTCTACTATCTAGACCATATAAAGAACTTTAAAAATCAGACCCCCTAAATATAAAGACTCAATTCAAAAATGGGCATCTGAAATGAACAGACATTTCTCAAAGAAGTAAAAGCAGCAAATAAACACATGTAAAAATGTTCAACATCACTGGTCATTCGAGAGATGCAGATGAAGACAATACTGAGATTCCATCTCACCCTGGGAAGAATGGCTGCTATCAAGAAATCAACCAATAACAAATGCTGGCAGGGATGTGGAGAGAAAGGAACTCTTCTCCATTGTTGGTGGGAATGCAGACTGGTGCAACCACTGTGGAAATCAATATGGACATATCTCAAAAAACTAGGATTAGAGGTCCCATTTGACCCAGCTATACCTCTGCTGCATTATATTCCCAAAAGAGTCATATCACAGCAGTATATGTGCACCCATGTTTATAGTGGCACAGTTTGTAATAGCTAAGGCTTGGAAACAGCTCCAGTGCCCATCAACTGGAGACTGGATAAAGAAGATGTGGGGTTTTTTAATAAAATGGAGTACTACTTAGCCATAGAGAATGAGAAACTTGGGCTGGGGATTTAGCTCAGTGATTCCGCCACCTACCTTGAAAGCACAAGGTCCTGAGTTCAATCCCTGGTACCAAAAAAAAGAACAAGAAACTGGAGACATTTATAGCTAAATGGATGCATATTGAGGCCATACTCTTAAGTGAAATAAAGAGGACACACATGTGTAAATACCAAATAGTTTCTCTGGTGTGAGAGACTAAAAGTGTAAATAAGGATCAAAATGTATAACTGATAATATGAAATAGGAAGAAAAGGTCTAAAGGGGTAGGGGAAGTGAGAGGGGTAGGTAAAAGGAAAGAAGGGAAAGGAAAAATATGAGAAAAGGAAACAATGGAAACAAAGTCTTTGTAAATAGGGAAGGGTGGAGGTGATGACAGGAGGGCAGGGGAATGGTGAAAAAATAAGAACCAAGATACCTCATGTAAAGGTACAAGTTCTCAGTGAGGAATGTAACTGTATACCTAAAATGAACTTAATGAAAAAAAGAAGAAGTAGAGTATATAGCTCCTCCCTTTGATTCTGGTGTGGTCTTGAAACTGACTTAAACCAATATGACACAACACAAATGATGCTGCGTAACTTACAAGACGGAGTCTCAAGCAATCTGCATCTTCTGAGTTCACAGGCTTGGTACCTTCTTCTTAGAATTCATCCACTGTGCCACAGAAAACCTAGACCACCTGAAGAGGCCAATGAAGGACAACCAAGACATTCTGATCAACAGTTCTGGCTGAGCTCCCAGCCAGCAGCCCCACCCATTAGAGAAACTTCACAGATGTTCTTATTTATCAGATGCCAGCCTGGTTTGTTGACACATAAGAAGATAAATTGTTGTTTTATGTCACTGTGTTTGGGGATGGCTTGTTACATAGAAGAAAATTGTTGAAACAACTCACTCAAATATAAATTTAATAGAGTAATTAACAATTTTATCCATGTAGTGAAAAAATTCCAATATTGTGGGCTCAAGAATAGAGCTGAAATGTTTCCCAAAATTTCTGGAAATAAGTAATGAGGATGTGGTGGGTATTAAGAATGGTCAAAGGAGTACTGTCGAAGGTGACATCTGAGCAGAGACCTGAGTGAAGGAAATCAACTATGTGATGACAGAAAATCCAACAGCCATGAGAGTGAAGAAGGGCCCATCAAGAAGGGTGTCATTTTACTCAGTGCCACCTTGAATTCAGATGGAGGAGGCAGAGTACATTGGACTTTTCTTCTGTTAGACTATTTGTTTATTTATTCATGTATATAGCATTAAACCTGTTTTGACATATTATTTTATTACCATATCTCATGGAAATCTTTCTCAAAACAGAATCCAGACAGGGCTGGGGATTTATCTCAGTGGTGCCGCCGCCTGCCTCGAAAGCACAAGCTCCAAGTTCAATCAGTTCAATCCCCGGTACCAAAAAAAAGAAACAAAATCCAGACGACATGGTAATAAGGGCATTTACCTCCTGGAGCTAAGTTGAGGAAGTTCATGTAGGTTTTATTCTGGCTCCTGGGAAGGTTGAATCTCTTGTCCTTGCCATCTTGAGGGCAGGTAGTAGGCAAGCCTCTGCCAGGAGATCTGCACTCTGGACCTGAAGCCCTGTCCTTGCTGCACAGCCTCATGAGTTAGCTGATGAAAATGCAGGGCCTGCAAAAGGAGGGCTTGGAAGGACTATCTACAGGGCACTGACACTAATAAAAAGCAACTAAGCCCTGGATGTGGCAAGGTGGGCTGCCCAATCAGGAGCAAAAGAGGAGACAGCATGGCTGCCACAGCCACCCTACAGCCTGTCCAGAGTCCAGGCAGAATATGTAATGATCCTAAGTCAGGCATTTTTAAATTCAGTTCAAGTATTATCAATTCCAAGGCAGAAAGATTTATGTCTCATATACTTCTGCAGTGCCTTTAGATGACATGATTCCACAATGAGGCTGTAAAGAATTTTAACCACATATGAACCAAAACTAGAAGAACTTTTGTGCAACAGGATTTGTGGGTGGGAGGTTATCCTAGAAAGAGGACAGGTTTTAAGGCCAGAAAGACCATGGACTGGAATCTTGAGCCTGACTCTTAATAGTTATTTGATCTTAGGCTGACCTAAGACCCCATTTCTTTCTCTGCAAAGTAGGGGTAATACCTAATGAACTGAGCTGTTATGGTTTCTTTTCTTTTTCCTTTTTTTGGTACCAGGGATCAAACTCAGGACCTTGTGCTTGCAAGGCAGGCAGCGGAACCACTGAGCTAAATCCCCAGCCCTGAGCTGTTATGTTTGAAATGTCATTTCTAGTTAATTGTTACTTATATCAACTAGAATCTAAAGATTGTTGTGAGGACTGAATGAAATACCACGTTGTAAAAGACTTGGAACAGACTCAGTCCTTAACAAATGTTACTTCACTTCCTTCCCATCATCACACTTTTGCTCCCCTGTGGTATTCTAGGGTGAGCACAAGTCTGTTTTGCCTGCCACTAAGGAATTTTCTGGGACATGGCATTCTTGGTGCTGAAGCCAGGGTAGACTACCACCAAAACTACCACCAAACTACCACCAGAGTCACCAGAGCGTCAGTGCAGTTTCCCACGTGACTCTTTCCTGCACCATAGCTACACCAATTCACTGTGGCACCTGTACTGGAGCAGCTCCTGAGAGGAATAGGCTGTGTTCTTTTAAAGACCAATGTGAAACTGTGCTGTTTATTTTTCCCAGAAGTACTCTCTTCCTGAAAAAAAGTTGCAGTACAGATTTGGGGAGAATCACAAGACCTCTGAGACATGTGTGAACTAATACAATCAAAACTGAAGTCTGTCACTCACTGTCCTTCCCAGTCTTCATCTTCGGGACTTTATTTGTTCTTGCTGGATGGGTAGTACCTTTAGGAGACTGTCACTCAGCTAGAATTTGTCTCCTCTGCTATAATGCACTACATTGAGTTCACATCTCAGTTCACATTTGGGAAGATAGTCTGGTTTAAAAATCAAAAACATGTAATAGGAAAACTAAATAATTCTGACATCAGTTTTCTGTTTGGGCTTGATAAGACCATGTCTTCTCTTATTGCCTTTTTCATGCTCACCAAAAATTTTTATAAGGGCTGCTGATGTAGCTCAGTACAAAGGCACTAGGTTAAATCCCCAGAACAGAAAAAAACAAAAACAGAAGAACAAACAAAATGAGAAGCCCTTGGTGCCACAATAGTCTGCCCAAATAAAACTAAAAATAGACTTTACAGTGACTTGCCAAGGGCCTTTTCTGCAAACAAAAGCAAAACTCTTCATAACACCAGAATCATTCCAACTCCTACAAGCATTGCTCCAGAAAAGCTAGCCATGGCAGACAGACCATGTAACCCTGCAAAGGTCATCAGGCTATGGAGAACATCATTGCAGGAGGCAGCAGCAGTGTCAGCCTTCTGAGGGGAGGCTCCAGAATGCAGTAGATATTAGGAAGGAAGCATCCAAGGAGGCAATGGTGGGAGGTGGGGACAGGAGGACTGGAAGTGTTGGCAATGAGGAAAGATGAGGGAACTCCATTTAGTCCTGAAAAATAGCACCCAAGGAGATGAACGCTGTGTCCACTCACTTTATCTATGCCTCTACTGCCTCCTGGGCCAATTGGCCTACAGCAGTGCTGTCCAGTAGAACATCCTAGGATAATGGAAATGTGCTATCTCTGCACTGTCCAAGACATTAGTTTCTTGTCACATGTCATTGTTGAACAGTAGGATTAGGGTAATGCAATTGAATTTTAAATTTTTAGAAATTTTAATTTTAATAGCCATGTGTGGTTAGCATACCACATTAGGCAGTGCAGGTCTAGAGCAAAGCTGGTCTTTGGCGCTGTTGATCACTAACTGTGTGACCTGGGACAAGTTACTCAACCTCTAGAATCCTTAGATTCTCCATGTATAAAATAGAACAAATGACACCTTCTTTATCAAATTGTTGTAAGGATGAAATAAGTTAATATAGTAGTCTTCCCTTATCCGGGGGGAAATGGGTTCCAAGATCCCTTGGGAGTGCCTGAATCTGTGTAGTCCCCACCCCTACAAATACTGTTTTTTTTCCATATATACACATGTATGAAGGAGATTAACAAGAGATTAATGATAATAACTAATAGGAAAGCAGAATAATTATAACAATGTACTGTAATCAAAACTATGAATGGGATGGGTCTCTCTGTCTCTCTCTGTCTCTCAGTATCTTGTACTGCACTAGCCCTTCTTGCGAGGATGTAAGATGATGCAATGTCTACGTGATAAGATGAAGTGAGGAGAATGACTAAGCACTTATGTACCAATGCTGTATCTTTTGCAGCATTTCCTGCAGTTTCACAGATAGAAGATTCTTTCTTATTGTAAAGTTTAGTAACCTCAGCAAATGACTTTTTCTTTCTTTCTTTCTTTCTTTCTTCCTTTCTTTCTTTTATCACTAAATCAAGAACTGTCACCTTTTCACTTAAAGGAAGCATTTATGGCTTCTCTTTGGCCTATCATTGCAGGATTGCTACTCTGGTGCTTTGGGGCCATTATTAACTAAAACAAGGATTACGTTAACACAAGCACAATGATACCATGATACTCAATTTGATAAGCGATATGGCTTCTAGGTAGCAAATACAGCATGAATATGCCAGACAAAAGGACAATTCATGTCCCAGGCAGGTAGTAGGACATTTTGTGATTTTATCATGCTATTCCTAATGTCACACAATTGAAAATTTATACATTGCTTACTTCTGGAAATCTCGATTTAATATTTCTGAAACACAGTTGATCAAAGGTAACTGAAACCTCAGAGAAGGAAACTGCAGGTAAGGGGGACAACTGTACATGAAAAATGCTTGTGACATTGCTGCTCAATACACATAGTTTCCGTTATGTTTATATCTAAAAGAACCCCAAAGCCTAGTGTGCTCATAGATGGGGCTTTGGGGAGGTAATTGGATCACTGCAGCATGACACTCATCAGTGAATTAGTCCGGTGATGGGTCTATAGCTGAATGTGGTGTTGGAAGGTGAACCCTGATTGGAGGAAGTGCGTCAATGGGGGCATGGCCCAGAAGAGTCTATCTCCCTCACACTTTCCCTGATGGCTCTCTATTTCCTGACTGCCATGCTTTGAGCGAGCCTGTCTGTCATGCTGCCCTGCCTTGGAGCTGGCTGTGGACTGAAGCCCTCCAAACTGTGAGCCAAAATAAACCTCTCCTCCTTAGAGTTGTGGGTGTCAGGTATTGTGTCTCAGTGATGAGAAAGTAACCAACACAGATTCTTCCCAATCAAATTTGAAATAAATATTGATTTAATTTTTTTCCAAGATAACATTTCGGCAGTAGAGAAATTCCAAATATTTTTTCCACAAATGTGCACACCAGTGATTCTGAACCATGGGCAATTTTGCCTCCCAGAGGAAGCATGGCAAAGAGTCACAATGGAAGCATTTGTGGTTGTTACCAATGGGGGACTGCTACAGGTGCCATGGAGATAGAGACCAAGGATTTTGCTAAACATTGTCTAACATGTATGACTGCTCTCCACCAACCCCAGACAATGAATTATCTGCCCCAAATATCAGCAGTGTCAAACTCTGATATAGACATACCCTGAGAAGGAGACCATTGAACTGTGCAGTCATTTAAAGACCTCATCCCATCATTCACTTGAGTCTTCCCTCCATTCCAAAACTCTCTCCCCAACTTTGGCCAACCATTCTCCTAGTTTCAACTTTTATTGGAAGTCTCAAAAATGGAAAACTCTCTAAAAATATACATAGGTAGCTCATGTTCACAGAGGCAAAATTCATTTCAATGAATATGGTCGGGGCCGGGGATTTAGCTCAGTGGTTCTGGCACCTGCCTCGCAAGCACAAGGTCCCGAGTTTGATCCCTGGTACCAAAAAAAAAAAAACTTACTTCAATGAATATGGTCAAAGTCAAGAATTTCCCCACCTTCACAGTGGTTCATCTCTCCTGGAACCCTTCTCCCCAGATACTTTCATGGATTGTTTCCCTACTTCCTTGATGCTTATGAACCTTGTCTCTTCACACTTCATTTCCCAAAGAGGCCTTCCCTGGCCATTCTTTCAACACTTGAATCCCGTCATTCTCCAGCCTTTAATTTTGTTATCAGTCACCTGACACCATGTCCCATGCTCATTTGCTTGGTGTTTTGTCTTCTTCACTAATGTCTTCCTAGGGCCTGAATTGTGCCTAGCACATAGTTGCTACCCAAGAAATATTCATTTAAAAAAAATAAAAGAAAAAACTAAGAAAATCTCTCTAAACCACACTCATATTTCAAATAATATTCATCACAATGATTTCCTCAAGTATAAGAAATGTATTTAAGTCTCCTGGAGTTCTCACTGTTAATATCAGATCTTAGTCAGAAAGTAGATTCCCCTGGATCTGAGGAAAATTAGCAAAGAACAAAGAACCATTCTTACTGCAGCAAAAATGGATTCCTGGCTTTTGTTCTATTGGGGGGTTTTTTTTGTTTTAGAGCACCAAATGTTCTCTTATAATTTTTTCTTCTAAAATTCCAATTTTGTAGAACTGTACAAAGAAGTTTGAAAATTTTCTTAAAATTGTTTTTCTAATAGTATGATGTACTTTTAAAACTAATCATTTTATAGACCATTCCCACAGGGGAAAAAATTGTGCCAAATAAGATCTCCTTCCAGTAAGGAGAGCACGTCTTCTCTCCTTTGGGCTCCAAGGAGTAGCCCAGCACACCAGGGCCTGGCACAAGCAGGATATTCACCAGCTCCTGGCTCCACCTCTGCTGCTCTTTCCTCTTCAGATGAAGACCTTCTCCTAGGGCACCTGGTACCTAAGGGAAGGATGTGCTAAGCACACTTAAAAGCTCAGACCTTGCTCCCATCTTCTCTGTCCTATCTGAAATGAGGGCTGCTGGTCACTTACTTCTTAGGTCCTTCCCCTACGCTCACCCCAAAGAATTGCTTTAAATAAGCTGCCCTTTCCTGGACTATGCCTTTTGCTTTTTTGGCACTGCCCATTGTCCATCATTTAAGCTTTCCAAAGGTCTTATTTGATTATTTCTTCTGCCCTACCTGTTCCTATCATGATCTCCCAACAGAACTGTCTGAAAAAAAGTGGACTAAAATCCAACTTCTCTTTTTACTACCAAGGCAACAATTTAAAAATATGCAAAATTCTCTCTAGAACACACTTTGGCATTCTCAACTTGAACTTGTTCTGCTGGAAATCACAACTTGTATAGTCCACTCCTTTTTACCTTTTGATGTAACTTCAATGCCAGCTTAAGGTCATTTAATTGGTCAAAATTATTGGACAGATAGAATAGTTTTCTGCCTCCACAATGCAGAAATTCCTGATGTCTCCAATTCTGGACATCAGAGTGTCTTCTTTCACCTGGCAATTATACTCACATTACCCTTTGAATTATTCAGGTGCTTTGTACTTTTCAAAGCTGTTTCTTATACTTATGTTAAGAATAAGACAAGACATTCCATTGGCCAGGACCCTGCCCAGAGAGGAGCTGCACGGGTACATGGGCTCCCGCCAGATGCCCGCCATTCCATTGGTGAGTGTGTGCAGATCCTGGGGAGCAGCTGTGTGGCCCAGATGTGTGGCTGCAGGTGGATCCCAGCTGGGGGTCCACCCCAACCCCAGAGGCTCAGGCACACCAGCCCAAGGCAAAGGCCTGCCCAGAAAAGGGCTGCACAGGCACATAGCCTTCAGCCAGAGGCTCACCATACCATCGGCCACAGCCAGGGACCCACCTAGAGAAGAGCTCTACAGGCACACAAGCAATACCCTTAGGCTTACCCCAATACCATTGATAAGTTTGAGGAGACCCTAACCAAAGCCTGTGCAGACAGCAGAAACTGGAGTGCACAGCCCCCAAACAAAGACCCTCCCAGACAATAGCTACATAGGGCCCTCAATGAGAGGCATGCCTAGATACCATTCCAAGAGTGCTCAGGCCCCAGCCAGAAGCCCACCCAAACAACAGATCAGCTCAGGGATGTAGAAAGCCACCACTCTGAACCCAGGAATTGGTGTACTGGTGAGCAGCAAGTAAAGGGAGCTCTCTGGCTTGCAGAGAATTCAAGACCACTGGCTGAGCAAAAAGTCGCCTCAACAAAGACACAACAGAATGCATCTGTTGAAATGAGAAGACATATAAATAAGTAGCAAAACCAGACTTCCAGATCACCTAAGGTAACCCCAAAGGACAACAAGATGGAAAAATCTGATACTCAATCACCTGGACTCACTGAACTGGCAAGAAAAGGGGACCTGAAAAAAATGAAACCAGAGATTCCACTGCTCCCAGGGCAAAGGAGGTGAGGAAATCCTAGTGCCCAGGAGGAAGCTCCCTGGCCACCATTCCACCACTCCCAGGACAGAGGAGGTGAGACACTCGGGCTACAGCGACACACACACCCCCGCCACCTGTGGGAATGAAAAGACACATAAATAAGCCTCAAAAGCAGACTTTCATATCACCTACAGTAACTTGAAAGGGAAACAAGATGGAACAATCTAATACTCAACCACCTGGACCTCCTGAACTGGCAACAAAAGAGGATCTGGAAAAAATTAAAATTGAAATAATTTCTCAGATAACAGCACAGATTGTGCCCATAGTGCAAGACATGATTAATAAATCTAGAAATGAAACATATAAAAAAAAGAGGATCTGGGGAACATGATGGAATCCCAACATAGGAAACAAATGGAATCCATAAAACTGATACAAACAGATTTCCAAGAGATGAAAAACTCCATCAAAAGTCTGCGCAGCAGAATGAACCAATGTGAGGATAGAATTTCAGATATAGAAGATAAGATTGCAATTAATGAGGAGGAAAAGAAAAATTGCTTTAAAATTGTAAGGGAACATGAGAAATCAATCCAGCAGCTGCTAGATGATGCAAAGAATAATAACATAAGACTGATCGGAGTCAATGAAGAAACAGGAGAGAGTTCAGATGACATAAAAAAAACTTCACAGAAGTGATGGCAGAAAACTTCCCAAGCTGTGGGAAAGGATTTAATATACAGATAAGGGAGGTATATAGGACTCCAACTAGCCGTGACCAAAAACATCTACACATAGGCATATAATAGTTAGGATTCCAGAAACCCAACAGAAGAACAAAATTCTACACTCAGTGAGAGAAAAGAAACAAATCACATACAAAGGAAAGCCCATCAGAATCACAGCAGGCTTCTCAATGCAAACCCTCAAGGCAAGAAGAGCTTGGAGTGATGTATTTCAAGCCCTAAAAGAAAACAGCCTCCAATCCAGATTGATGTACCCTGCAAAACTATCTTTCAAAATTGGTGGAGAAATAAGATACTTTTTATGATAAAGAGAACCTTAGGAACTTCATGAATACCAAACCAGCACTCCAAAAAATTTTAGATAATATCCTAGGAACAGACAATGAGGATCACAACCCCAGGAAGCCCAGCAGAACGAATCCATTGGGTGTGACAAATTAAATGCAAAGGGAAAGAATCCAACAAAAAGAAAAAGTCATGACAAGGCTTTTAAAACTTTTAACTTCATCTCCCTAATGAGTGTATAATTCAATCTTGTTATTGTACTGATTAGTATTTTTCTGATTCTAAAGTTGCACACCTTTCCTTGTGCTGCACTGGCTATTTATCATCTTCTTGTGTCTACTTTTTAATTGGGTTGTCTATTAATGAGCTGTAAGAGTTCTTTATATGTTCTGGTCATAGGTTATATGCATTATAAATATGGTCTGTTTAAGGACTACTTTTCATTTTAATGATGTCATTTAAAGTTCTAAATTTTGAAGAAATCTCATTTATCAATTTTTTTTCTTTTATACATCATGTTTTTTATATCCTAGGAAGTTCTTCCCTACCCATAATTCACAAACATTTACCCTTATAATTTCTTCATAAAGTTTTATAGTTTTAGTCTTTCATATTTAGGTTCATAGATCCATTCAAATTATTTGTATGTACTGAAATAAAGGGTTGAGGTTAATTTTTTATATGCAGATACCAGGTGTTCTAGTGCAATTTGCTGAAAACACTACCTTTTCTTCAGCTCTTGGATTGAGTTTATATTCTATAAAATGTTAATGTTAAATAATCTTTCAAAACTCAGTGGACCATATATGTGTTGTTCTATTTCTAGATTCTCTGTTTTATTCCAATGATCTATATGTCTTTCCTTACACCAACACTGCCTTGATTACTGTGGCTTTAGAAGAAATCTTAAAATTAGGTACTAAACATCTTCCAACACTGTTTTTTTCTTTTTCTTTTTACTTTTCTAGGTTCTTTGTACTCCTGCATAACTTTTAAATTTAAATTTCCAATTCTTCATTTATAGCAAGTATACATAGACCTGATTTTTTATATATACCTTGTGTTTTTCTAATCCTGCTAAATTCAAATACAAGCACTAGGGGCTCCTAGAGATTTCTTAGTATTTTCTCTGTAGATGATTATTTCATCTACATATAAAGATTTTACTTCTACCTTGCCAATCCAATCCTAACTGTGTCATTTTATTGCCAGACTATTTTGGTTGAGGCCTATGTTTCAAAGATTAATGGACAGATGAAGAGTAGGCATATCTGCCCTTGTTCCCCACCATAGGGAGAAAGCATTGTATCTTCTCCATTCATATAAGGCGTTTTTGCTGGAAGTATGGAGTACATGTCCTTGATCTGTTGAGAAGTTTCTGTTCTACTTCTAGTCTCCTGATAGGTTTTACCATGAACAGCTGTAGAATTTAGTCCAATACTTTTTCTCCAGCTAGTGACAGGATCGTATGGGTTTTTCCTTTCCTTTGTTAAGATGATGACTTTTGGGGGTGGATCTTCCAATGCTGAACCAACACTGCCATCCCTATAATAAAACCACTTTCTACATACGGCAAGATCTGGCTTCTAATAGTTTGTTTTGTTAAACAAATTTCTATCTATGTTCATACTTTTTTCTTCTATTTTCTTTACCCAGTTTTCAGATTAGCACAATGTTGATGTCCTAAAATGTGGGGAGAAGTGTTCCATCTTTTTTCGGCTTTAAATGTTGGATATATAGTTTATCAGTTAAAATGTATATGAGCCTGTTGTTGTCATATAAGTAGGATTTCAAGCTAGGAATATACTGCTTTTAATAGGTGCTACTCAAATTTTATATTTCCTCCAGAGTTAGTTTCATTAATTTGTCTTCCAATGTACTTCTTAGAAGTTGTCAAATTTATTTCAAAACAGATTTCTGTAATATGCTTTCTATATCCTTTTAAATTCTGTAAAATCTGTGGTAATGTCTCCTAGATCTTGATATTGTAATTTTAAAACTGTACAATTGATATTATGTAATAGGGAGAAACTGTCTAAAGAGGCAGGGGAAGTGGGATGGGTAGGGGAAAGGAAAGAATGGAAAAGAAAAAAACATGAGAAGAGGAAAAAAATGGAAACAAAGGCTTTGCAAATAGGGAAGGGTGGAGGAGGTGAAGCGAGGGCAGCAGAAGGGGTAAAAAAGTAAGAATCAAGATACTCGTGTAAAGGTATAAGATCCTGTTTTCTAATCCTGCTAAATTCAAATACAAGTTCTAGGGGCTCCTAGAGATTTCTTAGTATTTTCTCTGCAGATGATCATTTCATCTACTCATAAAGATTTTGCTTCTACCTTGCCAATCCTAACTGTGTCATTTTATTGCCAGACTATTTTGGTGGGGCCTAGGTTTCAAAGTTTAATAGACAGATAAAGAGTAAGCATATCTGCCCTTGTTCCCCATCTTAAGGAGAAAGCATTGTATCTTCTCCATTCATATAAGGCATTCTCACTGGAAGTATGGAGTACATGTCTTTGATCTGTTGAGAAGTTTCTGTTCTACTTCTGGTCTCCTGATATCTTTTACCATGAACAGCTGTAGAAGTTAGTCCAATACTCTTTCTCTAACTAGTGACAGGATCATATGGCTTTTTCCTTTCCTCTGTTAAAATGATGACTTTTGGGGGTGGATCTTCCAATGCTGAACCAACACTGCTATCCCTATAACAAAACCACTTTCTACATCCTGCCAGATCTGACTTCTAAGAGTTTGTTTTGTGAAACAAATTTCTATCTATGTTCATACTTTTTTCTTCTATTATCTTTATCCAGTTTTAGGATTAGCACAATGTTGAGTTCCTAAAATGAGGGGAGAAGTGTTCCTTCTTTCTTCTGCTTTAATTGTTTGATATAATTTATCAGTTAAAATGTATATGAGCCTGCTGTTGTCATATAGGTAGGTTTTCAAGCTAGGAATATCCTTTCTTTAATAGGTGCTATTCAAATTTTATATTTCCTCCAGAGTTAGTTTCATTAATTTGTTTTCCAAGGTACTTCTTAGAAGTTGTCAAATTTATTTCAAAACAGATTTTTGTAATATGCTTTCTATATCCTTTTAAATTCTGTAAAATCTGTGGTAATGTCTCCTAGATCTTGATATTGTAATTTTTAAAAATGTATAATTGATATTGTGTAACAAGAAGTAAAGGTCTAAAGGAGCAGGGGAAGTGGAAGTGGGAGGGGTAGGGGAAAGGAAAAAAGGGAAAAGAAAAAATATGAGACAAGGAAAAAAATGGAAACAAAGTCTTTGCAAATAGGAAAGGGGGGGTGAAGGGAGGTCAAAGGAAGGGGAAAAAGATAAGAACCAAGAAACTCATGTAATGGTACAAGATCCCAATGACAAAAGTAACAGTATTTTATATCAAAAATGTACCAATAAACTTAATGGGGAAAAAAAGGGAAAAGATCCCAATGATGAATGTAACTGTGTTTTATACCTAAAACGCACCAATAAACTTAATGGGGAAAAACTAAAAAAATTTTTTTAAATTTAAAAAAATGAAATCAGAAATAATTTCTCAGATAACAGCAGAGATTGTGCCCATAGTACAAGACATGATTAATAAATCTAGAGTGGACACAGATTAAAAAAAAAATAGAGGAGCTGAGGAATATGATGGAATCCCTACATAGGAAACAAATGGGATCCATAAAATACATGCAAACAGATTTCCAGGAGATTTAAAAATTCCATTGAATGGTTACACAGCAGAATGAACCACTGCAAGGATAGAATTTCAGATATAGAAGGTAGGATTGCAATTAGTAACCAGGAAAACAAAAATTTCTTTAAAATAGTGAGGTACCTTGAGAAATCAATCCAGCAGCTGCAACGAAGAATAACATCAGAGTGATTGGAGTCAAGGAAGAAACAGGAGAGAGTACAGATGATATTAAAAAAACCGTTCACAGAAGTAATGGCAGAAAACTTCCCAAATACAGAAAGAATTTGACATAGAGATAAGTAGGCATATAGGACTCCAACTAGCCATAATCAAAAAAAAAAATCTACACATAGACATAAAATAGTTAAGATTCCAAAAACCCAACAGAAGAACAAAATTCTACAAGCAGTTAGAAAAAATAAACAAATCACATACAAAGGAAAGCCCATCAGAAACACAGCAGACTTCTCAACACAAAGCCATAAGGCAAGAAGAGCAAGGAACAAGATATTTGAAGCCCTAAAGGAACACAACCTTCAACCCAGAATGATGTACCCTGCAAAACTATCTTTCAAAATTGATGGAGAAATAAGATACTTTCATGACAAAGAGCACCTTAGGAACTTCATGAATACCAAACTAGCACTCCAAAAAATTTTAGACAATATCCGAGGAAAAGGCAACAAGGATCACAACCTCAGGAAGCCCTGCAGAATGAATCCATCAGGCATGACAAGAAATTAAATGCAAATGGGAAGAATCCAACAAAAAGAAAAAGTCATGACAAGGATAAGTCAATACATATCAATTATAAACATAAATGTTAATGGTTTCAATTCACCAATCAAAAGAAATAGACTGGCAGAACAGGTCAAGAAGCAAGATCCAACAATATGCTGCATACAAGAAATACGCTTAATTCAAAAAGAAACTCATACACTGAAAGTTAAAGGGTGGAAAACAATACTCCATGTGACAGGAACCTGAAAAAAAGCAGGAGTAGCTATCCTCTTTGCAGATCAAGTGGATTTCAAACCAACACTGATTAAGAGAGACAAAGAACGACAATACATCCTTGTAAAGGGAACAATCCAACAGGAAGAGATGACAACAATAAACATATAAACACCAAACACTAGTGTGCCCAACTATATAAAACAAATACTAACATGAAAAATCATACAAACACTAGTACAATAGTAGTGAGGGACCTTAATATCTCACTCTCACAAATACATAGATGAACTGGACAGAAGATGACCAGTGAAATACTAGAACTCAATCAAATTCTTGAACAAATGAACTTAACAGATGTTTACAGAGTTTTCCATCCCAAAAAATCAGAATACACATTCTTCTCAGCTTCACATTGGATGTTCTCTAAAATAGACCACATACTTCCTCATAGAACATATTTAAGTAAGTGCAAAGGAATTGAAGTTATAGCCTGTATATTGTCAGACCATGGAGAAATGAAGTTGGAGATCAATAGCAAAAGAAACTCAAGAATTTCATAAACACATGGAAACTGCACAAAACACTTCTGAATAACCAATAGGTCACAGAGGACATTAAAGAAGAAATCAAACAGTTCCTACAACTACACGACAATGCCATTACAACATATCGGAATCGATGGGACACAATGAAAGCAGTCTTACGAGGAAAATTCATAGCAGTGAATACTTATATTAGGAAAACAGAGCGAGCTCTATTACATAACCTGATGCTGAACCTCAAGGTTCTACAAAAAGAAGAGCAGGACAAACCCAAAACCCATAGAAGGGAGGAAATTATAAAGATCAGGGCAGAAATCAATACAGTGGAGACTAAGAGAACAATACAAAAAAAATCAATGAAGCCAAGAATTGGTTCTTTGAAAGAATAAACAAAATTGACAAACTCTTAGCCAACCTTATCAGAAAAAGGAAAGAAAAGGCCCAAATCCATGCAATTAGGAATGAAAAGGGAAAATTACAACGGACCCAGCAGAAATCCAGAGGATCACCAATACCTATTTCAAAGCCTATATGTCAATAACAGGGCAAATACAGAAGAAATGTACATTACATGTGAATTACCAAAGTTCAATGAAGAACAGCTAAAAATTCTAAATGACCCAACATCAATCAATGAAATTGAAAATGTAATTAAAAGTTTACCAACTAAGAAAAACCCGGGTCCTAATGGCTTCACTGCTGAATTCTACAAGACATAGAGAGGAACTACTGCCACTACTGTTTAAACTCTTCAATGAAATTGAAAGGGAAGCAATACTCCCAAATTCATTCCAGGAAGCAAGCATCACCTTGATCCCCAAAGCAGAGAAAGACCCAACTGAAAAAGAGAACTATAGGCCAATCTCATTAATGAACATAGATGCAAAAATCCTTAATAAGATACTGACAAATAGAATGCAGAAGATCATACACCCTGACCAAGTGGGATTCATCCCAGGGATCCAGGTATGGTTCAACATATGCAAATCAATAAATGTAATACAGTATATCAATAGAGCCAAGGACAAAAACCATATGATTATCTCCATAGATCCAGAAAAAGCATTTGACAAAATACAACACGCATTTATGATAAAAACCCTACAAAAGATTGCAATAGACAGTCTCTACCTCAATCTCATAAAGGCCATCTATGAAAAACCAACAGACAATATCATACTAAATGGTCAAAAACTGAAATCCTTCACACTAAAATCAGGAACAAGACAAGGATGTCCACTATCACCACTCTTGTCCAATATACTTCTGGAAACATTAGCCACGGCAATTAGACAAGAGAAAGAAATAAAAGGAACAAAGATAGGAAATCAAGAAGCCAAATTATCATTATTTCCAGATGACATGATACTCTATATAGAAGACCCCAAGAACTCCACCAAAAGTCATCTAGACTTAATAACCAAATTCAGTAGAGTAGCTGGATACAAGTTCAACACATAAAAATCAATAGCTTTCCTCTACATGAACAACAGACTCACTGAGAGAGAAATCCTGCAACCAATTCTTTTCACAATAGCATCCAAAAAACTTTAATACCGAGAAATCAACCCAAAAAAAGAAATCAAAGACTTCTTCTCTGAAAACTATAACACTCTGCAAACAGAGATTGAAGATGATATCAGAAAATGGAAAGACATCTCTTGCTCCTGAGTAGGAAGAATCAACATAGTGAAAATGGTCATACTTCCAAAACTGCTATATAGATTCAATGCAATAATGCAATTCCAATTGAAATCCCAGCAGCATACGTCACAGACCTTGAGAAAACAATCCAAAAATTCATTTGGAACAAGAAGAGACCTAGAATAGCAAAAGCAATTCTAAGTAACAGAGACATTGCAGGGGATATCACAATCCCCAACTTGAAACTATACTACAAAGCTACTGTGATGAAAACAACATGGTACTGGCAAAGAAACAGTGAACAGATTAGAAGATGCAGAAACAACTCCAGACACACTTAGCCACCTCATCTTCGACAAAGGAGCCAAACACCCTTACTGGAAGACAGATAGCCTCTTTAATTAATAAATAGTGCTGGACACAGGAAGGTCTGTGCACACCCTACTGAGGTCCTGAGTCATGCAGAAGACATTGGATCACCCCGCTACAGACAGGCAGCCACCTGGTTCCACACTACAAAGAAGAAGAGGACACCAGACCACCAGACCAAGGTACTGGGTTTCGCTGTTCCCGGCCCAGAGGTAGGGGCTTCTGAGCCGTCATCCCACTGCTCCTGGTCCAGAGGATGAGGCTTCCCAATCATCATCCCTCCTGCTGCTCCCAGCCCAGAGGAACTGGCTTTTGGGCGACCTTCTGCCCCGTGGCTCCTGGCCCAGAGGAAGGGGCTTCTGAGTCTCCATCCCACTACTTCTGGTCCAGAGGAAGGGGCTTCCCAGCCACCATCCCTCCTGCTGCTCCCAGCCCAGAGGAAAGGGCTTTTGGGTGACCTTCTGTCAAGCGGCTCCTGGCCCAGAGGAAGGGGCTTCTGAGTCTCCATTCCACTGCTCCTGGTCCAGAGGAAGGGGCTTCCCAGCCACCATCCCTCCCACTGCTCCCAGCCCACAGGAAAGGGCTTTTGGGTCACCATCCCTACCGCTGCTTCTGGCCCCTGGCCCACCTCACCCAGCTCAGAGGAGGTAATCCGTGCAGGTGCTAACAACCCCCTGGCCCAGTCGAAATGGGAAAACACATAAATAAGTCTCAAAACCAGACTTCCACATCACCTACAGCAACCCCAAAGGGAAATGAGATGGAACACTCTGATACTCAACCACCTGGACCCACTGAACTGGCAACAAAAGGGGATCTGGAAAAAATGAAATCAGAAATAATTTCTCAGATAACAGGAGAAATTGGGCCCCTAGTGCAAGACATGATTAATAAATCAAGAGAGGAGCTCAGGAACATGATGGAATCCCAACATAAGAAACAAATGGAATCCATAAAACAGATGCAAATAGATTTCCAGGACATGAAAAACTCCACTGAAAGTCTACACAGCAGAATGAGCCAGTGTGAGGAGAGAATTTCAGATATAGAAGATAAGATTGCAATTAGTGACCAGGAAAAGAAAAATTGCTTTAAAATTATAAGGGAACATGAGAAATCAATCCAGCAGCTGCTGGATGATGCAAAGAAGAATAACATAAGACTGACTGGAGTCAATGAAGAAACAGGAGAGAGTGCAGATGACATAAAAACATCTCTTCACAGAAATAATGGCAGAAAACTTCCCAAGCAGGGGAAAAGAGCTTGACATACAGATAAGTGAGGCATATAGGACTCCAAATAGCCTTGATCAAAAAAATCTACACATAGGCATATAATTGTTAAGATGCCAGAAACCCAACAGAAGAACAAAGTTCTCCAAGCAGTGAGAGAAAAGAAACAAATCACATACAAAGGAAAGCCCATAAGAATCACAGCAGACTTCTCAACACAAACCAGCAAGGCAAGAAGAGCTTGGAGTGACATATTCCAAGCCCTAAAAGAAAACAGCCTCCAACCCAGATTGATGTACCCTGCAAAACAATCTTTCAAAATGGATGGAGAAATAAGATACTTTCATGACAAAGAGCACCTTAGGAACTTCGTGAATACCAAACCAGCACTCCAAAGAATTTTACACAATAGCCTAGGAACAGACATTGAGGATCACAACCCCAGGAAGCAAAGCAGAATGAACCCATCTGGCATGACAAGAAATTAAATGTAAAGGGGGAGAACACAACAAAAAGAAAAAGTCATGGCAATGACAAGTCAATACGTTCCACTTATAACCATCAATGTTAATGGTCTCAATTCACCAATCAAAAGAAATAGACTGGCAGAATGGGTCAAGAAGCAAAATCCAACAATATGCTACATACAAGAAACACACTTAATTCAAAAGGAAACACATAGACTGAAAGTTAAAGGGTGGAAAACAATACTCCATGTGACAGGAACCCGAAAAAAAGCAGGAGTAGCTATCCTCTTGGCAGATCAAGTAGATTTCAAATCAACACTGATTAAGAGAGACGAAGAAGGACACTACATCCTTGTAAAGGGAAGAATCCAAGAGGAAGAGATGACAATCATAAATATCTATGCACCAAACACTAGTGCACCCAACTATATAAAACAAATACTAATGGACATGAAAAGTCATATATGCACTAATACAATTGTAGTGGGGGACCTCAACACCCCACTGTCACAAGTAGATAGATCAACTAGACAAAAAATAAGTAATGAAATACTAGAACTCAATCGAACTCTTGAACAAATGAACTTAACACATGTTTCCACCCCACAAAATCAGGATACACATTCTTCTCAGCTGCACATGGGTCATTCTCCAAAATACACCACATACTCACACATAGAACATGTTTAAGTAAGTGCAAAGGAATTGAAGTTATCCCCTGTATATTATCAGACCATAGTGTGATGAAATTGGAGATCCATAGCAAAAGAAACTCAAAAAAGTTCATAAACACATGGAAATTGAACAATACACTTCTGAATAACCAATGGGTCACAGAAGAAATTAAAGAAGAAATCAGACAATTCCTTCAATTAAATGACAATGACAATACAACATATCCAAATCTATGAGACACAATGAAAGCTGTCTTACGAGGGAAATTCATAGCAGTGAATACACATATTAGGAAAACAGAATGAGCCCAATTAAACAACCTGATGCTGAACCTCAAGCTTCTAGAAAGAGAAGAGCAGGACAACCCCAAAGCTCATACATAGGAGGAAATTATAAAGATCAGAGCAGAAATCAATGCAATGGAGACTAAGAGAATGATACAAAAAAATCAATGAAGCCAAGAGTTGGTTCTCCAAAAGAATACACAAAATTGACAAACCTGTAGCCAACCTTGTCAGAAAAAGGAAAGAAAAGGCCCAAATCCATGCAATTAGGAATGAAAAGGGTGAAATGACAACAGACCCAGCAGAAATCCAGAGGATCATCAATACTTGCTTCCAGAACCTATACGCCAATAACATGGACAACACAGAAGAAATAGACAGATTCCTAGATACATATGAATTACCAAAGTTGAACAAAGAAGACCTAAAAATTCTGAACAACCCAATATCAACCAATGAAATTGAAAATGTAATTAAAAACTTATCAACTAAGAAAAGCCCGGGCCCTGATGGCTTCACTTCAGAATTCTACAAGACATTTAGAGAGGAACTGCTGCCACTACTATTTAAACTCTTCAGTGAAATTGAAAGGGAAGCAATACTCCCAAATTCATTCCTGGAAGCAAGCATCTCCTTGATCCCCAAAGCAGAGAAACACCCAACTGAAAAAGAGAACTATAGGCCAATCTCACTAATGAACATAGATGCAAAAATCCTTCATAAGATACTGGCAAACAGAATGCAGAAGATCATCAAGAAGATCATACACCCTGATCAAGTGGGATTCATCCCAGGGATGCAGGGATGGTTTAACAAAGGAAAATCAATTAATGTAATACACTATATCAATAGAGCCAAGGACAAAAATCATATGGTTATCTCCATAGATGCAGAAAAAGCATTTGACAAAATCCAACATGCATTTATGATAAAAACCCTACAAAAAATTGGAATAGATGGTCTCTACCTCAAACTGATAGAAGCCATCTATGAAAAACCAACAGCCAATGTCATACTAAATGGTCAAAAACTGAAATCCTTCACACTCAAATCAGGAACAAGACAAGGATGTCCACTATCACCACTCTTGTTCAATATAGTCCTGGAAACATTAGCCACAGCAATTAGACAAGAGAAAGAAATAAAAGGAATAAAGATAGGAAATGAAGAAATCAAATTGTCATTATTTGCAGATAACATAATACTCTAAATAGAAGATGCCAAGAACTCCACCAAAAGTCTTCCAGACTTAAAACCAAATTCAGTCAAGTAGCTAGTTACAAGGTCAACACACAAAAATCAATAGCTTTCCTCTACACCAATGACAGACTCACTGAGAGAGAAATAGGGCAAATAATTCCTTTCACAATAGAATCCAAAAAACTGAAATACCTAGGAATCGACCTAATGAAAGATATCAAAGACCTCTTCTCTGAAAACTATAGCACTCTGAAAAGAGAGATTGAAGATGATATCAGAAAATGGACAGACATCCCCTGCTCCTGGGTAGGAAGGATTAATATAGTAAAAATGACCATACTTCCAAAACTGCTATATAGATTTAATGCAATTCCAATTGAGATCCCAGCAGCATACTTCATAGAACTCGAGAAAACAATCCAAAAATTCATTTGGAACAAGAAGAGACCCAGAAGAGCAAAAGCAATTCTAGGTAACAGAGACATGGCAGGGGGTATCACAATCCCCATCTTGAAACTATACTACAAAGCTACTGTGATAAAAAACAGTATGGTACTGGCAAAGAAATAGACTTCAGGACCAGTGGAACAGATTAGAAGATGCAGAAACAACACCAGACACACTCAGCCATCTCATCTTCAACAAAGGAGCCAAACAGCCTCACTGGAGGAAAGATAGCCTCTTTAATAAATGGTGCTGGAAAAATTGGGCTTCAACTTGCCAAAGATTAAAACTAGACCTGTATCTCTCACCATGCACTAAACTAAAATCAAAATGGATTAAAGATTTAAATATTAAAATAGAAACTCTGAACCAGTTGGAACAGAGGTTAGGTAGAACCCTTGAAAACATCAGTGTAGGAAAAGATTTTATGAACAAAATCTCAGTTGCCCATGAACTAGCACAAACAATCAACAAATGGGATCTCTTCTTATTAAAAGGCTTCTGCACAGCAAGAGAAACCACCAGCAGTGTGAAGAGACAACTCACAATGTGGGAAAAAAATCTTCACCTGCTCTTCCCCAGACAAAGATCTACTATCTCGAATCTATAAAGAACTTCAAAAGATCAGACCTCCCAAATTTAAAGACCCAATCCAAAAATGGGCATCTGAAATGAACAGACATTTCTCAGACAAAGAAGTAGAAATAGCAAATAAATACATGAAAAAATGTTCAACATCACTGGTCATTCGAGAGATGCAAATGAAAACAATGCTGAGATTCCACTTCACTCCAGAAAGAATGGCTGCTATCATGAAATCAACCAATAACCAATGCTGGTGGGGCTGTGGGGAAAGAGAAACCCTGCTCCACTTCTGGTGGGAGTGTAGACTGGTGCAACCACTGTGGAAATCAGTATGGAGATACCTCAAAGAACTAGGACTGGAAGTCCCATTTGACCCCGCTATTCCCCTGCTGGGGATCTTCCCCAAAGAATTAAAAGAATCATACCACAGTGATATATGTGTGCCCATGTTCATAGCAGCACAGTTTGTAATAGCTAAAAGTTGGAAACAGCCCAAATGCCCATCAACTGGAGACTGGATAAAGAAAATGTGGTTTTTTTATAAAATGGAGTACTACTCAGCCATAAAAAATGAGAAATTAGAGACATTTATAGCTAAGTGGATGCATATTGAAGCAATACTCTTAAGTGAAATAAATAGGACACACATGTGTAAATACCGAATAGTTTTCTAGTGTGAGAAACTGAAAGTGTAAATAAGGACTAAAAGGTATAATAGATAATGTGATATAGGAAGAAAAGGGGCAAAGGGGAAGGAAGTGGGAAGGGTAGGGGAAAGGAAAGAAGGGAATGGAATTAATATGAGAAAATGAAAAAATGGAAACAAAGTCTTTGTAGATAGAAAGGGGTGGAGGAGTTGAAGGGAGAGCAGGGGAATGGGGAAAAAATAAGAACCAAGATGGATTATGTAAAGGTGCAGATTTCAAATGATGAATGTCATTATATTGTATACCTAAAATGTACCAATGTAATTAACAAAGAAAAAAGAATAAGACAAGAAAAAAAGGCTATGAACTTTTCAAGGATAGAAACCAGCTCTATCTTATTCTTCACAATACTTCAATTATGTTTGTTGAGTGGTTCATCCCAGATTAAAAGCTAGAAGCCCTGATTTCTAGTGGTGGATTATTTATAGTCTAGGCCAGCAGCGTCCAATAGAAATAAAATGCTAAACACATGCCATTTAAAATGTTCTTGTAGCCACAGTTTGTAAAGTTAAAAAAACTAATGACAGTTTAATAATGCATTTTTCCTATTTATTATATACCACATATTATGTTCTCATCATATAAAATTATTAATAATATTTTTACACTCTCTTTAATACAACACTTTGAAAATTGGGGTCTATTTTATAGTTATAACACTTTTCAGTATGGATTAGCTGCATTTTCAAATATAGAGTTTATTTTTTAGAACAGGTTTAGGTTTATGGCTAAACTGAGCAGATGGTACTGAGATTTCCCATATACCTCCAGTTCCTGCACCCACACATACAAGTATCAACATCTGGCACTACATTTGTCACAGTTGATGAACCTACACTACCTATCACCAGCCAAAGTATCATTTACATTAAGGCTCACTTTTGGTGTTGTACATTCTATAGATTTGTGGAAAGGGCATAAATCATATGTATGTACCCTTGTAACATTCCACAGGGTACTTCTGATGCCCTAAAAACCCTGTGTTCTGCCTGGTCATCTCTCCTACCCCTGTAACCTCTGACAACCACTGATCCTTTTCCTGTCTCCATAATTTTGCTTTTTCCAGAATATCATATATTTGGAATCATACTACATAGCTTTTTCAGATTGGCTTCTTTCACTCAGTAATGGGAATTTAGGATTCTTCCGTGTCTTTTTGTGCCTTGATAGTTCATTTCCTTTTAGCAATGAATAATAGTCCATTGTCTGGATGCATTTCAATTTTTCCATTTACTTACTGACAGATATCTAAGTTTTGGCAACTATGAGTAAAACTGCTACAAACATTTATGTGCAGGTTTTCATGAGGACATAATTTTCACTTGGGTAAATACTAATGAATGTAATTTGTTAGGTCATATGGTAAGAGTATGCTTAGATTTGTAAGAAACTGTCAAGCTGTTCCTCAAGTAGCTGTTCCATTTTGTATTTCCACTACCAATGAGTAATGATATGGTTCTCATTATATATCCTCCCCAGCATTTGGAATTGTCAGCATTCTGGATTTTCCTATGCAGTGATACCTTTTTTTTTTAATTTTGTTTATTTATTTGGTACCAGGTATCAAACTCAAGACCTTGCGCTTTCGAGGAAGGTGGCGGCACCACTGAGCTAAATCCCCGGCCCCAGTGATAAATTTGTATTTCCCCCATGGCATATGATGGAGAGCATCTTTTCATATATTTATTGTCACCTGTCTATCTTCTTTGGTGAGTTTTTTGTTAAGATATTTAAACCTTTTTTCAAATTGTTTTCTTACTGTTAGATTTTTAAGAGTTCTTTGTGTACTTTGAGTAACAGTTCTTTATTAGATATGGCTTTTTGCAAATATTTTCACCCAGTCTGTAGCTTGGCATCTTGTTTTCTGGATGGACTACATTTAAGGGTATAATAGCCACATGTGGCTATTTTTACCAGAATTTGGGATCAGATAGTCTGTGTTGTGTCTGTGTCCTTGATCTTGAATTCTCCCTGAGAAGATTTGCAAGGAGGTCCACAGAATGGAAAAGGTTTTAACTTTAGTGAACTTTTCATTATGTGGCAAGCACAGTACATTCTAACTTTTGGCTAAGTTTTGTTAGAAAGGATAGTACCCTTGGGAGACATCCAAGCAGGCAGATCCAGTCATAGCAACTTCCTTAAGGACTAAGGAGGGTTTTCTTTTTACTTGGTTAGAATTTAGGAGGTGATTGAGGGTGGTAAATAATAGCACATTTTCCAATCAACTGTGAAATCTGCCCTCATATTGGGAGGGGAAATTTTCGAATTTATATAGTTTTAGGTCAAGCATGGAGCCCAAAACCCATTGGGAGGGTCAAAACTACAATCTAAACGTATGTCAAGCAGGGACAACATAGGTCAACATGGGGTTTGGGGCCCCATAATTGTGTCTTCATGGGCCCCAAAGTTGTGAGATTGGATGGGTGAAAGAATTTGAAAGGGGCTTGATGTCCTCTTCTCAGAAAATCTGAAGGCAACAAGCTCACATCACTGTCCTTTTGTGAGCTCAGGCTAGCAAATTTCCTCCCTGGCCTCAGCTGCCATTCTCCCAGTTTCGGCTCATACCTAACTGCTTATTCTATCACAAATGACTGCTCTATTGGATATCACAGCTTTAGACAGACTACCCTAGTAATGGGACACAGTTATTTAGTCTCTAAAATGGGACATCGAAAAGAAAAATACCAAATTGGCGGTTGAAACCAGGAATTTGGAGCTCAGAAGAAAGGTTCAGGGATAAAGGCTAGGGAAATAGCAGCAATTAGGTGATAGCCAATGTGTGTGAGTGTACAAGGCTAGTTAAGGACAGGGTTTTGATGAAAAAAGAAGGTCTAGAATTGATTTCCACATAACCTGCCTACCAAACATCTTCACTGAGGTAATAGCATTTATTCTCAAACTCAGAGTATCCCCAAATCAATTTATCATTTCCCCTTCATTTTCTCTCCCCAATCTTCCCTTCCTAGTCACCATTTTGCACAAGCTAGAAATCTAGAAGTCATCCTCAACTCTGCTTCCCTTGGCTCCCAGTGCCTATCTGTGGCCAGCTCCTGCTGATTCTATATCCTAAATTGCTCTTGCATCTGTCCCCTATTGTCATCCCCATTTCATCATCTCTCACCTGGAACACTGCCATAGTTCTCTAACTGGCCTCTCTGTCTCCAGTCAGGCCTCTCTCCAATACATTCTGCACACTGATGTCACAGTGATCATTTAAAAGGTAAATCTGATCATGTCAGGCCTTTGACTTAAAATTCTTCAATGACTCACCATTACATTCATAATATACTCTAATTTCAACATGGCAGATGCAGCTTCATTTCTTACTCCAGAGCTGCATGCACACATATCCTGAGCTTGACCACATCAACTCCCCACCAATTCTCAGCTGCTTTCTCATTTTCTTGTGCTTGCTCTTGAATCTCCACTTTTGCACATTTCCCTCTGCTGCCCTCCACACCCTCTCTCTCTATCCCCCTTTTCCACCTCATCCTTTTTTTTTTTTTCTTTTTGTACTGTGGATCAAAGCCAAGGCCTTCATACCGAGCTATATAGCCAGACCATTTTTTTTTTAACTTTTATTTTGAGACCGGGTCTCATTAAGTTGCTGAGTTGCCCATGCTGGACTCAAACTTCCACTCCTCCTGCCTCAGCCTTCTGGAGTGCCAGGACTTTAGGCATGTGCCACCATGCCTGAGTCGGTCTTTTCTTTTAAGAATTAGCCCAAGTGTCTTCCAGTTAAAGAATCTCCCAATCTGAGCTTCCCATCTTGGGCAACCTCCTCTTCTCTCAAGCCATCATATACAGATGTCTAGGATTATTTTATAGGCGTTGTATATTCATTCATCTGTCTCACCCCATAGTTTATGGATTAATTCCCTGTGGTCAGGGAGGACTTCTTGTAGAGAATTATTTCAGTCCACACTGGGTAACAGGTAGGAGAATCATGACAAATATTTGGAATGACCAGATAAAAATTTTAGCTTTAACAGGGAAGGGTGGAGGGGGTGAAAGGAGGGCTAGGGAATGGGGAAAAAATAACCAAGATACGTCATGTAAAGGTACAAGATCCCAATGATGAATGTAACTGTATTGTATACCTAAAATGTACCAATAAACTTAATGGAAGAAAAAAGAAGTTTTAGCTTTAAGCCAGCATCAGAGTTAAAGAAGGACATTAGTGGGTTGAAATGGACTAACAGAGCTGTTTGGTGGGCCCCTCCAGTCTAATAGTCCATTTCATTCAAGGGCTTCCTGGTTGACACTTGGCATGTCCTTAGAAAAAATCTTTCTTTTACCTGACTTCTACCTGCCCACCTCCTTCCATTACAGCTCTTATTATATGAGCTATTATTCATTCTTCAGTTGTATACCTATTCCCCAGAGAGGAAATTTTGCCCTCTGTATTTTGGATGAAGCAAAATATTAAGAATGTGAGTGTTTCTGAAAAGAGAGATTGAAGATGATATCAGAAAATGGACAGACATCCCCTGCTCCTGGGTAGGAAGGATTAATATAGTAAAAATGACCATACTTCCAAAACTGCTATATAGATTTAATGCAATTCCAATTGAGATCCCAGCAGCATACTTCATAGACCTTGAGAAAACAATCCAAAAATTCATTTGGAACAAGAAGAGACCCAGAAGAGCGAAAGCAATTCTAGGTAACAGAGACATGGCAGGGGGTATCACAATCCCCATCTTGAAACTATACTACAAAGCTACTGTGATAAAAACAGCATGGTACTGGCAAAGAAACAGACTTGAGGACCAGTGGAACACATTAGAAGATGCAGAAACAATGCCAGACACACTCAGCCATCTCATCTTTGACAAAGGAGCCAAACACCCTCCTTGGAGGAAAGACAGCCTCTTTAATAAATGGTGCTGGAAAAATTGGGCTTCAACTTGCCAAAGGTTAAAACTAGACCTGTATCTCTCACTATGCACTAAACTAAAATCAAAATGGATTAAAGATCTAAATATTAAAATAGAAACTCTGAACCAGTTGGAACAGAGGTTAGGTAGAACCCTTGAAGACTTCGGTGTAGGAAAAGGTTTTATGAACAAAATCTCAGTTGCCCATGAACTAGCACAAACAATCAACAAGTGGGATCTCTTCTTATTAAAAGGCTTCTGCACAGCAAGAGAAACCACCAGCAGTGTGAAGAGACAACCCATAATGTGGGAAAAAATCTTCACCTGCTCTTCCTCAGACAAAGGTCTACTATCTCGAATCTATAAAGAAATTAAAAAGATCAGACCTCCCAAATTTAAAGACCCAATCTGAAAATGGGCATCTGAAATGAAGAGACATTTCTCAGACAAAGTAGAAATAGCAAATAAATACATGAAAAAATGTTCAACATCACTGGTCATTCAAGAGATGCAAATGAAAACAATGCTGAGATTCCACCTCACTCCAGAAAGAATGGCTGCTATCATGAAATCAACCAATAACAAATGCTGGTGGGGCTGTGGGGAAAGAGGAACCCTGCTCCACTGCTGGTGGGAGTGTAGACTGGTGCAACCACTGTGGAAATCAGTATGGAGATACCTCAAAGAACTAGGACTGGAAGTCCCATTTGACCCCGCTATTCCACTGCTGGGAATCCTCCCCAAAGAATTAAAAGAATCATACCACAGTGATATATGTGCACCCATGTTCATAGCAGCACAGTTTGTGATAGCTAAAACTTGGAAACAGCCCAAATGCCCATCAACTGGAGACTGAATAAAGAAAATGTGGTTTTTTTATAAAATGGAGTACTACTCAGCCATCAAAAATGAGAAATTAGAGACATTTATAGCTAAGTGGATGCACATTGAGGCAATACTCTTAAGTGAAATAAATAGGACACACATGTGTAAATACCAAATAGTTTCTCTGGTGTGAGAAACTGAAAGTGTAAATAAGGACTAAATGTATAATAGGTCATGTGAAATAGGAAGAAAAGGGGCAAAGGGGAAGGAAGTGGGAGGGCTAGGCGAAAGGATAGAAGGGAATGGGATTAATATGACAAAATGGAAAAATAGGAACAAAATCTTTGTAAAGAGGGAGGACTGGAGGGGTTGAAGGGAGGGCTGGGCAAGGGTGAAAAATAAGAACCAAGAGAGACTATGTAAAGGTGCAAATTTCCAATGATGAATGACATTATATTGTATACCTAAAATGTACCAATGATTAGAATGAATAATTGATAATGTAAAATAGGAAGAAAGGGTCCAAAGGGGTAGGGGTAGTGGGAGGGGCAGGGGAAAGCAAAGAAGGGAAAGGAAAAATGCTGAGAAATGGAAAAAATGGAAATAAAGTCTTTGTAAATAGGGAAGGGTGGAGGGCGTGAAGGGAGGGCTAGGAATGGGGAAAAAATAAGAACCAAGATGCATTATGTAAAGGTACAATTCCCAATGAGAAATGTAATTGTGTTGTATACCTACAATGTACCAATAAAAGAATTTAATACAAAAAAAAGAAAAAAGAATGTGAGTGTTAGAGTCAGGGAGAACTGAGCATGAATCCTGGCTCTGCCAACTACTAATTATAAGAACATAAGCAACTTATTTCATGTCTGTGTGCTGCTATTTCCTTGCATTAGCTTCTCATGTGGCTTAAAACAATGAAATTTTTTTCCTATTTCTGAAGGCCTGAAGTTGAAAATCAGTGGCAAGAGACTGGAATCAAATTGTCAGCAGGACTGTGCTCCCTCTGGAGGCTCCATGGGAAAATTCTTGCTTGGCCTCTTCCAGTAGCTGTGGGCATTCCTTGACTTCTGACTGCATCTCTCCAATCCCTGCCTCTGTGGTCACTTGTTTCCTCCTGTTCTGCATGTACCAAATCTCTCTTTACTTTACCATAAGTAACATCTCTGGAGTCTCCATTAACTCCACTAAATTCCTCAACTATTAAAATGTGGATATGGTGTTTGCTTGAGTTTCCCCCTTGTTCCTAAACAAACCTAAAATCAAAGACTCGTCTAGAGTTAGTTTTTGGTGGAAGTGATTCCAGGAAATGGAAAAGGAGAATTAGGAAGGGTGAGACAGGGAAGGAGGGAAAGTCAGTATAAACATATATTATTGAGCTAGTCATTGTGGGCAGCTGGGGCTAAATCTTGCTAGAACCCTCTGAGATGCTGTGTATATGACCTCAGAGTTGTCATTTTAAAGGATAGAGGAGGGGAGCATTTATCCACTGCTACCAATTTTTCATTGCTCCCATGGGAACTCTGCTCCCTCACATTTTTAAATCCAAGCACTCATCAGAATGGCTGAAAGTTTCCCACAAATGAGAGTCCTTAGCAAAAGCAGTGAAGCCCTAGGGTGGAAACCAAGCGATAAGTGGTACAGCTGAGACAAGGTATTTCTAGGTTATACTTGTAGGAAACTGGTTGCCATAGCAACAGCTAGACTAAAAAGATGAGTAAAGCAGATATGAGGTAAGGCATACAAAGGTCCTGTCCATTAAGTGTTCTTATAAAGATTAAATACAGAAATGTGTGTAATACATGGTAAACATTTTTTAAAATCTGCAATTGTTTTGGTTTTTGCTATTACTGCTATCTGTCTTTACAGCATATGTTTAGCACAGTGCCTAGCATATGGGCAACTTAAAATATATCCTTGCTGGTTGGAAGGCTGAATGGATGGAAAGAAGGAAGGATAGGTGGATGGATGGATATGTGGATGGGTGAGTGCACACAGCTGGGTGGACAGGCAAAAACAACTGCAAGATACCAAAGTATTTTCTCACAAAAAAATCACAGCTTTTTCTCTGATTAATAAATCAAGTAATCAGATGTAGATGGCTCTGAGATCCCATATAAGTTCAATAAAATACAGAGGTAGGACCTAAAATTAATGCTCTTCTAACCTACCTGAATAATTTTTTTTCTTCCACTATATCCAAAGTTAGAAGAAGCTGCCCAGTTCACCTACAGATTCCATTGCCCTCGGCGATTTTGAAATTCCAATCTCAGCCATCCTACCCTGGCTGCAGGTAAATTAGGGCCCTGTAGTGTGTTGTGCTAGAAGCAACTTGACTTTCAATCCTGTAGTAAAATATTTTCTTAAGACTTATGTGCACTCAATTCTGGGATACAGGACTGCAGGTTAGGAAAATGCCAGCAGTACTTCTGGAAGAGAATATTACATAATTTCTAGCCCTATCATCATCATCATCATATTAAATAAACAATTAATGCTTCACTGGATACTTACTAGGCAGCACCTCTGTGTTGGGCTCTAAGAATAAAGATTAATATTCTTGCCCTCAGTCAATTTATATTCTATTTGGGGAGATAGTATACACAGAGAAAAATAAATAATGTTGCTAAGTGACTTTTCATGAAAGCTTTGGAATGCTCCTGACAAAACTCCTGAAGTTCAGGACCAGGGAAAGAATACTGTACTATGAGCTAAGCTAGGATAGCTCATCAACTCTTCCTGAAAGTGAGAGAACAGGCTTGCACCTTAGAGGAGGTGTAGGACATGGCCACTTTGAAAATGTGCAGAGAGACAATTCCAGGCCAGAGGAGTCACGTTGGATGAAAGCTCATGACTCTCGGGGCAGCTCAGCCCTGGGGCTTTTAAGTGGATAAGCTTGCAAACAGGAGAAGAAAAGTATTAATGCTTCCCATTCATCATAGCTCAAAGCAGAAATTCTGCTACCCAGAGCTGAGCCAGTCCACCTATTTGTGACCTGGTGGCTAGCATGCCAAGAACAACTTAATTTGGGGCTGAGGCTAGTGAGATCACACTTGGCTAACTTCCCTGTAGCCAGATCCACAGTACGCGGCTGAGCTCTGGAAGAGTGCTAAAAAATAAAGCCCTTCTTAACATTTTAACTCTATGCTTTCCATCTTGCCTGCCTCACTCTGATCTATAGTAGAAGGAAAAGATTATCCTCTTGGGTTTCCTCAGTTATTCATCTGTTCATTCAACAAATGTTTACTGAACATTTACTTTGTGCTCGACTCTGTTGGGCACCTGTGTGGTGAGCAACTGTGATGGATGTAGAGCTTCAAGGTATATAATATGAGATTTTTCTAAGTAGAGAGATCAAAAGAGTCCTGAGGAAGTGACACTGATGCTGATCTCTAAAGGGCAGCAGGATAGTCTAGAGTTGACCAGGTGAAAAGGTGGAGCAAGGTCATTCTAAAGAGGGTACAGCTCATCCAATGACCTTGAGGTAGAAGAGAGTACAACATGTGAGGAGGCAAGAGAGGACCCATGACACTGGGACAGAGAGACCAAGGGGGACAGAGGATGAACTTGAAGGAGTAGACATGGCCTGACAAAGCAAGACCTTGAGGTCTGTGTCATAGATTTTGGCCTTTAGTGTGAGAATGATGAGGAGCCATGAACAACTGTGGAAGTCTGTTCCTGTGATTCTACACAGTTGACTGAAGACTGAAGTGGACTTGGTACAAGTTTTTCTAGTGTTAGAAAGCTCAGTACAAGTTTTTCTAGTGTTAGAGAGGCTTTGGGGTGGTAAATTTCACAATTTAAACATTTCTCCAAATGTGTTAGATTTAATAAAACTTAGCCACTATAAGGAAGACCTAAAGAACACTGAGTTCAGTTTACTTCTTTCTCTAAGGCAAACATGACTGCACACATCCAGCCTCAGCCCTATCTATTCTGCTACTCTCATCCTCATGGTCCAAGATGGTCTACCGCCACTGTTGGTATTCCAGCCAGCAGAGAAAGCAAAAAAAGGGGCACAGAAATATATGGCCATCTTTTTCAACAGGATAACCTAGAAATTTAACACGCTATTTCTGTTCACATCCCATTGGCCAGAATTACTCTTTTGGCCTCTCATAATTACAGAAGCTGGAAAATGTAGTTTTTCTCTTAAGTACCCCTGTACCTCTAGCCAAAAAGTCAACATCTTCTCCCCTGGAGGAGAATAAGTAATATTGGGAGAAAGTAGGTAGTCTCTGCTACACAATTCTTACTAATCTCCTAGAACCAGAACAATTAATACAGATACACCATCATTCAGTGAGCAGCCACTGTATGCTATGCACTGGGTCAGGTGCGAAGGTTATAAGATGAATGAGGCACCATCACTACCCTCAAGTGGCTCACATTCTAGTGCAATGGAGCTCAAACTTGGGGGTATTAAATATCTCACATAGGAGTATTAGATATCTCAATGCTCAGGTCTTATTTCTCCCCAGTTAAATCAGAATCTCTAAGGATGAGACCCAATACTGATATGTCTTAAAACTCCCCAGATTCTTCCAAAGTGTAGCCATACTGGCTTAGTGGAAGAGAAAGACGAAATAATGAATTGCTCCAACACAAGACAATAAGTGCTCTAATAAAGAAAAGTATAATCCTCCAAGGGAACACAGTGGAGCGTGTGACTCCTCAAGTAGACAAAGGTCATCATAGAAGCCTGTACAAAAGAGGTAATACCTGAGCAGGCTTAGAAAATCAGTGGCAGTTTGCCAGATGAGCATGTTTAGGAAGGGTGTTCCAGTAGAAAAAGAGTATGTACAAAATCATGCATCTATGTACCATATTTTGAATTACAAAATAAATAGAAATCCTTTCCCCCAAATTATACTGGGCTATAGGACAGTCAGAGTCCAGATCATATCACCTAAAAGTAACTTTTGATCTGCATGTGACTAAATATTTGACAATTTATACTTAAACTTATTCCCCTACTGCTGCCTTTGAACACTGGCCTTATAGGTTTCCGGAAATGTCCCTGAGTGTACCCTAGCAATAAGATGATGAGGTAGGATGTCTTTCTGGTGGGGCATGGCAAGGGCACCAGCCAAATAGAATGCATGCCAACTGGACATCAGGTGGTAGAGGGTCCTGGAGATCCCCTGCTGTGTCTAGTTTTAACCCTTTAGTTGTTGAAACTTGGAGAGGTCCAAGAGCAGGAGGTGGTGGTCCTAAGGTTCTGCTAAGAAAGCCAGGTTAGCAGAGGGGCACTCTGGAGGCTCAGATATTTTAGCAAGTGATACGACCATACACTTGCATACTAGCTCTGTGTCAGTTCACGGCAAGATGCTCAATGAAACACTAGAAAGCCAGCTATTTCCCTGGTCATGTGCAGGATGTCAGTAATGCAGAGATGAGAGATAAGGCAAAAGATAGAGATGACAAGATGGAACACTAAAGCGTTCATAGAGTATGAGGAAACATAGGGCAAGACTAATGGAAGAACAGAAGACATCATAACATCAAGGGACAAAATAGAAGTCTGTAAGATGCTGTAGCCTGAAGCTCCTGACAGCACATCATTTGAAAATGTTTCGCTGCCATCCTCTTCAGTCTTGTCCAGTCCTTGACCCTGGCATAGGTTGGACAAAAGGCAAAAACCAGTCCCGATATGTCCAGAGTTTTCTAGCTCAGTCCACAATTTCTTGGGAGAGAGAAGTGAAGCCAGGAATGTGTGAACATGGCTGTCACCCATGAATGCTCACAGCTGGCTCAGGAGAGGAAGGGCCAGGAAAGAGCTACTTATGTCAGGCCTGGCTGTGGCCCCTTCTCCAAAATAAGAAGTGGACAATAGAAGGCCATTGTGTATCCAATCAACTCTCAATTATCCAGGGACAGAGTCTCCACTCCGAGGGTCCCCCCTTCTCCCTTTGAGTTCCCTCCAGCTGTCTGCCCTTTGACCATTTTCCTGCCCATCAGAGCCACAGTCAGAGGGTGGGCAGGTGGGAGAAGGGGGAGGAAGTAAAATTCAGATCAGTCATTTTATGGCTGCTCCTTAGACATTCTTGCAAAAGAAGAATCATTGGTTAAACCAACATTAGGTTTATTTGGGGTTTTAATTTATCAGGGCTCTGCCTCATCCTTCATTAGTATGGATAATTGGTAATTGGTTAAGTGATATTTATTCAATCTGTGGTGCCTCTGCTATTGTATCTGCCTTGTTTCATTTAAAGATAGTCTGCATTAGTAAAAGCTATATTGAAATGATTTTCTTAAGGCACTTAGAGTGCTGCTATTTTAGTATAGAACTTACTTCTGCATTCCCTATTTGTAGGGGTGAAGGGGTTGGAAGTAGTTAGAGTAACTGCAGATATGTGGGGTTCATATTCACTGGAACATTTAAGCAAATACTTAAAAGTTACATTTATCTTGGGCTGGGGATTTAGATCAGTGGTTTCGCTGCCTGCTGTGCAAGTCCAAGGACCCGAGTTCGATCCCCAGTACCAAAAACAAAAAAAGTTACATTTATCTGACTTTCAAGTATAAGCTATCCAAATCTGAAACATATCTGTTAAAGATCTTCCCTGAGGTTTTGTGAGATCCAAATAAAGGCAAAGTAGAGATTTTATTCCTCTCTTATTGCAGGACCCCTTTTGGCTTTCTTAGTTTCCCTACCTGCAAAAAAAAAAAAAAGGAAATTCTTTACTGAAATGAAAAATAGTTGAACTAACTTATGTCTATGCAGAAAAAAAAGCCATCAAGTTTGAAGACACCATTCAAATACACAGCAGCATTTAAAATGAAGTCTTATAACTAGGCAAAACAGGCCAGAGATGGCTTGGTTTTATTACCATATGGCACTGTAAGGGGGACAGAAATTATATGCTAGAGTTAGAAATAAAATTTCCATAGTAAGATTGTTTTGTTTTTTGTTTCATTTTGTTTGGGGGGCTACTTTTATTGTGAATATCCCATAGTGTTTTGAATTGTTTCAAGTTATAAATTTCAGTCACAACCAATCACCTCAGACTAGACTGAGACGTGGACTGGGTAGGGACTCAGGTTTTCCACTCAGAATGGAGCAGCCTGGCTTTGAACAAGGCTGAAGCCAACCATTTTGTTCATGAGAATATTCTGCCCTCTGAGAGGCGGGGTGATTTTGTAACAGGAGCTTTGATCTGCTTCAAGATTAGGTTTGACCTCTAATTTTGTCACATACTTTGCCAGCTGTTAATAACCATCCTAAGTCCCAGCTTCAAGTCATCTAACAAATGGGAATGACAATGGCTCCCTCTGCCAGGGTTTGGGGAGTACTTAGCATGATACCTGGCACATATGCACTTAATACCATTCATTTTATTCAAGACTTGGATTTATGGCACAGCCCAGGTGCCCTGAAAATTATCAGTAATTGTGAGAAGAAAGTACAGAAGAAGTAAAGAAGAAAGTTGTGAGAAGAAAGGATTTCAGTCACACAAAACTATCTCCAAGACAACATTCTGATTTATTCATTCATAATGTAATAAATGCAGTTGTATTACACCTACCTGGTATCTAAGATAACTATATTTTAATCCGCAAGTAGAGGTCTAGCTAGGGTTAGGTTGGCTTGGTAATATATGTACTTTTTACAAACAGTTTTTGACCAGGGTTCTGAAATAGTTTCTTGAAATCTTAAGATATTTCCATCTCTCAGCTAGAACAGCCTCCTACATATAAGCAGAAATACAAGCTGTCTGGTAGATGGTCTGAATAGACATTTGCCTGGTTTCACAATGTATGGAACTGCTGCCTCCTGTTTGGGCATTGCAGAAAACATTTAGATTGCTTTAGATGTCTTACCACACTAATTAAATAAACTATGACTAATTAAATGTCATAATGCATGATATGAACTTGTTAATGTCAGGGGAGATTTTTAAAAACAACTATCAAGATGGGCAAATTTGTCACATGTCAACATTTTTAGTTAATTTTCAGTGGCAAGTAAGCAAATTTTATTTAAGAAATTCGAAAACTGTCTGGCGATGTGATTAGGGGAGCCTATATTTTGTGCCTGATTAGACTATGGCTTATATGGGGGACTGCAAAGTCTCTTCTGAATAGTTTACCCATTTTTTCAATTAAGTATAATGTTATGTTAACATCCTTAAAGAGGTAAATGATGGCACAGTAAATCCAATTAGAATACATACTTACAACTGGATTCTCTCGCAATTTTCAAAAAGCTGATTGCATTTTACATCTTCCCTGCTATTGTCAGAGTGGCTGTAGCACAAGTTGCTGCACCCCGCCTGGTGTCTGTGTCTCTGCGTGGTGACCTTTGCTGTAAGAACTGCTGCAGACATCACAAACTCTCACATCAATTTGCCACAATTGGATGTGGCATCTTGCAGCTAATTTGATTTGGGAAGAAATGCACCTGGCTCTGTTTTTTCCCTATAGAATGTAGACAGAGTTCTGAGTCCTCTCAGATGCCATCTAACTGAGGAGCCCATGTGTTTTTCAAGGTCTAAGCAGTTTGTCTTCATCTCCCCAAATGCAGCCCATTACAAAGGGAGAGGAACTGAATTATTTAATGCAAAAATAAATTAGACTGGGGTCGGGGTCGGGGGAAGAGAATCCAACTGAACTGAAAAATACAACTGTTGATATAACAGCCAGTCTTCTTTCCTTAAAAGAGACGCAAACCTTTTTTATTTAGCTTTTCAACTCTATTTCCCTCTGTTTTCATCAGATCAATTAAATATAATCCCCCCCCATATCAGAACTCTAAAGAACTGCTAACCCATCAAATTCATGTATTTGGAAAGGAATACAAATACACAAATGTGGTTGTGTAGGGGGGTTTTGTTTCAAACTGATTTGAGGTTGCAGAAAATAGATAAAATGGTAATGTGCTTAATCTATTATTGATAAATTTAAATAGATCAAAGGGCTGCTGTTGAAGGAAAAATACAAGTCTTGGGCCTTTTATTCAGTGACCCACATTTTATCTCAATTATGCTTCAGATATTGAAAAAAACAAAACTATCAACAACAACAACAAATCCTGCCGTATGAATAGCATTTCCATGGAATATATGAGGATGTTCTGAAGATGGGGGGACATTATTGAGTATTTATCTCAGTGATGTTGCCCATTACATTTAATTTGTATGGAAAGGGAATGTTTTCCTGGAATAATAAGTAGATGTTAATTGCATAGAATGTTCTCTATGTCATATTGCTATGAGAACATGTAAAAAAAAAAAAGCTTATATGAAAGTAAAGTGTGGGGAAATCTTTGGAAAAGTAAATTTATTATTTTTTAAAAATGAAGCTACCTTAGATGAAAGGTTGAATTGAGGCAATTTTACACATAATTCCAATTATATAGGTTTAACTTCACAGCAGTAGGCCAATTCTTATTTTACTGGTGCAGAGTACATGATTGTTGTTATCACAATTCCTTTATGTACTTTGCTTCACCTTCCTTTATATCTTAAAAATAGAAGGCTTTGGGTCAGGGATTTAGCTCAGTGGTTCCAGTGCCTGCCTCACAAGTGCAAGGTCCTGAGTTCGATCCCAGGTACCAAAAAAAAAAAAAATAGAAGGCTTTACCAGAACATCCAAGTTGAAACACGAAGGGCAACTCAAAGATGGGTGTGGTGGTGAACGCCTGTGATTCCAGCACTCGAGAAGCTGAGGCAGGTGGATTGCTGCAAGTTTGAGGCCAGCCTGGGCTACGCAGCAAGACCCTTTCCAAAAAACAAAACAAAAAAGGGGAGTAACTCATTTTAGGCTGTTGAGGTTGAGAGGTAATGTGAAGGTGAAAAGGGAAGGTGGAAAGAAAAGAAAACTTTGGAGATAAGAGGAAGGAAGCAAAATCAAAATAAACTCCCAGAACTCTCTCCATCCCAATCCACCCTTACTGAAAGTCCTTTTTTACAGCTTCATTATTTTTTCTAACTTGTGTGAATTTGCAGATCATTAGATAAGTGCATCTCCCAAAGCAGGGAGATACTCAAAACAGTTATTTTTACAAAATTTCCCATTGGCATTTATTAGAACCACACCTCATTTTCATGAGACCACTGACCTGAAGAGGGAAATATTCTCAAAGATTGCTTTAATTCTTCAGAGCCTACCACAGACTAAGGACTCAAATATTTAAATGAATAAGAAGCAAATAATTAGTAGATGTTGTTATATATCAGAAGAGGTTGGCTGATAAGCAGAAACCAAAATAAGAGTGGTTTAATCAAGAAAAAGTTGGTTTCAACATTTGTAAAAGAATTTTGGAGGAAAACAGAAGAGATGAGTATAGATAGCAGTTCCATGATGTTTTCAGAGACAAGGACTTGTTTTTCTGAAGTGTTCTCAGAGTGTGATTTATACCACTGTGATTCAGAATGGCTGCTGGAGTACAGCTATCATCATATCCAAGCTGATTGGAAGGCAGAAGAGAAAGGATCCCCTTGAAAGCTGCAGCAGCTACTATTCAGTAGCCTAGAAATCCCCACAAAATTCCACTTACCGCCTACTGTAGTCATGTAGTCATAGCTAGCTCCAACAGAGATTTGTAAAATGTAATATTTTATCTAAGCCTGGACTTCAAGTTCCAGTAGTAAGGAGGAGAAGGAGAATGGGCATTGAGTTAGGCAATAGCAATATCTACTATATCAGCATATACTCTATGTCTTGACCATTTCATGTTGCTATAACTGAATTCCACAGATTGAGTAATTTATAAAGAATAGAAGTGTATTTGGCTAATAGTTTCAGAAGTGGAGAAGTACAATATCAAGGTGTCAGTGTCTGGTGAAGGACTTCTTGCTGCAGAGAATATCATATGGCAACACCAAGCAACCACAGTAGCTTGAATTCCTCCCCTTCTTCTTATAAAGTCATTAATGCCATCATGGGGCCCCCTGCCTTATGACCTCACCTAATTCTAATTAAATCTCAAACATCCTATCTCCAAATGCCAGTAACATACAACTCTGGGGACTAAATTTCTAATACCTCAGTTCTGAGGGACACATCCAAATTATAGCACTCTGCAACAGAGGTTCATAGAGGCAAATAAATTGATTCCTTCATCGAACCTGACTATTTATTTCCTCCACATACCTGTCTAGGGTGGAAGAGGAAGAAACAAATGCCTCCTTAAACATAACCATAAAGATATTGAAATGCATAGTGTTGCTATGTACCAGGCACTATTCTAAATAGTTTGCCTATATCAGTTCATTTAATCCTTACAACAATGCTATGAAGAAGGTGCTCTTACTATCATAATGTTACAGAAAATACCCTAAGACATAGAGAATTGAAGTGACTTGCCCAGGGTCACACAGCTAATAAGTGCAGAGTCAAGATTAAACTCAGGCAGCTTGGCTCTTTATGAACTGCTCAAAAATTGCCAAATTCAGACTGGATAATTTGATATAAAGTTAAAGATCAAATACTTAGACTTTCACAGAAAGAAACATCTTAAAGAAAGCATGAGATGAAATACAACTCAAGAATTTGACTTCCATCCTCTCCTGTTACCCTTTAGAGTTAACATAATCCTCCCCCCCCCCGCTGTGTGTGTGTGTGTGTGTGTGTGTGTGTGTGTGTGTAATTTGTTCTCCTTCTGGTTATAGCCAGACTCATGGCTAAATATTTAATCCACACTAATGGCTCTACAGCTACATGTACTGTTACTTCTGGTAGCTAAATTTCAATTTCTCCCCACTTTCCGGTTCATACTTTCTCTCCAGGCAAGCAGGTTGCAACCATTGATCTGTGAATACACTTGCAGAAGTTCTTTAAATCCTTTCTTTTGCTGACTTTTCCTCCATCCCAGAATGTAGTGTTCACTTTTTCTGCCTGTGTGAAGACTCCCTGTCCTTCAAGACCAGCTCAAATCCTACCACAAAACTCTTCACTGCCAACCTTTTCCTCCACCAGGATGCTTCACATTAGTAAATGCCACCATCATGAAGTTAATTTGCTCTCTATTCTCTACCCACCCCGATCCCTGCACAAAACTTCTAATATGCCTTGAATGTTCCCTTCTCTGCATCTCTACTGCCATTCCCTTCCCTGATTAGCTCTCTAAATATGTTTCTTTTCTTACATTCTCATTCTTCGAGCCCCTTATTGACCTGTAGTTTCTCACTTTCTAATTTGGGTTGCTGGGGCCAGGTAGGACATTGCATACTACCTATCTGCTTTGCCAGATGGCTCTGTTGTATCCTACCCAAAGGGAGCCTCTAAAGGGAATCTCAAGGGCAGAAGATGAAGAGAAGGGTCTTACTCCCTTTCTGCTTGCTGCTCCTGCTAGCAGCTTCACATGCTATGGGTCCAGCAGCAATACTGCTTCAAATAGTCATTGGTTTCAGTCTCCAGATTTTTCCACTCAGTCTCAGAATTGGCCTCATTGCCAATGAGCTCAGAGGTACTATCGCTAGCTGGGATTGTCTCTCTTCAGAGATCTGAAGCCCATGTCAATAGAGTTTCTCCTATAGCTCTAAAGGTATCAATACTAACTGGGCAGTGAATTTCTGTTCTCAAAGGTTAGAGTCCAAGCTCTATGAGGCCTCTAAGTGCTTATAAGTCCAACCTCTTACCTTTGATCCCCCAAGCCTTGGATGATAGCTGTCTCCTATGTGCCTCTCTCTCTCTCTCTCTCTCTCTCTCTCTCTCTCTCTCTCTCTCTCTCTCTCTCTCTCTCTCTCTCTCTCTCTCTCTCTCTCTCTCTCTCTGTCTTATTGCCTCTTCGGTCATCCTATACCTGCATCAATTCCTTCCTATATCAAATTGTCACTGTTAAAATGACTTGTGTGTAGGCTCCTAGGGCAGAGAAGGTGAGCTGGTCCCAGCACCTGGAAGGAAGCTCTGCCACTGCCATCCCAAGCTCCTGGGGCAGAGAAGCTGAGCCAGTCCCAGAACCCGGAAGGAAGCTCCCCTGCTGCCATCCCAAGCTCCTAGGGCACAGAAGGTGAGCCACATGGGTACCAGAAGCACCACCACCACCCACCCCTTGGAAATGAGAAGACACATAAACAAGCCTCAAAAACAGACTTCCAGATCACCTACAGCAACCGCAAAGGGAAACGAGATGGAACAATCTGATACTCAACCACCTGGACTCTCTGAACTGCCAACAAAAGAGGATCTGGGAAGAGTGAAATCAGAAATAATTACTCAGATAACAGCAAAGATTTTGCTCATGGTGCAAGACATGATTAATAAATCTAGAGAGGACACAGATAAAAAAATAGAAGATCTGAGGAACATGATGGAATCCCAACATAGGAAACAAATGGAATCCATAAAACAGATACAAACAGATTTCCAAGAGATGAAAAACTCCATCCAAAGTCTGCGCAGCAAAATGAACCAATGTGAGGATAGAATTTCACATATAGAAGGTAAGATTGCAATTAGTGACCAGGAAAAGAAAAATTGCTTTAAAATTGTAAGGGAACACGAGAAATCAATCCAGCAGCTGCTAGATGATGCAAAGAAGAATAACATAAGACTGATTGGAGTCAATGAAGAAAGAGGAGAGAGTACAGATGACATCAAAAAACTCTGCACAAGAGACAACATACAATGTGGGAAAAAATCTTCACCTGCTCTTCCTCAGACAAAGGTCTACTATCTCGAATCTATAAAGAACTTCAAAAGATCAGACCTCCCAAATTTAAAGACCCAATCCAAAAATGGGCATCTGAAATGAACAGACATTTCTCACACAAAGAAGTAGAAATAGCAAATAAACATATGAAAAAATGTTCAACATCACTGGTCATTCGAGAGATGCAAATGAAAACAATGCTGAGATTCCACTTCACTCCAGAAAGAATAGCTGCTATCATGAAATCAACCAATAACCAATGCTGGCAGGGCTGTGGGGAAAGAGGAACCCTGCTCCACTGCTGGTGGGAGTGTAGACTGGTGCAACCACTGTGGAAATCAGTATGGAGATACCTCAAAGAACTAGGACTGGAAGTCCCATTTGACCCCACTATTCCCCTGCTGGGGATCTTCCCCAAAGAATTAAAAGAATCATACCACAGTGATATATGTGTGCCCATGTTCATAGCAGCACAGTTTGTAATAACTAAAACTTGGAAACAGCCCAAATGCCCATCAACTGGTGACTGGATAAAGAAAATGTGGTTTTTTTATAAAATGGAGTACTACTCAGCCATAAAAAATGACAAATTAGAGACATTTATCGCTAAGTGGATGCACATTGAGACAATACTCTTAAGTGAAATAAATAGGACACAGATGTGTAAATACCAAATAGTTTCTCTGGTGTGAGAAACTGGAAGTGTAAATAAGGACTAAATGTATAATAGGTAATGTGAAATAGGAAGGAAAGGGGCAAAGGGGAAGGAAGTGGGAGGGCTAGGCGAAAGGATAGAAGGGAATGGGATTAATATGAGAAAATGGAAAAATAGGAACAAAATCTTTGTAAAGAGGGAGGACTGGAGGGGTTGAAGGGAGGGCTGGGCAAGGGTGAAAAATAAGAACCAAGAGAGACTATGTAAAGGTACAAATTTCCAATGATGGATGTCATTATATTGCATATCTAAAATGTACTAGTGATTAGAATGAATAATTGATAATGTAAAATAGGAAGAAAAGGTCCAAATGGGTAGGGGTAGTGGGAGGGGCAGGGTAAAGGAAAGAAGGGAAAGGAAAAATGATGAGAAATGGAAAAACTGGAAGTAAAGTCTTTGTAAATAGGGAAGGGTGGAGGGCATGAAGGGAGGGCTAGGAATGGGGAAAAAATAAAAACCAAGATGCATTATGTAAAGGCACAATTCCCAATGAGAAATGTAATTGTGTTGTATACCTACAAGGTACCAATAAAAGAATTTAATACAAAAAAAAAAAAAAACAACTCTTCACAGAAGTGATGGCAGAAAACTTCCCAAGGAGGGGAAAAGAACTTGACATGCAGATAAGTGAGGCATGTAGGATTCCAGCTAGCCTTAATCAAAAAATCTACACATAGGCATATAATAGTTAGGATTCCAGAAATCCAACAGAAGAACAAAATTCTACAAGCAGTGAGAGAAAAGAAACAAATCACGTATAAAGGAAAGCCCATCAGAATCACAGCAGACTTCTCAATGCAAACCCTCAAGGCAAGAAGAGCTTGGAGTGATGTATTTCAAGCCCTAAAGGAAAACAGCCTCCAACCCAGATTGATGTACCCTGCAAAACTATCTTTCAAAATGGATGGAGAAATAAGATACTTTCATGATAAAGAGCACCTCAGGAACTTCATGAATACCAAACCGGCACTCCAAAACATTTTAGACAACACCCTAGGAAAAGACAAGGAGGATCACAACCCCAGGAAACCCAACAGAATGAATCCATTGGGCGTGACAAATTAAGCGCAAAGGGGGAGAATCCAACAAAAAAAAAAGTCATGACGAGGCTTTTAAAACTTTTAACTTCATCTCCCTAATGAGTGTATAATTCAATCTTGTTATTGTACTGATTAGTATTTTTCTGATTCTAGAGTTGCACACCTTTCCTTGTGCTATACTGGCTATTTATCATCTTCTTATGTCTACATTTTAATTGGGTTGTCTATTAATGAGCTCTAAGAGTTCTTTATATATTCTGGTCATAGGTTATATGCATTGTAAATATAGTCTGTTTAAGGACTACTTTTCATTTTAATGATGTCATTTAAAGTTCTAAGTTTTGATGGAATCTCATTTATCAATTTTTTTCTTTTATACATCATGTCTTTTGTATCCTAGGTAGTTCTTGCCTACACTGAATTCATAAATATTTTCCCTTATAATTTCTTCTTAATGTTTCATACTTTTAGGCTTTCTTATTTAGGTTCATAGATCCCTTCAAGTTATTTTCATGTATGGAAATAAAGGGTTGAGGTTAATTTTTTATATACAGATACCAGGTGTTTTAGTGCCGTTTGTTGAAAACACTTTCTCTTCCTTGGCTCTTGAATTGAGTTTATATTCTATAAAATGCTAATGTTAAATAATCTTTCAAAACTCAGTGGACCATATGTGTGGTTCTATTTCTAGATTCTCTGTTTTATTCCAATGATCTATATGTCTTTTCTTACACCAACACTGCCTTGATTAATGTAGCTTTAGAAGAAGTCTTAAAATTAGGTACTAAACATCTTCCAACACTGTTTTTTGTTTTTGTTTTTGTTTTTAACTTTTCTAGGTCCTTTGTTCTCCTACATAACTTTTAAATTTCAATATCCAGTTCTTCATTTATAGCAAGTATACACAGACCTGAATTTTTATATATACCTTGTGTTTTCTAATCCTGCTAAATTCAAGTACAAGTTCTAGGGGCTCCTAGAGATTTCTTAGCATTTTCTCTGTAGATGATCATTTCATCTACATATAAAGATTTTGCTTCTGCCGTGCCAATCCTATCCTAGTTGTGTCATTTTATTGCCAGACTATTTTGGTGGGGCCTAGGTTTCAAAGTTTAATGGACAGAGGAAGAGTAGGCATATCTGCCCTTGTTCCCCACCTTAAGGAGAAAGCATTGTATCTTCTCCATTCATAGAAGGAGTTTTTGTTGGAAGTATGGAGTACATGTCTTTGATCTGTTGAGAAGTTTCTGTTCTACTTCTAGTCTCCTGATAGCTTTTACCATGAATAGCTGTAGAAGTTAGTCCAATACTTTTTCTCTAACTACTGACAGGATCATATGGCTTTTTCCTTTCCTCTGTTAAAATGATGACTTTGGGGGATGGATCTTCCAATGCTGAACCAACACTGCCATCCCTATAACAAAACCACTTTCTACTTACTGCCAGATCTGACTTCTAAGAGTTTGTTTTGTGAAACAAGTTTTTATCTATGTTCCTACTTTTTTCTTCTATTATCTTTATCCAGTTTTAGGATTAGCACAATGTTGAGTTCCTAAAATGAGGGGAGAAGTGTTCCTTTTTTTTCTGCTTTAATTATTTGACATAATTTATCAGTTAAAATGTTTATGAGCCTGCTGTTGTCATACAGATAGGTTTTCAAGCTAGAAATATCCTTTCTTTAATAGGTGCTATTCAAATTTTATATTTCCTCCAGAGTTAGTTTCATTAATTTGTCTTCCAAGGTACTTCTTAGAAGTTGTCAAATTTATTTCAAAAAAGATTTTTGTAATATACTCTCTATATCCTTTTAAATTCTGTAAAATCTGTGGTAATGTCTCCTAGATCTTAATATTATAATTTTTAAAATGTATAACTGATATTGTGTAACAGGAAGAAAATTTCTAAAAGAGCAGGGTAATTGGGAGGGGTAGGGGAAGGGAAAAAAGGGAAAGGAAAAAATATGAGAAGAGGAAAAAAATGGAAACAAGGTCTTTGCAAATAGGAAAGGGTGGAGGGGGTGAAGGGAGGTCAAGGGAAGGGGAAAAAAAATAAGAACCAAGAAACTCATGTAATGGTACAAGATCCCAATGATGAATGTAACTGTATTTTATACCTAAAATGTGCCAATAAAGTTAATGGGGGAAAAAAATGACTTGTGTGATTTCTTGACTGGATCCCAACAGATACACCTTTCTGCAATCTGTTTTATCACACTGCAGCCAAAGTGGATATGCAAATGTGATTATGACATTCCTGTGCTTAATATCTTGTGATGACAACTCATTGCTCTCAAGATAAGGTCTAAAATTCTGTCCATTGTCCAAAAGGCCTCTGCATTAATTCAACAATCAAAGGATTACAGTGGATATGGTAGTCCTGAGATGAACTGAGATATTCATTCTCCAGCTGCCAGGAATAATGTCTGATGACTCCTAGCTATGTCCCTCTCTAGGAATTGGCCTTGATTAAGGAAACAACATCAAAAAAGATTATGCAAACCACCCCCACCACCACCCCTGTGCCTTAGTCACTTCCCAACACCCACAACTTAAAGAAGGAGAGCTTTATTTTGGCTCATAGTTTTTAGTTCATGATCAGCAGACTCCAAGTCAGAAATGGGATGGTAGAAGGGTCTGGAGGAAGAAGGATGCACATGCCATGGCAGCCAGTAAGAGATAGTGAAGGGAGCAGCCAGAAAGAGAGATATACCCTTCCATGTCACAACCCTAGTGGCCCACTTGTAAGCAGGCCCCACCTTCTAATAGAATCCTCAGCTACTAAACTCATTAATGGATTCATCCACTCTTAAATATAGTGCCCCTATAATCCGATTACCTTCCAAAAGGCCTATCTCTGCATACATAAGAGTTTTGGGGAATATTCTAGATCTAAATCATAGCACATCTCCAAAAGGCAAATGACTTGTCAGTTCAGGGTATCTAGAGCTTTCCATGTGGAACAATTCTAAAGGGACATCCAAGCTTCAGAGTTTCCTATAGGATTAGCTGAGATCTATATTGTAACTGCATTTCAATTTAACTTCCTTTTCCTCTGCTTCATCTGCTTCCTTCACTCTTACAGCATTTTCCTGAGCGCACTCTCTTCATAGGCCTCTCACATGAAAATCTCCATCTCAGAGTTTGTTTCCTGAGGACCCAACTTAAGTCAATGGGTACCAAAAGTGGTCCTAGGAAGCAAACTCTAAAATGGGATTTTTGAGCTAGATCTCCTGCTAGCTGGCTGGCAGTGAGGACCCCAATCTTGGAGGTAGCTGAACTACAAATAGCCCCTGGTATTCATAATACTGCAATTGTTAAAATGTCCACAGTGGTGAGGGGTGAGAGACTGATGGAAGGGAATATATTTGGGAATGTCACATTTTAGGCATTTAAGAAATTTAGGGGAAATGACAAATACAAGGACCAGTGAATCAATGGCTGATGATGATTGTTAACCTACTAATAGATGGAAGAAAACAATAAAAGGCTGAAGGTGATCACCTACCAATTTAACTGGATTGTGAAAATCAAAAAAATCTCTCTTGGGCATCTTATTAAGTGGCTATCATTTCCTGCAGCCAGCAGATGGAAAGAGCTGTATGTATAACATCAGAGCAACTCCAGAAAAGGTTGAATTTCCAAGCCCAGAAATTGTGACACTAAGCCCAAGGCCTAGTTGAGCAGGAGTCCTACTCTGAGATTTGTATCTGGTCCATGTACTCAATAACTTTGATATCCCAGATCTACACGGATTATCTATGCTTATAGATGTGATCCATTTCTCTCTGCTAAAGGTGACCATGCTCTCCTTGCCCAGAAATGATTCAGAAACCTCTATCTTGCAAAACCCATGTTGCTCTCTCAGAAGCTAGCATATCTCCCAACTGACCTCCAGACCAAAATCACATCACAAGGTAGACACAAAATGATAATATTACCCAGTGGAGGAAATGTTAAGCCTGCTGAGGTGAGGCAGCAAGACTGGACAACATGTACTATCAGGAGACAAGACAGCATGTACAGGACTGGATTTTAAAGATGCTGGGTCAAAGAAGAAAGCAGAGAGTGTAGTTGGGAAGGGAGTTTACTGATGTGGGAGCATCTCCTGACTGTTTCCCTGGCAAGATGGTAGTTCTCACCTCCTGCTGGAGTGTTAAGGGTGTGCCAAAGGAGAGACTTTGATTTTGACAATTCAATTTGCATGGATAACTCTTGTGAACTTGGAGAAAGTGGTGACTTATGTTGCTATGACAAATGATGAAAGAAGGGGATCAAAGGCTCAGAGAAGTAGACATATTAGAATGACCACATTAGGTAAAATTGAACAATAGACCAGCTGACTATGTTCCATGGAGAGACCAAAGGAAACTCTTTTACCAAACCAAAGAGGAATGTGGCAGTTAAAAAAAAACCTTACATCTTTGAGGTGACTGTTCTCTGTAGCAGGAGCCAGCCAAAATTTTATATAAAGGGTTCCAGTATACATGTTTTAGGAGCTTTGTGGGCTTTGTGAACTCTCAACCCTACCATTGCAGCACAAAATCAGCCATAGGCAGCATGTAAATAAATGAATATGACTGTGTATTCCAATAAAGCCCTATTTACAAAATTCTACTTAAAATTTTATTAGCAAGTATGTTGGAGGTACTGTTAACGTCCACATATTCCATGGATTCATAAGCCTAACATGTAAGTGAATTTTGTGAGGTTCTAGTAATCTAAGGCACATGGGAAGAGCTTCTACAAAGTATGCCTCTTATAATTTCTCCACTAGGAAGAAAGTCCCATGGCTTTCTGGGTTGGGCAAGAATATTCCACACTTTTGAATATTACCCCCATTAATTTACCAAATGGTACAGAAAGTTACCAATGTTTTCTAGAACCCAGAGCATGAAAGAGGTCTGCAATAGGCTCAGACTCTGGAGCAAGAAGTTCTGCAATTTGGACCATAATAACCTGGCAGATCAGATGCTAGAAGTGTCTTATGTTGAGAAATAATTCTCCATCAGTCTTTTGTAGTTTTGCAGGTCTTATGAGCAAGGCATCATCTGCCCTTTGTTCTGGACTAGCTTGTCAAAGTTGTTTGTATAGCAAACAGCCTTAGAAGGTAGAGTTAGTATGCTGGCTATGTAGCTCAGTGATAAAGCACTTGCCTAGCATGTTTGAGGTCCTGGGTTCAATTCCTAATAAAACAAAGTAATAAAACTAATAAAACTGTAAAAAACAAAACAAAGATAATGTCTTATTACAAAGCATTAAATATATTTTATTACAGCCATGAAAGATAAAGACAGTACCTTCTTCTGTAACAGAAAGCAGTCATGCTTACTTCCCGTTATAAAAGCTTTGGGTCAATATTCTTCTGTTATAATGCAACCCATGATCTTTGTACCACCCTTTGGGAACTGGTTTAGGGAACCAGTACAATATTTGATATTCTGTCTACTGCTGTTGCTGTAATAAGTTGTTCTTTATCTCTGACCCAGTAGCTTCAAAGCTTCTACCAGCATCTATGCAACTATTAACTTGTTATCTTCCGGTAGGGTGATATATGAGAACTTTTCCTTGACACTGTAATGGAAACAGCTGCTATATGGAGTTTTTGGCAAAGCCCATAGGAAGATCGTAACATAGAACTCTAGGATCTAAGAATGAGAGAGACAGAGACAAAGTCATAGAGGGAAACAGGGATTTTAAGGAATCAGTTCACACGATTGTGGGGACTGGCAAGTACAAAATCTGCACAACAGATCAACAGGCTGGAAACTCAGGTAAGAGCTGACATTGCTGTCTTAGGTCTGAATTTCCTTGGGCAGAAGACTGGAAACCCAAGCAAGGTTGTAAGGTTGATCATAATCTTGAGAATTATTCTTTGGGAAATCTGTCTATGCTCCTAAAATTTTCGGTTGATTGTATGAGGGTCAATTACATTATGAAAAACAATTTGCTTTTCTGAAAGAGAACTGATTGAATTGTTAATCACATCCTTAAAATACACACAAACTGGGATTTGACCAAACAACTGGATACCTTAGACTCACCAAGCAGACACACAAAATTAACTATCATACCATCCAAGCTCCAGAGCTCTCCATAGGCACAGCGGAGGCCTCTATTGTCACTATCTCTCAATCCAAATTCTCCCTGTGCTCAACCCTACATTTTTAAATCCCTGACTCATATTCCTGAGAGTACTTCCCAGCAAAACTCCTACACATAGCTACTTCTGAGAGTCTATTTCTGGGAATTCAGACATAAGATAAAGATATGCTAATGAACAAATCATACTACTCAGAGTTATTACCAAATGTAGTTAGAAACTAACTTGCAGAGATTTTTATTGTTACCTTCTAAATATTTGAAATTTTTTGTCTTTGAAAGAAATACGCCTAACTCATTATTAGGTGTTGGAAAAACCATTTGACTCCTACAAGAAAGCTACTGATCTAAAAAGAAAGAAAATGATGGTTTTTAAAAAGCTATCAAAAAGAAAACTTCTTGCTGTGCTTGATTTTTCTCTCCCTGCTTTATGTCTAAGTGGGAACTGCTCAGAGTTTTTGAGCTACAAGCTGTCCCTCTGCTACCCTTAACTATGCACATGTTCCGGGAGTGTGTGCCCACAAACATTCAGCAGATGGTCTCAGGCTGGACATCTGGAAGTCTCATCAGATTATGGGCTACAAATTTGTGATAATAGATTTAATTCAGTTTTTGCGTAACATTTTTTGGCTGGTTTAAAGACCCTGGGGTCAGTATGTAACTTGGCAAGAGTTTTACAAAAATTGTTCTGAATTTATCATCAATGGGAAGACCTTATACAATATTTTGTTTGTGCAACTCAGACCAGCTGGGCAAAAGCTAATGAAAGGAATGCAATTATATGGGGGTGGGAGGTACATGTAAGCCTTATTAATGCATTAGTCATTCTCTGTGTCCCCCTGCCCATCCCACAAGTGCTGCTGCATAATGAGTGCAAGATAACCTTGGGGGAGTGTGGCCATTGCCCTTTATTTTCTGATTTTTAGACTTGAGGTTATGTGCTTTATTTGGATAATCAAAGGGCACTGAAGCAGTAATTGTAACAAGCTACTTTTCGCATTTTTACTTGGAATTGTCTGATGTAAATCTTAAGAACAAAATAAAAATGAAGCAAGTATAAACTACTATAGGCACTGATATAATATTAAAGAATTTTCTTTTCTTACCATAAAAATAGCATAAATTATTTGCATAGAAGAGTCCACATTTTTTAAGTTTCCTTTCTTAGCAAAGAACATCCAATTTTTACTCAAAAGAAATATGTTGAATGGATAGATTTTTTTTACATATTTTTTAAAGCTCAGAATTAACTAAGAAGAAAAGGATTAAAACCCTATTAAGCAAATGATCAAATGTTACCAAAAGTCACTAATAGGAAAGGAAAGCTGAATGACCAATAACCATATAGAAAAGTGTTCAGCCCCAGTGTTAATTGGAAAAATATAAATAAGCAATAATAAGACACCATCTCACACATTACAGGTTTGCAAAAGTTTAAAGAATGACAATTCCAAAGATTGGCAAGAAGACCCACACACTTAATGTGGGCCTGTAAACGAGTAAAACCACTTGGCTATGCCTAGTTACTCTGAAGATGCTCTTCTCCTGTTACCCAAAAATCTCACTTCTATGTTCAGAAACATTCAATCCAGGATTGTTGGAGGTAGCAAAACAAAACAAAATTAGAAACTATCTAAATGTCCATCAACAGAAGTTGGAAAAATATATTGTAGTATATTACATGAGGGAATATGATACAGCAGTCAAAATGAAAGAGTTATGACAACAACTATCAACATGGATACATCAACTTGAAAAGCAAATTTCAGACATCCAGAAAATATGTCCACAAAGTCTAGAAAGCAATACTACATTATGTTTATTAATGTAAAATATGTAGAAAATTTCTAAAATAAATATGAGAATGATGAACATTTCCTCTAAGGAAGAAAGTAGGGGAACAGAGTAAATCATCATGTTCAGAGATGGCTTCTACTGTATATATGATATTTAAATATGGAGGGAGAGGAGATAAAAATCTGAATAAGGGAAGAAAATTAATATTCTCTATGTAATTTTTTATTTTTCAGTATATATATATACACATATATATATAAACAAAATATTTAAAATAAAATCATCAACTTTTAGAAATCTCAGATTAGAGATCATCTATCTTGAACTCTATTCAACAACTCTGCTACAGGGAGACACGAGCTCACCCCAACTCCAGCCCTACCCTAGGCCTGGCTCTGTGTGGTATCCCACAGGCAGTTCTCCAAGCTGCCCATTGTTCAGATCTACAGTAACAAATCACCAAAGAGAGTACATTTGTTTCAGAGAGTTTAGCTCATCTTCTCCCTGATGTGTGCTACATTTCCAAAATTCACTTCATTGTACAAATAGAACATCAAAGATGCCTCTTCAATAGGCCTCTTTAGAAAATTCTGCATTTCTAGAAATCGCACCCATAACTAAACCTGTATCTTTAATTCTGCCACATAAACTAAATGCTTTCACTTGGATTTTTTTTTCCCTTAAAGCTGACATGACCTGATCTGGAATTTTTTCATTTCTTAAAAAGCAAAACAAAGAAACAAAAATCACAAACCTTCTTCCAACACCTCCAATTATGATAGAAATGCATATCCCTTATAGAAAGTTCCCCAAAAAAAGGGTAACTAAAGGTAACTACCTTTAACATATCAGCTATATCTTCAATTTTTTTATACATATATACTTCTCCCAAATACACACACACACACACACACACACACACACATTAGGAATCATATTGTACCCACTGTTTCTTATTTTTCTCACTTGAAAATATATTGTTTCATCATTTCTCTGGAGCATCATTTTGATGGTACACACAATACTTCCTTGCATAGATACTCTATAATTTATTTAAGGAATTATCCCACCAGAGAGCATTTACCTATTGACAGATTGCCATTCCTGAAAGCCTGAACCAATCTAGGCTCTATCGGTCCCATCAGCAGTATATAAGAATGTCCATTTCCCTGTTCCCTTAACAACACTGCTGACCAAGTGTCTTTTCTCCCTCCACAGAGAGATAATGGGAGCCTATCATTATGGCTCATGCATTTGGAGAGGGGGTTTACTTAGTGAAAACTTTTTTTTTCCATACCGGGGATCAGACTCAGGACCTTGCACTTGCAAGGCAGGTGCAGTGCCGCTGAGCTAAATCTCCAGCCCTCAGTGAAAACTTTTAAAATGTTTATCTATATATTGTTCAATTACCAGGCAATGTTTATGCATTTTTCTGTTCTGTGAAAAATATTAGAGGACTAGTGGTTATGATTATGACTTTCAGAAATTTTTTTAATTAAACACTCCACTCCCACTGTGTAAGCTCCCTGAGGTCAGAGACTTAGCTTTATTTATCATTGCATCTCTAGGATCTTACACAGAAAAGTCTTTATAGAAACGTCTAGTGAGGTGTGAATATAAACATGTTCAGTCCATGGCAAGCCAAAATAAGAGATTGGATCCTGCTTTTTAATTTAGAAACTTAAATTTTCCATGTTAATCTCAGTTACCTTTGTTTTAGGATACTAGACTCTAATTATATCTATGTTGGATGGTAGGAAAACCTAAGAGTCAAATAATTGAAAAATATTTCTGTGTGCAATGGAGACATGCTTTGTTTAGCAGGATGAACTAGTTAGCCAGTGGACTGGCAATGTATTCAAGTGACTTGGGCTAGGATTTTTTTACTACTGCATCCCTATGGTAGTAAAAACAGACTACCTGTGGGCCAGGGATTTAGCTCCGAGGCACTGCACCTGTCTCACAAGCGCAAGGTCCTGAGTTCGACCCCTGGTACCAAAAAACAGACTACCTCAGCAGTCAGAACAGATTCTAATGGAGAGCAACAAGACATTGGCTTCACACTCTCACACTGCCCAAGAAACAGCGGGAAGCTCCAACGTCAGACCCTGAAAAGTCAGCCTCAAATGCATGCTGGATAGAGCAAAGCACTGTCTCCTCAGCAACTCACAAATGAGTGCAACTCCAGGAATTTCTTTTTGGGTAGATTTGTAATAAGCTCTGGACTGTAGAATCAGCCACAATTGGTGTTCTATGGCAAGATATATTTTTAGATTCAACTCTCAGCTCTAGTCACACAGAGCCGGAGCTCTGGACGCTGTCCTCCGGGGTTTCTGAAATTGCAGAGAAGAAAGGTCATGACCTCTCTAGGGTCACAGAGAGGAAAACAGCAAGGAATAAAGTAGAGTTTTCTTGAAGGGGAAATTGTCTTCTATCAGTGCTTCCCCAATTGCCTCTCTATCTCTCGGCTGTTTCTGACAGGTACTTCTGGTGTAAAACTTACCAACTGCCTAGCATCATCTAGCTGCTTTACCTTCCAGGGCTTCCTAACATTATTTGCATTGTGGCACACAGAAAATGATACTATTTGTGCAGGCAGTACCCAGGCAAGGCTGCTCTATGACAAGAGGCCACTGACTGAGGATCAGAAAGCCTCAAACTCACCCAACTAGTTTGTGGGCTGAAAATACACTATGGAGGCACATATATAATCAGTCTGTGGCATGCTATTGGCAGACCAGTTACTCTAAAAAATGACTGTCTTATTTAGTAATTCCAAATTTTCAGGTTACACTTATTATTCCTACTTATAAATAAATCTCACTCAGGAAGACTAAGCATCTTGCTCCCTGACCACAAGCTTATTAGAAATTGAAACTCTAGTGTTGTACATTGTGTTATTTGCTCACAGCTACTTATTCCATTCCCATCCTTGCAATGCTCACCTCTAAGATGAGAAATACTCCCTCAGGACATTGACTCTGGGCTTGGCCAAATGACTTGCTTTAGCCAATGAGTAAGTAACAAGTGAGTAAATGAAAGTGAGTAAATAAGCCATAGGTGACATCTAAAATAGAGCTTTTGCGTGTACTTGCATGATGTAGCTTGATCTCTTGAGCTCCTATCATCTATCCCAAGAATATGCACTACATAGAGGTACCCGAATGAAAAGACATGGAAGGAAAAGTCAGAAAAGCATAACCAAGCAAAGCTACAGCCAATCCATAGACCTGGAAGTCAGAAATACTATTGTAAGCCACCGGCTTTGAGAATTACTATTGTATAACCTGATTAACACACTAGGCCTTTATGCCTCCACAGCCCAGGTACTTTCCATTTTTCTATGTTGCTTCTCATCTCTGATCCCTTAAGGGGCTCTCCCCACCAGCCTATTTTTCCTGGTATTTTTATCTTTTATATTCTCAGTAAAAATAGTGAAACTTTTCTTTTTGCCTTTTTTCCCAATTGTAATAGAAGAATCTCACAAGATCTGAACATGAAAGAAATAAGAATTATCTCTTTCAAATGAATAATATGGTACAATAAGTCTGTGACTTATGAACAAGTTCCATTCCAGGAGAATATTCATAAGTTGGATTCACTTGTAAGTCCAACAAAGTGAGTCTTATAAATTATTTTGGACTTCATTGGCACAGCAGACTTCACGTGTTCCATGATTCTGTCCTTGTTCTTTAGAATCCTGCCATCGGTTGAACAATTCATGTTATAAGAGCGAGTAGGGCTGGGGATTTAGCTCAGTGGTTCCAGTGCCTGCCTTGAAAGTGCAAGGTCCTGAGTTGAATCCCCGGCACCACAAAAAAAAAAAAAGAGTGACATTTACCATCTTTTCACCTTGACCTAATCTCTCAATTATTTTCACTTTTGTTTCCATGGTTATTGCTTTGTACTTCCATTTTTTTCCAGAAACCATCCACTATGCTAGCATTGTTTCAATATTTTATAAGTTGGTGAGATATGCAGGGCACTATTGTCACAGTACTCAGTGCCTGTCTACAGAATGGGACAATCAATATTCATTTTTTCTGAAATTTTTCCCTCCCTCCCTCTTTCTCAAAACCTAATATATATCTTAACTAATGCAGTAGCTATTGCCATTTTTTTAGATGTGGAAATGAAAGTTAAAATTAGAAACATTCCTCAGTTTCATACAGTCAGTAAGCAGTAGAACCAGGAATTGGATCAAGGTCTGGCTGATGCCCAAGGCCAGGTTCTTCCCCATTGTGCTTATCAGCCTACAAGGGCCAGGCTTTAAACTTCCAATTGAATGTGTCTTGCCTCTATTGCTAGTTTCATTTACAAGTGTTATGCTATAGGATGTAAAGTTCTCATCCTCATTAGGAAGAAAACCTTCCCTCAGAACAACCAGATGGATATTCTCTGGCATGGAAGAAAAATATCTAAGTACTTCAATAGCCAAAATGTTGCAAAGCAATGAAATGGGACAGTCCACATCATGTATGGACGAAGGTAAGGTAAAGACACCAAGTGATCTTTTGGGTTGCACAGGAAGGAAATAGTAGAATTTCTATTTGTAGTCTTTCTTTTCTCCTTCTTTTTTTTTTTTTTTTGGTACCGGGGATCAAACTCCAGTCCTTAGCTTGCGAGGCAGGCAGTGGAACCACTGAGCTAAATCCCCGGCCCTCTCCTTCTTTTTTAAACTCAGAAATTTAAGCAAGCTGTAAGATATGGATTGGTGTGGCTGCATTCAATCCCTCAGTCAGAGATTCATGCCTCCAATTGATCTCTCCCATGGAAAGGCATCTATAGGGTTCCTTCACACGACTATTTGCTGGAAGCAGACTGAAACACCTTGCAATTTAAAGTGTACCCAGCTTAATGGATTAGGAATTATGTTTTCTACTTTTACTATACTAGAAAATAAGGCATCTAGCTTAAGAGGAGAAACTATGGACTCAGTGTCATACTAATAGTACAAGCACAATTTGAAAATGGTAGAACTCACCATTCTACTCCTAGAAAGGCTCTTCATTAGCTGTAAATAAAATTTAAAAGAAGAGATAGTTTAATAAGATCTAATTTTAGTAAAATAATTAGAAAAATAATTTTTAAATTTTTAATTAGTACATGTCTACAGAATGTTTATGCTTCTTATGTGAAGTTGGTGCATGTGCATAACCCATCTTAATTTCCTTTTTCATCCCCTCTCCGTCCCCTACATCCTCCCCCCATCTCTTGATGCCCTTCCCATCTGAGAAAGACCTATCTCCCCACTTCCTATTATATATCTTTATTTTTATTTCTGATTTCTGATATAAGAGAAACCATGTGATATTTAAGCTTGTGTGTCTGATTTATTTTACTTACCATTATTCTGTTATTTGAAATTATCAAGAAGCTATCCTAATTGAAATAGGAATTAACATACATTCTCTTTAACAATGAACCTTACCCTAAGTACATATAGAATCATGAAGTATTCACTAATGATAGTATGAAATCATCACAATTAGGAATAGATTTTTTTCTTTTTGAGTCAAGGTCTTTCTATATAGTCCAGGCTGATCCTGAACACCCTATGTAGCCAGAGTTGGCCTTAAACTTTCGATCTTCCTACCTCAGCCTTCTACTGCTAGGAACAGATTTTATATGATGAGTAATTTCCTTTATTTTATCCTGCTAAAATGTGACTTTTGTATATGTATTATAATTCAATACCATATAATAACACTAATGTATGGTATATAAGTATACACACCTTGAATATATTTACATTTGTGAATATACTGGTGTATATAATAAATAAGTGAATAAAAATTTACTTTTGGAGCATGACCAAAAATGTTTTACTAATAAAAGAATACACTCAAAAATGGGGCCAGGGGTCTGGATTTAGCTCAGTGGCACCGCACCTGCTTAGGAAGCGCAAGGTCCTGAGTTCAATCCCCAGTACCAAAAAAAGGGGCGGGGGGGCCAGGGATGTAGCTCAGTGGCACCATGCCTGTCTGGCAAGCGCACGGTCCTGAGTTCGAAAAAAATGATATTCTTTGTGTACCTCTGTAATCCTAGCCTCAGAAAAATGAGGCAGGAAGATCGAAAGTTTAAGGCCAGACTGGGCTACATAAAAACTCTGTCCAAAAAGAAGATATTCTTCCCTTCTGTTTATTTTTAAGGGCGAACAGGGCATTTCTTTATAATAATTTTTATTTTAAAATTCAGAAAAAAGAGAAGCTATTCTTCCCCATCTAAAAGATTATTTTATCAATCTTTGTTGGTAAGGGAATAAGCATGTCTAATCTTACTTGTAAGAGCAGTATACAGGGCTTGATATTCAGCTCCTTATGAAGAGAAAACATCATGCATAAGTCCTCGACTTTTTGGGGGGGGGGCGGGTACCGGGGATCGAACTCATGACCTTGAGCTTGCGAGGCAGGCACCAGAACCACTGAGCTAAATCCCCAGCCCAGTCCTCGACTTTTGATCTCAGAGAAGGCAGATTTCTTTCTGTGTGCTCTATTTTTTCTCATTGCAACAATCTGTTAAATCATAGAATCAAATTATTTCACATCTGGGCCGGGGATTTAGCTCAGTGGTTCTGCCGCCTGCCTCTCAAGCGCAAGGACCCAAGTTCAATCCCTGGTACCAAAAAAAAAAAAATTATTTCACATCAGACATGCACATATTGGATACACTGAAATAGGTTTAAGTGAAATTTCTGGATGATAGGGTAGTATGCATGTGGAAAGTGCCAAACTAAGATTATGACTTTTGTGTGCAAACAAGTATTGCCAAACATCTTTGAATCATATATTATTACCATTTAATGAGCATCTACAATGTGGGGATATTTTTGTTTATATTCTAGTTCATCTTTGTGATAACAACAACAATAATAAACACACACATCTCGGTGTCGGGCACTGTTCTAAGCACTTCGCATGTGTAGACATCCACTCCTTGGTATCTGCAGAGGACTGGGACAGAACCCTACACAGACACCAACATCTACAGATGTTCAAGTCCCTCATAAAAAATTAGGTAGCATTTGCATATCCTTTTACATACTCTAAGTGTAAGTGCTACATAAATAGTTGCTATACTGCATTGTTTAGGGAGTAATAACAAAAAAAGTCTACAGATGTTTTAGTATAGATGTAATTTAAAATATCTTCAATTTGTGGTTGGATGAATCCATGATGAATCATGGATACAGACAGAAGGCTGTATTAACTAATTTCATTCTCACATTAACTCTCTGGGGTATGTATTACTATGCCCATCTTACAGATGAAGAAACTAAGGGACAGAGAATTTAAGTACCTTGCCCAATACACCCAAGCCAATTCACAACAAAGCCAGGACCCTGCTCTGGGCAGTCTATCTCCACCTTGTGCTGTTAGCCACTGTGTTTTACTCTAATGACCTAGCAAGGCACAGAGTATTAGCTCTATTTTATAGATAAGAAAATTGAGACACTGGTGGTAAAACTAGGACTCGAGCTCAACTAACTGAATCCAAAGTCTCTACTCTTTCTACCCTACCCTAATGCCTTCCTAAGGCCAAGACTGCATTGATTGTCTCAGTTCCTAGAGAATCCAGAGAAGGCAGTACTTCACCTGGTTAGCAAACCTTCTCTTCACAGAGACATTGTAAGTAGGAGAAATATCAGCTTTGCTATTTTCTTATTTTCTTTGCTTGCATTATTCATATGTTCTTTGAGCTATAATTTCTCTTTTTAAACCATATTTCAATGTTGTAAGGGTTTTTCTAGTTAAATATATATTAATAGTACATAATTCAAATTCAAGCTATATGATGGATGAAATATATATATTTATTTCCCACTCTCAGACAGACAAAAACAGGTGCTTCTGATTGGTCAGCAGCTCACCAACAGTAATAACTTAACCCAGAATCCCTCTACCTTGTGGCTGTGTCTTCTTCAACATGAGGCTACGGTGCTGTGGACCCAGGGAAAGAGCCTGGAGGATCCTGGCTGGATGGTGCTCATAGCCCCTGCTTGGAAGTAGTGTGCATCATTTCTGCTAATGCTTTGTTCCCCAGAGCACACACGACCACACCTCAGCATGATGAAGGCCAAGAAACAGAGTCTAGAGGTGTCCCTGGAAGAGATCAGGAAGCAGCCTCAGAGGCCAGCCAGCCAGCCTCTGCCACAGTGATGTTTACCAAATGCAGGGGAAACTGTGATGAATTAGCATTCCAATTGTGAATCCTCTCTAATTCTAAATCGAGCCCTTTAAAAAGACCTCTAATAAGCAGCATAAAATTTATCATGACATATTATTTTGTTACTTTAAAGTTAACAAAGCCATCTTTCCTTTTTAATGACTTATAATTCATATCTTTAAAGTAATTCAAGGTAGTTTTTCCTCCAATTAGATGAAATTGCCCAATTATAGAATGCTAGGTTTGAAAGAAACCTGTTACTCATTTTACAAATATAAAACACTGGAAACAGAGAGGATGGAAGTGTGGGTCAAGGCTACACAGCTACTCACTGATGTTTCCCTGTAAAGCTATAGAATTTTTCAGTTATAAGCTTTAACTTCCTCAAGTAAAATGTCTTTCATGTCTAAATATAATTTGAACTTTCTAAAGACTTTTTTTTCCCCATTCCTTCCCATTAGGGAAATTACTTTTACTCTTTGTTCAAGGAATTGACATCTCAAAGGGCAAAACATCTGAAATAAAAAGAACTGATTTAAGATTTTCTTTCATTCATACCCGAATCCTAGGAGCACTCTGTTCCCTTTTAAATTGAGAAACAGATTGAACCTCCTTCACTCATCCCTTGACTTTCTGAGAGTGAAAAAACAGTATAATCTGTACAGTTCACATTTTTTTAGACTAAGGAAATTGTATTCCTAAAGGATATATTATCAATTATTTCCTGTTTGTTTAATAAAGAAACCTAGTCAACTGATACTTGTGTGTTTAAAAATATTAAATTCCAACTGAAAGTGTAAATAAGGATTAAAATGATTAAAACAGGGCTGGGGATTTAGCTCAGTGGTTCTAGCACCGGCTGCACAAGTGCAAGGTACTGAGTTCAATTCCTGGTACCAAAAAAAAAATGATTAAAATGAATAATTGATAATTTGAAATAGAAAGAAAAGGTCCAAAGGGGTAGGGGAAGTGGAAGGGGAAGGGGAAAGGAAAGAAGGGAAAGGAAAAATTATGAGAAAAGGAAAAAATGGAAACAAAGTCTTTGTAAATAGGGAAGGGAGCACAGGGAATGGGGAAAAAATAAGAACCAAGATACATCATGTACAGGCACAGGCACCCAATGATAAACGTGAACATATTGTATACCTAAAATGTACCAATAAAAGAATTTAAGCAAAATAAATACATACATAAATAAATAAAAATACTAAATTCCAAATGTATGACTTCTACAAAGACTTATTGAGCACCTGTTATGGGCCAACAACTCTGCTATATCCTAGAGATAAAAATGCCAAGACAAACAAATACAATCTCCTTTCATTTCCTATATGACAAGCCACTTACTCTGACTATTTTTCCTACTAGAAATAATTTTTAAATTATGTATAAAGTATTTTTCCTTTTATAAAAGTATAATACAGCTTTGTGTAATGGTAGTATCATAGCCAGTGAGGTGTATCCAAGACGTGATTGTTGCTAACAGAAAAGTATAATATGTAATCAGAAAAATGTAGATGTCTTAAATAGTCAGCTTGATGAATTTCTATAACCTGAACAGATCTGGTAACAAGCATCCAGAATAAGAAATAACAGATTACCAACTCCACAGATGCCTCACTCGAGTTCCTATCCATATCTGAATCCTCCAAGAGTAATCACCAGACTGTCATCTAACAAAAGAGATTTTTTTTTGGTACCGGGGATCGAACTCGGGTCCTTGTGCTTCCGCAGCAGGCGGAGAAACCACTGAGCTAAATCCCTGGCCCCAGAAGAGATTTTTTGCTAATTTAGAATTTTCTATAAGGAAAGTCACACAGTATGCTTCTTTTGTGTCTGAAGTCTTTAATTATGCTTGCGAGATACATTCATGTTATTGCTTGTAACTTTAGTTTGTGCATTCCCAATTTCTTTATAGTAGTGTAAATATTATATATAAAATAACTATGCCATAATTTACTTAGCCATTCTTCCATCAATAAGCATTTGTGTAGTTTCTCATTAGGCCTATTATGAACAAGGGTGATATGAACATTCTTATAAGTGTCTTTTGGAGAACTTATATATGTATTTCTGTTGGTTACATAACTAAGAATGCAATTTTTAGATCTTAAGGTATGCATAAGGTTAACCTTAGTATATACTGCCAGAAGGTTTCCCAGTGCTTCAGTCTCCCCTATTATCCATGACAGTTCTTCTTTAAAGTACTTTTAAACTTTTTAAGTGCATCAATAAGTAAAATAAGTAGTACCTGAAAGCCAAAAATTAATTAAATAAAGTAGGAATCCAGAAAAGTACATAGGGTCTTGAAAACAGCTTCCACTAGGAAGCATTTGCTGAGCCCACATGATTTGGAGCCTGGGGTTGCATGGTCTTAAGGGGTATCAGGGATGAGAGACAAAGTGTTTGAAGTAAAGGTGAACTGGAAATAAATCTACTCTCTAAGCTGGTTGCAAGAAAACTGCTTTTCTTGAATCTTGGCGCTAAGTGAAGGAAAGTAGGGAACACTCCCAAACACCTACCTCTCTAATAACCCACACCCAAAAGTTGACCCTCACCAGGATTTGTAGCCCAAAGTCATATTACTGTTGCTGTCTGAAAAAGCTCAAGCCTAGTGTTTAGTTTCAAGTAGTTCTGAACGGGTAGTTCATCTGAGGAAACTGGAGAGTGGGGGTAGACTTCAAATCAGACCTTAAGGGAATCCCAAGAATCATCTGAGGAATAAGAATTCATGGTCAAAAATCACACAACTTGTAAGAAACCAAAACACAATGAAAGACCAAGAGCCACCAGAAATGATGATAGCATTGGGATTATCACCAAAGATAAATAGACTATCCATAATAGTATCACTGGAGCTTCCATAGCACACAGTTTCTATTTTGATCACTTAAGGTCACTGTTAATTTGTAATTTTATAGTACCTTGGAGTGTGAGTAAAGCTTACTAAATGACTATTTCTTTAGCAAAAATGAATCTATAAAAACATTTCCCAATTTCAGTCCTTTATGTACTGCCCTCATGATTTCTTCCATATCAGATGACACTATTATTTATTCAATATGTTACTTAAATTGACTTATTTTTCAAAAATATATATTCTTACTTTAGCCTGGCCCTAAGCAATAGTGTCCCCAAATCCTTTGATGTGCAAATTATATTTCTAATATAATTTCAAATAAATATTTATTATCTTTTTAAATATTTGTCCAGGTACTATCCAAAATGATCTTGAACACCACCAAAGTCACATGACCAACACCTTACAAAACTGGCCTGGAAATGACCACAGAGGATAAATACATTTCTTTTTGAGGAAGGAGAAGACAAGGAGAATGCGAGACTGAGGGAAGAGACAGAATAGATAGCATATATAGAAGTGGGGAAGGGTAGGTGAAATGCCAAAAAAATCAAACAGCAGGGAAATATCAAAGATAAACCCATTTAATTTACAGATGTGCCCCAGAACTGGTCCATGTCCACTGTCACAAGTAGAAGCAGACCTAGGAATCTCAAGGGTCAGCAGTTGTCTACCATGTTCCTTCACACTGCCACGGTTAGCCGATGACGCCCTCAAGGCCGACACACTTCCACTCACAAGGCATTGGCTGTACCCACTATTATGTCTCCTTCAGTCAAGAAAGCACAATCCAGAGCACACAAATGCAAAATGTTTATACTTTACTTTAAGATAAAATTTAAACTTACAAACTTCCACTCTTTGGTTATTACACATTACAAATTACTCTCAGTATATTTCAAAACTCAAGACACAATCTTATCCAGCCATCCCATTTTACAGATGGAGAAAATAAAGCCCCAGAAGACAGATTCTTCCCTTGCTCTTTGTATAGGGCCCTGTGTCCTCTTTTCTCAACCAGAAGCCTAAACATAATGGATTTGGTTTGTAAGCCAGTTATCACATTTTCTTAGATAATAGTCTTTCCAAATAATGAATAAATTCTTCCAGTAATTCTTATATCCATGTAGGGACCCAATTTTTTCTGGCCCAAACATGTCCCTCTGAGAGTAAGAAAACTCCCATTTGATTCAAGGGGACTCACCTTGGCAGAACACATTGGTCCACTTGGCTTTCGGGTCTATCTAGAATGCAGCATTGCTACTGTGACACCAGCAGAGACACCTGTCTGATTTGGCAAGTAAGTGTCTCCGGCTATATGAAAGAATATGCAGCCAAGATAGTTTCCTATTCAACTACTCCCTTATTTGGGCAGTTCTAAATTTTAAAAGTATTTCTTATAAGGGATGTTGCTACATGCCTATGATTCCAGCTGCTGGGGAGGCTGAGACAGAGGATGGCAAATTCAAGGCCAACCTGGGAAACTTAGGTGGTCTCAAAATAAAAATTTTTTAAAAGGGCTTAACACTCCCTATGTTCAATCTCCAGAGTCCCCCTCCCGAAAAAATGCTTCTCCCATAGTGGTGTGGAAAGGTCCACCTGCAGTACAAGAGAAACTAAGGTGCTGCACTGAGAGAGGAAAAAACTGGAAGCCGATGGTTCCTTTCCCATTACTATCTTGTCTCCTTTACATAAAGAAACATAACAGAAGCCATTGGATAATGGCTTACATAGTAGTCCCTGAGTTGCACAACACCAGGAGGCACTATTCCGATGGCATTTTATGAAAATAGCTCCTAAGAGCAAAACTGCATAGCAAATACTCTGAATGGAGGTCTGGATTTGTGTAATGTAGCAGCCTCTAAATTATTAGTGAGTGTGGAGTTATTAAATGAAAGCTAGGCTGCATCTACCTTGGAGAAATAGCTCAGCACAGCAAGGCCTTGATTTTTCTTCTTAATAGCAACAATACTTTACTCTATCAAAAGGGTAAGGAAACCCCTCTATACAGCAGATGTGTAATTAATTGCGGTTCTTCCAAAGTTCAGCATACAAGACTTGAAGTATTCAGGCTACTCCCCAGCATCGGAAGCCAAAAGTCTTCTGCCAAAGGCACCCAGCCATATGAACACTCCCACCAGTCTCCATCCTTGTTTAAAACCACCTTTACGATGGGCCACAAGAACCTCTTGCCTCAATCATAAATTATACATTTCTAGGAATGCAGCTTTTCTCTTCATTGACTACCATTTCCAGGAAAGAAGGGCTTTTTTTTATTTCTTTGCTGCACTCAATGGAAGTCTTTCTGCTGACATGGTCCATAATTAAAAATCAAAGTAATAAAGTGACATTCTCAAATTTGAATACTGGGTACAAAAAGCTTAATTGCTAGTCTTCCTTGCCAAATAGCACAGTGGCTCCAACATTAAGTCAGAGATTTTCAAGAGACTGATTTGATAGGACTTTAAAAGTGCACACATTTAATTTTATTAGAGCAAGTTTTAGAACCTTAAGACAAGCTGCAAATATCAAATTACATTTTTCTTTTCATATTTTATTTATTGGAAAGTTATTTAACAATTGCCACTGTTAACCAAGCACATATATAACTGTTCAAAGATATAAATTAATAAGGAATGTCATTAAGTTTGCTAGGTTTAAGGTGCTTGTTTCCAAAAAAGACCAAAAAATGAAGGTACTACGGAAGCTTTCAGCACTCCAAATGACCAACATCCAGTGTTTGACTTCAAATAGGTTATTAAGATATTTAGGATTCCCTTTTTTTTTTTTGGCTTAAATTCTTTTATTGGTACATTTTAGGTAAACAATACGTTTGCATTTATCATTGGGTGCTTGTACCCATACATGATGTATCTTGGTTCTTATTTTTTCCCCATTCTCCTGCCCTTCCTTCACCCACTCCACCCTTCCCTATTTACAAAGACTTTGTTTCCATTTTTTCCTTTTCTCATAATTTTTCCTTTCCCTTCTATCCTTTCCCTTTCCCCTCCCACTTCCCCTACCCCTTTGGACCTTTTCTTCAATTTAGGGTTCTTTACCCAAGGATGTTGCCTCAAGTCAGTTTAGTTGACAATGTCATTCCCTTTCCCACATAATAATTCAATTAAACAAGAAGAAAAACAAATCACATTCAACATGTTCAATTTTTTTTCTCTTAACCTCCAATATCGCCAAAAACTAGATATCTATTGCATCAAAAGATTTATCCATAATAAATTAGATTTTGTTAAGCCCCTGTAAATTTTTTCCTAGGATATTACTGATAGAATACAGTGAAGTTCTGAATATAAGTTATTTAGCCACCTATGTTATTAAATTGATTTTAAGAAAGAATTATTGCTGTTATATACTCAATAGTAGAACATGGGTAGTAAAAAAAAGTTCAAATATTTTCATAATCTGGATGTCATAATTATTCATCAAATATGATATACTTTTAGTAATTTAATGTAGAAAAAAAGATTTAGATGTGTTCCTGTTGTATTTTTTTAAGCTCCAATGCTGGGAAAATGATTTTATTGAACCATGTGATATGGCTGTTAGAATTGTTTTTATTTCAAGCACGGAATCTGTATTAAAAATAACACACTTTCATGTCCTTCCTTCTGTATTTTCTCCTAGCACAAGGGAAAAAACACATTCCCTAATATATTTTCTGGGAGCACTCTCTTTGCAATATTTCCTTTGCAAAGGTCCTGTTCATATTTGTATCTTATTACTTTTCTTATACTGGATTTATTGATAGTTTCTAACAAAAATATGATTTCAGTATATTTACTGAACAAAATTCAATATAACAGACCCCAATTCAATTTTTTTCATCAAAATGGAGAACAATAAAGAAGCTAAAGTCCTCAGTTCAGACACATGGCATCAAAAAAACTTACATTGTTTAAAGAAATAACTCAATAAGGAGGAAGTGATAGATATTACTTAAAGAACAACATTAGCTTTGTTTATTTATCTATGTTTCTAATAATCCTGCCTCTAACTTAGTCAGCGACAAACACGTTTGGTGTTCTTTGGTTATTGAATCTCACATAAGTGTGGTCACTTTCTAAAAATAGAAAAAAAATAGTGATTATGCATTGTGAGATACCCACAGTCCATGTTTACTGTTAATTGTCATTTCATGTATTGAAATTTAATGTAAAAGAATTTTTAAAACCTTACTGAGTCTATTTCCCAGATTATTTTGCTATAGTGCCAGTATTTTTCATAAGTTAATTATGTTTATGCTTTTGCATGTTTACGAGGAGTCTGTATTCTGAATTTCTAATGTTCTGTTTTTGAAGACTGATTACAGAGGGCTTTCTTCATTGACCATTAGGTAAAGGGTTGAAAAATAACTTTGGTTTACAATAGATTTTTACTTTAATGGATGGGTGTATTCATTATTTACCTGTTTTCAGTCTCTTGTGTATCACCTAGTGATGATTATAGTTGTTTTAAAGATGATCCTTATTTATGGTCTATTGCATCATCCTGAGATTTAGTAATGATTTTAGATTTCCCACCTAAATTACAGGGCACTTTCCACTGAAAATGGTAAACAATATTACAAACTAAAAAAAAGAAGTAATCTGATTTCTGGGAAGAGGGAGCCCAGTGAAAGATGTGTGCTTTTATAAGGATGGACAATGGAAAGCAAAATAATAACTCCTAACTTTGATTGTTCAAATATATTCTGCAATACAGAGAGCTGCATGCAGGCTGGAGCAGGCATGGGGCAGGAAGGTTAAGTAGAGAAGAAGGCACAATACTTCAGATTGGCAGTAGACTGCAGCAAGAATAATCTAATCAAAACAAAATTAAATTATCTCGTCCCAGGGCAGGCTCCTGGGACTGCCGCATTGAATGCTAGCAGAGCTCCTCCTAGACATTTTTCCTCAGTCAAACTCACATGATGAATGCAGATGAAATTTGAAATATGAAAATCTGAAATAATTTATGGAAGTTGTCAGAAATTTGGCCTGCTTGTGGTGTAATTTCCTCTGAGACGAGGCAGGCCGGCTCACTGCTGCAAGACTTGGAGCGGCTGCTGGCCTTCCAGAGGATGGATCAACCCCTTTAAAATGCTCTTCCAGACAAATTACAGCTCATTACACACAGCCTTGCACCATGCCATTATGTCAGAGGAAATCTTTTTTCATTTGCACAAATTTGCTTGGAATTCTCATATTTATTTGAGCATCCATTATCGAATCTGAACATTGAATTATCCACAATTATTTTCTGGGTACGCGGATGTTTGTGTATATGGAATAGATGGTGACTGCGGGGCTATAAAAATATTACAGTGTGGCTGAAAACCCCACGTACTTTGCAGCTATGTTACAAGAGCATTGTTTGACTGCTGAAAGAGAATTGACTTTTGCGAGGATATTTACAAGATTCATTTTCTTTTTGAACATACTCCGGAGGAGACTAACTCTGCTTTCAATGACTCTCCACTCTGTGGTGTATAAGAATTAAAAATAATCTGTTACACCTGAGTTAAGATCCACTATGTTCTTCTCCCCATGCAATTTGGTTTTTGATTGTCATTTTCTTATTAATTATATATGGGTGCATATTCTTGAACAAAGCAAGTGTTTTGATTACTGAAAAGTACATTGCTCTCCTGAATCCCTTTCTTTCTCATTTTTCTTAGAAGGTTGTCATGGTAAAAGTGTGCTTTTTATTGCTCAGAAATACTACAATGTAATCACAAAATGAAATAATTGTCTAAAAAAATTAACAATGATATTTACCTACTAGCTTCATACAAGTTCTAATTACAAAAGCGTTTGTATTGTGGCTTTTAAATGTTTACTACTGTTTAGCATAATAAATCTCTCCTTTATGTGATAGTGCTCAATTGAGTGCAGTCCTTCTCAATATTATTTTAACCAGTCATTCAGGCTTGGATCTAAATGCCTCGTCAACCTTTCCAGTGACTAAATAATTAAATGTCCTCTATTGACTTGTTGACATTTCACGACTTATGGCAGGTGTAGATTCAAAAGAAAAATGCAATCATTCTCTGAAATCAACTTTTTTTCCCCTGGAAGCTTTTTTTTTTTTTGGAAAAAATCTAAGCTAATCATATCATTAATATCACACTATGATTTTGTAAATTGGATTCCATTACAACAAAATAAGATATACTTCTGCAAATAGGAATTTTTGGGTCAAAGAATCAGTGGCATTAAAAAATTAAGGTGAGTTAAATGGCTTTTTAGATAACCTATTACTTTTCTAGCAATAAGACATAAATATTAGCATATTATACTTTTTAAGAAGATATTTTCTACATATATAAGTAGTGACTACAGGACTTAAGTAAACAAATTTAGTTATCAAAGTAATGGAAAAGCTGGATTCTTGGATAAAACCAAAGCAAGTGCATTCTGTCCTTAAGCCTTCCAGAGCTTTGACTCTTCTGTAGAGCTTCGACTCTTAACATCCACTGCAGGGAAGGAGCACGTCGCAGCCTCCCCAGCTTCTCCTTACGGCAGGAAACTTTGTAATAGCACTCAAATAAATAAAGAAACTGGGTTGGAGATTATTGTTTCTATTGTGCTGTTGTATATGTGTATTATATAGTCACTCATAGTTTGACACAATCAGTTGAATGTGGGACAAGACAAATGTTGTATATGACAGTGGGGTAGTATTGAAAGATGACCCCATATCTAGAGGGCTAAGAGTTATGGATGCATTGATAGCTGCTACTAACATTTTGAAGCGTGGCTGTTGAATTTTGCCTGCTGACTTCTGGCTGGAGGCCGGCCTGCCTGGGCAACGGAGCAATTGAAAGGAACGGCAGGCAGCTTTTTTTCCGTATACATCAAGGAACTTTATTCTTCCTTTATTATAACTGACCACTGATGGGAGTGCCTTCTGAAGAAAGCAAGGCAAACAAGGCACATTGAACACTTCCCAAGCTAATCTTTGTTGTGCATTTTATTCACCTCCAGTGGGCAATTTTTTTCTTAAATAACTTTAAGTGTTTTAAGATGCATTCCCAAACCAGAATACACAATGAAAATCACAACAAAAACTGAGATATATAAGGAAATACCTTTTCATGGAGAGAACCTATTGAAAACATAGCTTATGGAGAAAATTAGGTAAATACTATTTCTCATAAAAACTTGTGGGAAAATTATATAATAAAAGGAGTCTTACAAAGTGTGCCTAGAATACTTGAAAGTTATAATGTGAATGGCATTTATTTTTCAAAGCTGTGATTAGAAAGACAGTCTTTGAAACTATAGAACATGTTTCATATGTGTAAAGAAAATGAATCATGTGAACATTAAGGTTCCAAGTGTGAAAAAAGCATATAAACAATTCTATACCTAAGTTCTTTCTAAAACACTACTAATAACCAGTCTTTTTTATAAATCCATTTGAGAATATATTTTAATAGCTGAGGAGAAATCTTGTTATTCACAATATGGATAAAAATATTCAACTCTAAGAGTCAAACTTTTATATCTTGCTGGTGTATTTAACTTAAGGACTTCAAAGCTTTATCAGAAAGGAATTTGTACTTGAGTTATGGCCATGGGTTGACATTTCTTTGTTTTGATTTATTTTTACTATAAAAGACATAAGAAATAAAAAGAATATGAATGCAGCTATCTGAAGCCTCATTTAAATATACAAACAAAACTCACCTGCATCACTATCAAACAAATGTACTAAAACTATAGCCATGTAAATATCAAACATCAATACTTCCTGCTTATGAAACTCTATAGTCACATAAATAGTTATGTAAATCCCAATGTTTATGAAATTCCATCCTACACTTGAACAAATGCAATTTTTCAGTCACTATAGCTAGTTATTTTGTCATTTCTTTCCAGATTTCCCTAGAGACCCAGTGAGGACTAAGCACATAAAATGTTTCGTCATTTTTATTCCACAGCCAGCTAGTTTTCAGAGAAAGAGTAAAATTTTTTTTCACTGTGTAATTTTAAGCAAATAAAGTATTTCTGGAAAAATATAAGTGTAAAGAAATAGCTATGCAACTAGGTAGATAAATTTAATAATGATGATTGAACAAGCTAATAAAATAATGTTATTTATCATGAAAAGAAATTAAGTAACAATCCAACCCCTAAAAAATTTAAATGGGATTTTAGGCTCATTCCCTTGCACTTCCTTAAAATAAACTAAGTGAGGAGGTAATAATTAACTATTTTCTTTTTTAATGAAAAAGCAAAACTTGCATTAATAGTGGAGAGGAAAAGGAATAGAGACTTATTTTATGTCTAGCAGTTTTTTTTATTAAAAAAAAGCTCATTTCCAAAAATTTTTTCTCATATTTAACATCTTTATCATGATTACAGCAAAACATTCTCTAAGTATAAGTAATCATATATACTTAAATTAATTATGAAATATTTTCTATATCTTATCCCTATTTTAAAATCATTTTTCTTTTTAATGTTTAAGATACAAAAGTGCTGATTCACCCATGTACCAAAACCTACTTTATAATTTTTCTTAAAATCCAGTTAAATAGTAGGAACTTGGAAATACGAAAAAAAGGTAAGAACTTTTCCTGTACAGAAGGTAATTACAGTCTATTTTGTAGGTGCATCTATTTCCAGCATGTATTAGAAAATAATTGCATAAAAAGTGAACTGTGTTTTGTCCTGGATAATTTCTGTAAGCATATTGCTGCAAGGTTCCCATTAAAGATGTGGAAGTTCCTTACCCATCAAACCTGCTAGGACCTTCAATCAGAAATTTAGGCCAACTTTGGGGAAACTTAATTTGTTCTATTCTTAGAATAACAATACTAGGTACTGCTACTTGATATGAGGGACCCAGAGACATACACAGGCCTTTTATTTCAAAAGGCTTGGGTTTATATTTTGTTCACAGACAAGAGGGAGAGAGGTAAGGAGTTAATGAATAAATCAATTTAATGGAATAAATTACAGAGTATAAGCTTGAAATCTCTTTTTTCACTTAAAAACACACTTAGAGAGACATGTTTTACACTGTCTTATAACTATAAAAATATTTTTAGAGAAAATGTGTTGCATTCATCCAAATTATATGGATGAATATTTCAATTCTAAACCCAATTTGATAAACGATGTGGCCATAAAGATTTTATGTGAATGATACTAACTGCAATTAAATGTTTTTAAGAGGGTAATCCTCTTCTCTCAAACAAGCCCCTAATTATACCCAAGATTAAATTGTTTTCAGGCCTGATCTCTACTGTCTTAAAGATTTCCATGAGCATATATTTAGAAGCTCAAGAAAGAAAAAAAAGGATTCACTTCAATACGATATACTGAGAAAGTTTTCAAAGGAAGTCACAGATATTAATGTATTATTAAGAAAGGTGGTTATAAAATATTTTCTAAAGAATCATAAAATAATATACACAAAAACTTTTAAAAATATGTATGGCTTTATAATCAGAAAAAAATGTTAATTTTTAAAATACCTTTCCTTATCAAAAAATCCTGAGGCAATTTTCTATTTTTTCTTAAATGATAACCTCATATGATTTATCTAAGCTTTGTCTGCTTATAATCATTCAGTAGACAGAACACTGTCCTCTAGGAGCTTCTCTTCTGAACTGAAAGCACAGGGACTAAAGAAGTGAGCTGCAGTTAACAGGTATAGTGAAAATAAAATGAATTATTATATTATGCAAATGTTATTTGATATGGTAAAAGGCTAGTGTCTACACGAGTGTTTTAAGAAACAGAAGTAGTGGTTTTTCCTGATCGCCTCATCTACAGATCTCTCACATCTGCGTGGGCACCAGCATCATTATCAACAATCTCTGAAACAGAGAATATATTAAATACAGTTAGGGCCATGACAGAGAGAAAGAAGCTGGGTGTTGTGGCATGGTTCCAGCACTCTGGGAGCCTGACACAGGAAGCTTACAAGTTTGAGCCCAGCCTAGGCAAGTACCAAGAATCTGTCTCAAAGTGAAAAATAAAAATAAGAGGCTGGGAATGTAATTCAGTGCAAAAGCCTTGGGTTAATTCTCGGGGGGGGGGCACAAGTTCTAGGCAGTGACTAAAACTCACAGGTAAAGGTTATATATAAACAACTGTGTCAAAATTATGCTACTATCAATACCCATGGTTTCCACTATCTGTACAGAAATGTTCACTAACCTTTCCATACCTACAAGTGCTTATAAATTGACACTGAGTAGTGAAAAAAAAAGAGTCTGCATGTTCCCCAGCCCCTGAGGTCCAAGAGAGAAAAAGCAACATAGCTTCCAACTCTTGTTCTAGTTCTTGGTGAGTCTAAATGGTTTAACCAGAGAGTTCCACCTTCTCGGAATTGGGGGGTGGGGAGCTCTGGGGATTGAACCCAGGACCTCACACTCTTGAACATGCTCTATGCTGCTGAACTTCAGACCCGGCTGCCATATTTATATTCACTTTGTAACTATTGCTTGTCCTGCCATTGTGCACTTTAATTCCACAATTACTTCTAGCCAAATGACTACTGTCTTCTTTACCTGTAATGAGAACTATAGTACACTATCCTTTAGAAAATAATACACTGCGTGTAGAAAAAAACTACTTAGCTTTGCTTTTAACCTAAGCCAATGAATCTTGTTTTGTTTTAGTTGCTTATAACAAAGAAATAGAAGAAATCTCTGTTTCATTGAAATCCTTGAGTGGGCTTGGGATTCCTCCTGTCCCACCCTTCTCTCACTTTCAATAACCAGAGCTGTTGTTTTAATAATTGCCTTCTACTGCCTAAGAAGGGAGCCAGCAGCTGCTCTAACACTGAGGAAGGCCTGCCAAGCCATGGGCCAGTGACTTTTATGGTTCTTGGGTCTTTGCTACCTCTCCCTGCACCCCACGCAGGGCAATACCTTGGTGCAATGCTGAGTGTTCAGACATCTGACATGACCAGATGATCTAGCTAAGGGTGATCTAGCCCTTGCTCAGCCAGAAGGGAAGAAGAGAAGCAGCTCTGTGTGTGTGTGTGTGTGTGTGTGTGTGTGTGTGTGTGTAAAAGAGAGCCTGGAGGTTCGCCTTTCACCCTCCCCACTTCCGCTGCAGCCCTCCCCTGCTCTCTGTGGCTGGTGGCTGGTGGCTTAGTGCATGAACTGATTAGGTAACAACAGAGCACCTTCCCTCCCTGTTTCCTCTCAATGCATTTGGGCCACAGCTTTTGAAGGAGCCCAGCCCTGCCACTATCCCGCCTTTATCACCAGCTGTATGGGGCTTTATCTGGAAAAGCCTGGGCTTTGCCCCTGGCTTCATCAATCATTTGGACCAGTTCACATCTCCTTCACGGTGTTCCGCCTCATTAAACCCATCAAGGACGCTGTAGCAAGGATACAGGCCCCGGAATGCCTAAGCAGTCCTTCCCACTGCTCACATTGCAACCATGGAAAAGGCCATACAAACCTGCACAAGATGACTACATGGCCACCAGATACATGGGCCTCACTCTTTGTGTAGGCCAGGAGTCTGGTCCAGGAATTTCTGAGAGCTGCACTTGGGAAACCAGGGGTCCTCCCAGTCTGAGGAGCAGCATGCTCTTCAGTCTTACTTCTTAGAGATCTTACTTGTTTGCTGGTGAAACTGGCACTATTTCAAGAGTAATAAATGCAGCTGATTAAAAACACAACAAATCTGGGGGGGCTGAGGGCAAGAAACAAGCCCAACACTGATTCTAGGTGCTTCTGAAGCCAAATGAATTATTCAAATATTACTCAGGTGACTTACACAAAACTTAGTTCTCTATCTGGATAAAAGAGATTCCTACAATTTTCTAAACTGCTCTTCTATTGACTAGTGACTCTGATTTGTAAGTTTAGGTTTTCAAGATAGTTACTTTTTCTATAAAAACATTATAGGAGCTTTCTCACAAATTGCCTCACAATGGCCTATGGAGGTAGCTAGAGCAGGCATTATATTCTCAATCTCATTTTAAAGGTGGAAAATAAAAAAGACTAAGAGAGATCAAATTTAACCCAGATCATATAGCTAGCTAGTCATTGGTGGGCTTAATCCCCATCCTTTCTCTTACACAGCTTTGTTGACATAGCAAAGAAAAGTTCAGGAAGGCATTATTGTTTGTGAAATTTTTCTTAAAATGTCTGTGATGTGATATCACATATCTAGATAGAGGTCAGATACCTAGTCCTAAGGGACTTCCCCAACCTATTAGGAGAAGATGTAAACAAAATAGGCCTGTTACTATTCCCAGGTGAAATCAGTCCTTGAACACCAACACCAATGTGAGGACACATATTGTACTTAAAGGAGAGAAGGGGTGGGGCTGGGGATTAGGGAGAGAAGTTAGCAGCAAGAAAGCCATGACCTTAAAAGGTCTCCTAACACCCCTTTTGCTTTCAAACATGAGCCCAGATTCATCTCATACAGTACCACCCAGAACCCTGAGTGGACCCCCAGATCTGTTCTTGCACCGAAATAACCACTATTCTATGGATCAGGCATCTGCCTGGTGGTGAACGTCACCTGAACCCTGTGCTGTTACTTTTAAACCTTACTGGTCATCACTTCTCAGCCTTTTGGCTAAGATCAAGTGTAAACCTTACTGGTAAGCTAACGTGGCAAGGTGAAGACACCTCCTCAGCCCTGACCCCTCCCACCATCAGCCACCAGACCAAGGCCGCTGTCCCTGGGCGGCCTCCAGGGGAATATTAGGGTAAGGATGGGATTAGGAAACCTTAAATTAATCCGGCAGTGTGCGAATCCTCCTGGCTGGAGGCCCCAAGCCGCAGCCCACGGACCGGTGGCCTTTGCCACACCTGGCCTTTTTCACGTCCCTAACAAACGCGCGCTGAGCTGGTCCCTGAACACTGCGGTTATTAATAACCATAAAACACCAGGCGATTACAAAAAGAGAAAGTGCTAAATGTCAAGAGCAGGGACAAGATTTTTTTTTTTAAAAGGCGACGCACCAAATCCAAGTCGGTAATTTTAACTTTTTTAATAACGATTTTTTTTTCTGTGCTGCAAGCTCACACTGAATCCTGGAGGAATTGCTAAATCAGATTAAGGTTATATTTTGCAACAGACTGGATGGAGCAATAAAGGAGAGCGCGCGGAAATGGGACTTCACCCATCAATTAGATCTCTATTAGCCAATGCAGGCTTCACCACAGGAAATGTCACGTCCCTGCCTAAGCGGACCCTTTCGTTCCCCGCCTCCAACTCTCACCTTCCCTTTCCCTGGAATTAAACAACTCTGGCTCACATGTTGGAGCCAAACCCCTTTGTGTGGGTCACGGCTTTTGTTATTGTTTATAGTTTTTCTCCCTGGTTTTGTTTTGGAACCCCGCGCCACCTGCCTCTTCCACCCCGGGCACAGAGCTCTAACCCGGGGTTGCCGCGGCCGCCTGCACAGGTTGCAATGCGACACCTGCGCTGTCTGGGAGTCGCTCAGCACCGCGAAGTGGGGTTCCTGCGCCAGGCCTTGTTAATATTAAAAAGCTTTATGGCGGTCCTGAGCAGTCTGTAATGAAACAGATAATGATTAACAAGACAATGGACAGGACTCTGAATAGTGGGGCAACTCCTCTGCGATAATAGATCAGACCCACCTGGGGCCCCAGCGTGCGAATTCCGCCTCGGGGTGCAAAGGAGTCGGAGCGCGTCGGGTGCTGTGACCTCAGTGGGAGTCGGGCCAAAGAAATGGAGCGCCCTGCAGGCCGCTAGGGGACCCGCGCTCGGGGTCCACTCTCCCCAGCTTCTTCACTTCTAAGGCGCTGGCTGGTGTTCTCTCCAGCACTGGAGCCAAGTGTGAGGTCCTTGTCCAGGACCCAGCGGCCTGCACCCAGACTGAGCCTCGAGGTGTTCTCCACCTGCCGCCCCATAACTCCAGATGCTGGAACCAAGCTCTGGTGGGAAAAGGCCCCATGCTGGCATCTCTCGCTTGCCACATGGACAAGAAAATGGGGCACACGCTCCGAATCCACTCCTTCCAGACTCCCACAAGGACTCTCAGCCCTTGACACCCCTACCCCTCCAGTCCCCACTGAACAAAAATGTCCTCGAGCCCTAGAAAGTCTCGTTTATTTTTCTCGTGGGGACCGGAATGTCAAGGATCCTTGTCCCGGCCTGGTTGTGAATCGGGGGCCCCCCACTTCTGCTCCACACCCCTGCCCATAAGGATATAAGGTGCTGAACCGCCAGGGAATGAGCAAGCAGAAGAAGTGGCCAACAGATAAAGGAGGCACTGTTGTGGTGGCAGCCCGTATTCAAGGGCCGAATTCAAACGGATACTCCCCCCCCCCGCCCCCCGGCCCAGCTGAACGAGGCTCAATGCCTCAAAGGTGCAGAGCTGCCTCCGTGGACATGCTCTCTGGCTGATATTATAATTTTCATAATGCTCTTTTATGTCGCTCCAGACTCCTCTGGTGAGGAGCCCGCAGAGCTGCTGAAAGGGGCTTTGAGAAGCCGGGGCGCGAGGCTGCCGTGAGCTGTGCGCCCCCCGCCGGCCTGACTGGCATCGCGTGCCCCGGCCGGGGCACGGCTCTTGCTCCGCCTGCGCTGCTCATTAGCATGCACCCCGAGTGTCCCCGCAGCTCCCTCTAACTTGTCTGCCTCTCTGCGCCCCTCCAGGTCTCTGCTGTCCTCCTGGGTGGGAAGGCCCTGGTTCGCCCAGGCTCAGAAGGATCAGGGTGCTAAGGTGTGAGCAGCCAGGGGCCCAGTGGAGGTAGCGCCTGGGCTGTGGCTGCTTTCCCAAGGGACACGTGGTGTGAGAGCTTCTGGGCCAAGGCAAGGACTGAGAGGAAGCCTCTTCACTGTAACAAGTGTGGACACTGCATCAATCCTTTAGCCCTACTGGAGGATTAGGAGCAGTAGTTTGCCCAAGGACACACAGCTGGTAAGTGTGCGTGCCCACCTCTAAACCAGTTGTTCTGGAGAGTCCTTGGTCTAACTAGGCTGTTGACCACTTTCCTAATACTTGTTATGAGCGGGCCACAGCACTCAGGCCACCAGCAAACCCATTTGCCAGATCCATAACAGGCAATACTGATCAATTATGGGTTCATCAAAACTGATGGTCCTCACCTATACTAAGTCATTCAAGTTGAGTAATAGTTCAGATTACCTCCTTTCTTCTCCTCTATCTTCACTTTCAACCTCACTGTAGGAATTTGCATAAAATACTTAGGGCCTCTGAGAGTCTAAATCAGATAATTTACTTTAGTTACCAATAAACACATTAAAATTTTAAATTATGTATAGCAGTGAAACAAAAGAAAACGAAAACCTGCATTCTAAAAGAACTCTTAGTTTTTATTGGCCCTGGATGGAAAATTTAAAATTATAACTTTAACTTAACTTCAGTATGTATATTATAATAGGCCACTTTATAGTAGACTCAGCTACTGTTCTTAAATTATTTCCCCCCACCAAACCTGGGAACTGTTCACAAGAAATATCAGGAAAGGTTGTTAAGATTGTAGTTAATCATCCCCAAGGCCAAAGTTAAATATCTTTTAAAAGTTCTTATCATTGTTATCTTAAGTAGAGAGTCTATTAAAGTTGCCAAATACCAACATTGACCTTTTTAGGAGGTCCAACATACGTACTGATAATGAGTGAGAGCAATCAGTATATATTCCTCTAATTCATATTTGTTCAAAAAGCACACATGTACCAAAGAAATGAATACTGGTATATGTACAAGCCCCAAGTCCACAGGAGACCTGGATTTAAGTAGGAACAATGCATTCATGGTTAGATTATCAGTTCTGTAAGAATGCCTGTCCTGGAAGCAATTGCCCCATGAATTCTCTAGGCCATATCATCGCCCCAGTTGCCCATCAGTTTTTTCCTTGGCATGGTTAGGAGAAATATTAGGATGTTGGCAATGCCTCCCATGCCCTGGATAGCAGAAATTAACCTCATGTCCATCTGCAGTAATACCATGAGGTCAATCAAAAATCAGTGTCAGATGGGATTTTTATTTATCTATACAAAGGCTTTTAAGGCTTAATCTAAACTTTAAAACTTGCATGACCTACAAACTAAGCAAAAGATCAAAAAAACCCCACAGATTCCATCCCCAGAGTTATTATATTTGATTTTCTTCCCTAAGCTTCATTGTTCTTGTTTGTGATGCTACTGGTTTAGCCCTACATATTTAATAGTGATCTCAAATTATAGCTAAAATCTGTTCTTCTTCTTGGTTTGTTGCAGAGCAATAAAAGATAACTACATCTGAAATTGGGAAACAGCAGCTGCTCATACATTTCTTCATTAAATAAACATTGGGATACCTGCTGATGGAAGTCATTTTGGGGGTTGGATGGGAATGGCTCTTTAAAACCCTGCCCGTATGTTAGCCTCTATTAAATTCAAAATCTTTGCTCTGATTACCTCTAAATCAAAGGTTATTAAATTCTCATTAAAACTTGAAAACACTCTAAAGTAAAATGGTATTGCATATTTGCAAAACAGTGGTAATGTACCATTTTTAGCAGGTAATTTTTTAAATGGTAGATTGGGACCAGAAGGTCAAATCACTCTGAAAATTTGCAATGTCTACCTAGATGGCTTTTCTTTGAATTACCCAGCTAGATGAGAAGAGGAGATAGGTTTAGTTTAAATTATTAATTCTGTATGGCCTTTTAAACTCCTCCCAAAATTCTTAGTTAACCTCATCATTTTCAGAAATGGTAAGATTTGACAATAACTACCAAGATAATCACCCTCATAGAAGAGGTAATGATAGTAAGTTAATGAATGTCATTATTGAAAATCAAAAAAATGTTATTGCTGCTTATTGTACATGTTAACATAAGCTTCAAAAGATTTTTGAAAAGCATAATTGATTATTTTGAAATTATGGATTTATACATAATGATGGATTTAAAATATTATGGTATTAGAATATGAAGTGAATTGTACATGGATTGCTTGGGATGCATGAGTTAGAATGAATTACATAGGGTTGGTGTGTATAGCTCAGTAGTGGAGCACATGATTAGTATGCTTAGTATGTGCAAAGCCCTGGGTTTGATCTAAAGCACCAAAGGGAAAAAAATCTTCTTAAGAATGAATTATACAATAAAATCAAGATTTATTCATAGGCAGACTAGATAATTGGAGCTCCAAATATTTGCTTTTCCTCTCACCTCAGCTTTTTGGGTTCTCTAGATAGGTGGATAGATGATGGATAGATAGATAGATATGTGTATGTGTATCTTGGAACATTTTAATTTCCTTCATTTTATTGTAAACAGGGAAAAATAAATGGGAATACCATGAGTTTAGATAGTTCTCAGCAACAAATATCTTCCTAGAAAGGAAAAGAAAATGCCTACACCTAACTCCCCAAATGGGCTATTGGCATTGATTTAACTGACCTTGTTCTTCCTTTGGCCTATTGTAGACATTACCTTATTAAAAGTATGGTGTCTGTGGGGGAGGATCTCACAAGAACTGGATATAAAAGTCTTCTGGGTCCCCCTTCCTCGTGTGTGTGTGTATGTGTGTGTGTGTGTGTATTGGATATGGGGAAGAAAAATGGAGAAACATTCTTGATTTAGTCAAGGGCAAGAGAGGAGGGAAAAGCTACAGCTACACTTGAAGTACTGAACCACTGTCATGAACATAGCATGACCACTACTTTATCTGCTCAGGCTTAGCTGACTCATCTGAATCATGGGAAATCAAACCAACCCAGATATTTCCTCTTGAGTCTATAATTCTGACGCTTAGGAGAACCAGTAGCTCACAAAGCCAAATTACTGTCACAGACTCAAATACATGTTTCCAGAACATAACTTCATATCTGAAGCTTCAAGAGTATACTTCACCATTTGTTCTTCACGCTATTTTTATAGAACATAGTGTATTGCATATAACTGTTTGACTTTTTTCCTTTAATCAATAGGGCCTCTGCTCTCACAACAATGACAGTAATCAAATAGCTTTTACTATGTATATAGAACATGTTAAAATCCCAAAATTGAAAGTTTTTAAGTAACTATTTGATGTAGTAGATGGATTTCTGAAAGAAGTTACATAAAATACACTTCAATGGTGAACAAAATTCTACCAGTTTACTTATTTTTTTGTTTTGTTTTGTTTTGTTTTTTTTGGTTTTTGTTTTTGTTTTTTTTTAGGTTTTTTTGGTACCAGGGATCGAACTTGGGACCTTGTGCTTGCTAGGCAGGCAGCAGAACCACTGAGCCAAATCCCTGGCCCATTTAATTTATTTATATAATGACTTCACACATCCCTTTACCATTTACCCTGATTGGAAGTGACTAACAAAATTTTGATTTTTGGTTTTTCTGTTCCACTTTCTCCTTGGCCTCACCTTACTAAGTAGATACTATGGATACCATAAATATATTTAAAATAAATATGATGATGGGCCAGGGATTTAGCTCAGTGGTTCCAGTGCCTGCCTTGTAAGCTCAAGGTCCTGAGTTCAATCCCCAGTACCAAAAAAAATAAATAAATAAAAGTAAAATAAAATAAATATGATGAGTGAAAAAGAGATCAGTTTAAATATATTTAAATATTTTAGGTAAATAATTGTGATAGCTATATTTTTTCCCTTCATGGGTTTACTATACGCAGTGGTCTTTTTGAAATTCAGAAGATGCTTTTTAAATTAAAATGCCACTTAGTAGACATATATTTTGTTATGTAAAATGTAAAAATAGATAAAATGGTATTGAAGGAGTGAGATAGTCATTCAAATAGCCATACATTAAGTTGTAATGGTGAGGACTTGAAAGCAATAATTATAAAAGACAAATGAGGCGAGGTAGTGACCTTTTTCTAAATCTCCAATTGCCATTTTAAATCTTACATGAGGTCTCTCCAAAAATTGCAAATTATTTTAGCTAATAAAGAGTACTTAACTAACTGTAGTCTTAGCTATGTGCCTCATTCAAAACTAATAAAGCCAGTAAGTTAATAACAGTAATTAACTCCCACTGTACCACACTCTGGTCTACAGATGTTTTGTAATATACATTTGATATTTAGCAAATTTGGAAAAGCAAAGCACAGAAAGGAGATGATGCTTGTGTGATGGATGTTAGGGTGCGGGGGAGTCCTATATCAAGAAAAAATAAGTGTTTATTGCATAATTGTGTGTGCTCCCACGAGATATATGGGTTCATAAGGACACATCGAATAGTCCCAAATGACCAAGAATGACAATCATGGTTTCTTCATGAAGAACCAGTGATTATTCCAGAAGCTTTAAAAACTCCTGATTAATCAAAAACATTGAGTGAAGGGATTATCAAAATAAAAACATTTTTGACAGGAGTCAATAAGATTCAAAAGAAGGGGTAATTAAACTGAAACAATGAGTTGAAAGTGACCATAATAGGATATGCTAAATAAACATAACTTTTTAATAATGAAGAGGAAAGGTACAAAAGGCTCTTTTTACTAAGAAACCATTTCACCTAACATTTTGAAAGTTCTCTGGAGATATTGGGTTAATATCCTTTTGTGGTTTCCTTCTGCTGTTTCTTTTAGTGTTTCCTTTTATTTGGCTGATAGAAAAAATCCATTAGTCAAGTTCAAGAATAAGGACATAGTGCCAGTGGGTGCTGTTGTTGTTGCTGCTGCTGCTCTTAGAAAAATGCATTTACATCCCAGCATGGGGTCCAAAATGGTGTCAAAATGGTGTGGTTAAGAGCAACCACAAACCAAATGGAAATTCTATACCAACTCTTGGCCTTCTGCAACCAGTCTATTTGCAGGAAATTATCTAGATCAGACCCATAGTCTATTAATTTGAACAAATTTTTTGAAGTTTTCTTTTCTGTGTTTTGGAGGAAACACACTCACACCACGAAAAAAATTACTCAAAGCAAATAACACACTTGGCAACTCAGTGGGGAAAAAGGTCAGGCTACTAATGACAAGTATGTAAAGACACCCCCTACACCATGGGAAAACATGTAGAAATCGTTTCGACTCACTGCATTCAAAACCCATGGAAGAGAATCACAAAACTGCACTTTGGCATTGTTGGCCTGAAAGGATATCTATTTATCATCTTATAAGACAGCTCGAATGATCTTTATCTACTTTGCCCACTTTCTGACCCAAATTCAGGGTTTTTATGGAAAATTGCAGTCAGTTTGATTGATGAAATCCAAAGATGTCTAAAATGGCACCAAAGATCTCCAACTGTGCAGACTCCAACCGAGGGCTTCAATGTTGGCATTGTTCCTGAAGGAATAAAAAAAGAAAAAGAAAAAGTTGAGAAAAACAGGCAAAAGTTGGGGAATTTCTGCTTTAAAAACTTCAAATTTCAATGAAGATGCCCAAACCCATTATCCCTGTTCACACGTGCGAACTGGGCAAACATCAAAGTACTTCCCACACATCGCAACAAAACCGGGTTCCTCTTGAACCAATAAACCTTCTTTGTAGCCGACTGAATGCCGTAGCTACGGAGCGAGCAGGTTTCAGAAAGGCGCTCACAGCGTGAGGTCGGGAAGTGGGGAGCCCGGCGCGCCCGCTGGGGCGCAGGAGGGAGAAACAAGTCTATGCAATCAACCCCACCAGGCGAGTTGGGACTGTGAAACGCCCAAAAGAGGAATGGGAGCGGCCACCGAATTCCTCCCTGCTCCTGGGCCGGGCAGCCAAGCTCCCTCTCCTCTCCCTTCCCAGCCTGCCGGCGGCGCCACCATTGACCCAGAGCCAGACCGAGGCAGAGGACCGGCGCCGAGGCCCGCAGAAGCAAGAGACAGCCGGTCCAGTTTTGGGGGCGATGCATTATAGCGGCATATTGTCACCTGCCTAATTGTTCCAAGTGGGCCTCCTTCCCTCCCCCTTTAGCAATAATAGCTTGGACGTGCCTCCTACCCTGTTACCAGGCCTGGGAGCTGATGAATGAACCCAGTCGTAGGGGGAAATCTTGGGAGCTGTCTTCTGTCCTATTACCCAAGGGGGCCGGCTATAAATCTTCCTTCATTTTAACCACATTTACCCTCATCCTCCTCGGGCTAGGGATGCTGCGTTAAGATTGCACTGATGTGCCAACGCTCTGGACCAGCTGCTCCTAAATACAGACAGGTCCTTGTCAATTAAGGCTTTGAGAAGCAGGTCCTCAGGGCCCTGGGGCATTGGAGCAGCCAGCAGCGTGCAGCCCCCACAATTAGTATCCATTTGGAAAGGACCTTCAGGGCACAAATGCACAGGCAAAGGAAGAATCAAAACACCAGGCAACTTCAATTCTGGAAATTGGTCTTGTAAGTGTTGTGAAACTGAACAGAAGGCCCCCAAGAAGGGAGCTAAGATTTCTGGTGCGAGATGGGCCTCTCCTGCCCCCCTTCCCAATGTTCTCCCTTTGTCTTGTTTCAAGCCAGGCAGTAGATTGAGTTTGTGGATAGAATGGGATGGGAGGGAGGAGAGGAGAAAGATAAATGAATACATTCATCTGCCCGCTCCAAGCCGAAGTTGTCTTTTGGTGTCTTTTGTGGCCACCTCAAGCAGCTGGTCGATCCTGCCCGGACCCTGGCCTTTGGCCCAGGGGGTGCTGGACAAGGCAGGCGCTCCAAGGAGAAGAGCCACGATGTAGCAGGTCAGCGAGGCCAAGCCGCCGGTGGGCCAAGCAGAGCATTAGCAGCTCAGCTAAACAAAACCCAAAAGGCTCAGGGGGCCTGGGGCACCATTAGGGAAAGGTGTTTGTTTAAGTGATTAGGAGCAGTTGGTAGTTAGGGGCGGAGAAAAGGGCAGAGCTTGTGACACAGGGCAACTTAGGGTGGACAGCAAGGGTGGACATTCAGAGAACATCACTGTTTAAGAATGTGTGACCCCACCAAGTTCAAGAACTGAGCAAACAGCACAGGCCATTAGGGACAGCCGTCAAATGGATGGCAACAGAGCTAAGAGAGGTATTGAGAAAAATGTTTCAATATTAAATATGGAAAAGTATTGTGGGCTAGGGCAGGGGGTCAATGAAAGTCAACAAGAGCATAGGCTTAATGAGAGAAAGAATTTAATATCAAAAATGCATATATCTGCAAGTGAGGCAGCCCCATAATGAAGATAAAAGAACCGGTTTCGCCCATGTTCTGTGATAATGGCACCAGAACAGATAGCATAAGGTTGTTAACATTTAACACAAAAGTTAAGAGAAGGAAAGGAAAGGCAGCTCCCTTAACTGAGAATGTGCTGGATGATTTCCACAGGCCACATGGATGAATACCATCTTTGTCAACATCAGGAGAAAGGTGGGTTGCTCCTTCTGGGAGCTTCATTCCCATCCCTCATCCCTTCTTCCAAAGTTTTGCCCTCAGAGGCACACATTTCCTTTAAACCTAGAGTCAAAGTCCTTTTTCTCAGAACCCATGGCAGTATTCCTCCACCCATTTTAGCAAGGAGATGACATCTATTCCTGTACTCTTCAAGACCAAGGTAGAAGGATCACAAGTTTAAGCCCAGCCTGGGTAGCTTATTAATTCTGAGAGAAACCTGTTTCAAAAGGGTGGGAAGGGGGTGCCAGGGATGTAGCCCACTATGAAGGCCCTGGGTTCAATCTCCAGTACCTGAGTTTAATCCCCAGCACCACAAAAAATAAGATAATATTCTCTCTATCTTCCCAACCAAAATAATCTAACAAAGTTTCTAGCTGAGGAACATACTAAGAAAAGGAACATTTAGCTTTTGTTTTATTTCTTCCGCTGAGGATAAAAAGTATTTCTTCCAAAGGGGAGACCAGCCAAAAAGCTTCAGAAGAGCTTCTTACTTTCCTTGCTTTTCCTCAATCAAGAATAGATCTTGTTTTCAAGGAAACTTCTAAGCAGCAGAGTCCTTAAAATTTGGTGAAGCTTACTAAAGCACTATTTCTGCTGTTTATGCTAGATTTCTCTGGGACTTTGTGTATACATATGAAATGAGCACTTCTTTAGTATCCACAGGTAGATGCCAATAATCAAGAACATGCCCTATCCTGTCTGCAGCCCAGCCAGTAGTGCACCATTCCAGTGGTGCTCAGCTGCTGCCCAAGTCTCAGCATCCTCCAGTTCTTGCAGAGCCAAAAGACAAAGGAAATACATCCCAGGCCATCTCTGTGGGGATCTTTTACAAGGTGGAGTTGTGGCTCCTTGACCATATTTTTAATTTCCATGATGCTTGTTAGTTTTCAAAAGCACATTAACATACATTACCAGAGATGATCCGTACAGCTACTTTATAGAGTAAGTAGGGCACAGTTATTATTCCCACTACACAGGAGAGGAAACAGATTCAGAAAGATTAAATAAAGCAATTAACTTTACACAGTCAATGACAGCCAGACTCCTCATCTAGTATGTCTTTCACACATTCCCTATACTTCATCCTCCACTGTGTGGTCAGAAGTAGATGGCTTCCTCAAGCCTGTGTAGGCTTTATGGCCACTTGAATCTGGCCTGTGAACATCCCATGTTTAATGTGCCGACAAAATACAGGGAAAGATACAGAGCATGCTGCCTCCAGGATGCTCATTTCACAGAAGAGAAAACTGCAGTGCAGTCCTTCAGTACCTGACCCAAGTCCCCAAGTCAGGAACTGGTAAATTCAGCTGAACCTGTAACCCTGTGGTTCCACAACTAGCTAGCTCAAGACCCCTTCAGTATCCATCTGCTAAACCTGGTTTGCTCTCCCCTGACCCCAAGATAAGTACTAAGTGTTTTCTCTTTCTTTGATATCTCATATGGAGCTGCCTCCTCACAGAGAATTTGTGGAATTAATTAAAGGATGACTAGAGACCAACAAATGAATGAATGGGGTTAGGGACACTAGTCAAAGAGATGCCACCAGTTTATAGCTACTGCCAATGACAGGAAGAGTGACAGCAGGAAATCCATACTCCAGAATTTGTATCTTTTAGGGTCCTTTCTTTTAATGGAAAGAAAGCAGGTAAGTAAAACTGGTCCTAGAGTTTTGGAATTCTGAGATCTATGTATGGGGGGAGGGGGCTGTGTTGCTTTAATACAAATGCAAAGTCAAGGTCTTATTCCTGAAAGTGCTAATTCCTGTCACCCCAAGGCTACAGGACCTGTGCTCTCCAGAGCTTTCTCTGGCAAGGCCTGGGCTCAGCTCCCCATACTTTTTCAGCAGGTGGGGAATTAGGAGTGATCAGGAGGCCAAACCTGCCTGGGATGTGTGTGAGACTTTCTTTTCTGTACCTTTATACCTGGAGCACTCTAGGACATCTGCCCTCTAGGAGCTTTTCCATCTTTAAAGTTCCAAGATCCCCTCCTGATCCTCTGCCTTGTAGCCAGCAGGGCCTGAAATGCCTGCCAGCAGGGAAGTGGCAGGATAATGCTACCCCCCATCCCCACCCCCAGCCAGAGGGACCCCCAGAGAGCAAAGCTGGCTGGGCATCCCCAGGCAACTCCAGCAGGGTGACCTGGCCAGGCAATTTCCTGGGAGTCCTAGGAATCATTCCCCTCCTCTCATCACCATTGACTCTCTCCTGTCTCGCCGCCTGGCCACACAGCTCTTGGCGCCAGCCTGGCACTTCCCGGCCGCCCCCCAGCCCTTAGCAGATCAGGTCAGCAGGAGTACATTGGAGACTCCCGGGCTTCTCCACCCCCCCACCCCCCACCCCCCGCCTTGAACAGCTGTTCAAGGACCGAGCAGGGGGTGAGCACCCTAGGGCTGCCTTCCTCATTCGTTGCTCCTGTCCTCCTCCTCCTTCCCAAGGAGCAGATTCTGAAGACTAGCCCACTGCCTGAAGCACCAAGCACCTGTAGGTCACCTTAGGTGCCTGGTACAGCAACCCAGCAATCCACTGGCTTATGTAGGAAGAAATCTGAATTGGTTTGTGTCACAATAAAGTCAAGTCCAAGATGCACTAGAACCCAAACTGAAGGCAGACAAGACAAGGGACTATAATTTGCAGTTTTAAGGCCAGAATTTAGCTCAGTGGTTCTGGTGCCTGCTTCACAAGCACAAGGACCCGAGTTCAATTCCCAGTACCGAAAAAAAAAAAGAATTTGCAGTTTTAAAATATTTTTCTTATCTAAGAAAAATGTAACTTCACTAAATGCAGCGAAGAGATTCCAGGGGTTCAGGAGGTCAAGCAGATGTAGAAGAGCACCCTGGAGTTATTTGTGTCAAGTTGGGTTATTATAAAGGTGAGAGGGAATCTCCAAGGTGGCGCTGGCAGCCAATAGGCTCTCACGTCAGGGTCAGGGTGGCAGGCTGTGTGTCCACCCTGGTGGGACAGTAATTGCCCCAGGTCTGACACGAGGCTGCCGGGGGGCTCAGGGTGCCTCCATCCATCTCCATCCAGTTAGCAAGCCCCCCCACCCCAATTCAGCAGGAGGCTGGGCTTGGGTCCCAGCTCCAAATAATGGCAATAATTGTTTCTGTGCTTGGCATAGCCTTCAACTGCTCTGAGTTCGCTGCCCCTCTCATTTCTCTGGCCCTGCTGGTCCACTCCTGTTGGCTATGGGGTTGGAGTGGGAGGTCAGCTTGAGACCAGGTACATCCTGAGCTCAGAGAGCAGCTGCAGTGAGGAAGTCCCAGGAAAAGAGTGCCATTTCAGCTGCCCAATACCCTCCACTCTGCCTGTACAGGCATTAACCTACTCCCGGCGCCAATCTGCCCCACTAATCCAGCTGCCTGGCCTTTCCCTCCCATCCAAGATCCTCTGGCTTCTGTCTCCAGAATTCTCCATCAGCGATGGGGGCTGGTAAAGATTCTCCTCCCTCTGACAATCTAATAGTCTCAAGTCATCATCTGTGTGACACTGGCCATCCATCTTCTCCCAGGGGAGAACAAAGCCCGGCCTCCCGGACTCCAGGTCTCTCTCTCCCCAGCTCTTTCTATTTTGGGACGGGCTCCCCACAATGGCATCCTTATGAACCATAATGGCGATGTTTATGAAGGCCGCAATACCAGTGTATGAAGACAATTTTATGCCTAATTAGAAAATGATGTAACTCGAGAGAAGACAAAGAAGAGCTGTCCCCTCCCGGTTCTCTCTCTTCAATCACATTCCCTCCCTGAATTTCCTAGTGAGTACCCTAGTGAGCACTCCAGGCTCCGGGCCTCATGTTTAGACAGTAGCTGAGCTCCTCAGGCTTGGCTCCTCTGGCCCTGTCCGTGCGTGCGACAGGCGGTGGCCTGGCACGTCTGAGGCCCGGGCACAGGCTGGGGGCGTGACGCCTCCGGGAGAGGGCAGAGGCGGCGCAGCGACCTAAAGAGATTTGGGACTCTGGTCCTGCACTTTCCCTCTTCCCCATGCGCCCCCATCCGAGGGGACCTCACCCCTGGGAAGACTCCAATAAATGCAACCCGGCGCCACTCGATTCCGGGATAATTTTTAATATATATGCAATAAATGTTCACTTTGTTAGATTGAATGACAGACAATAATATCGGCAAATCTTCATATCCATCCATTACCAGCAAATGAGCCACACAAAGGACAGATTTGCTTTTGATTAATTTATTTGCAGACTCGGGTTGATAAAGCAATAACTATTTGGTTAAACTTGACATTTGGTCTTCAGGGGGTTATCAGACAAATCCCTGTCGTTCAGGAGAGATAATAAAGCTGTTTAAAGGGGATTAATTATTAATTGGCTGCAATTAATTTCCCCCCTTTGCTCGGCTGCTGCCACTGTGCACATCCCTTACTCACAAACAAAAGACAGTGGTTTGCCCTCCCTTGACACCGACCTGGGGCAAGGAGGGGATCCCCAAAGTCCTGAACAGAGATGTGGCCTCTTGCACCCCGATTACTTTTTATTCATTTTGCACCATTCTAGACAAAACCTGTCCTTTTCTGTCCTGAGCAGCTTTTCCGCAATGGAGGGTTTGACTGGACATCAACTGAAGTATCATGGTCGCAGAGCAGATTTTCTCCTCTAGATATTTTTGGGGATAGCTACACAAATTCACGCTCATTGTCCCCAATGTCCCTCAATTTGTTTCTCTGGGACAGCAGCTAGAGGCTGAGCAGTAACCTTAGATTTAGGAAAATTCAGAAACTGCTCTGCTCACCGCGAGGAGAGAATTCTCTC